>NC_139703.1:52908800-53348800 GCF_964188405.1 Protomyctophum parallelum | reverse complement strand
TAAGGGTAGCAGCCTGTCGTCTTGCTAGGGCAGCTAAGGGTAGCAGCCTGTCGTCTAAGGGTAGCTAAGGGTAGCAGCCTGTCGTCGGAGGCCGTCGGGGTCAATTCCTGCTAGTGCTGGAAGGTGGAACACTGGCGTGGGCTTCGGGCAGCAGGTTATGGCCCAAAGAGCGTCCTTTATGGCAGCGTCGACCTTCCTGCAGCATGTGGGCTTCTGCAGCATGCTGCCTATGGGGCACAGTATTCAGCACCATGCTGTCTATGGGGCACAGTATTCTGCAGCATGCTGTCTATGGGGCACAGTATTCAGCACCATGCTGCCTATGGGGCACAGTATGCAGCACCATGCTGTCTATGGGGCACAGTATTCTGCACCATGCTGCCTATGGGGCACAGTATGCAGCACCATGCTGTCTATGGGGCACAGTATTCAGCACCATGCTGCCTATGGGGCACAGTATTCTGCACCATGCTGCCTATGGGGCACAGTATGCAGCACCATGCTGCCTATGGGGCACAGTATTCAGCACCATGCAGCCTATGGGGCACAGTATTCAGCACCATGCTGTCTATGGGGCACAGTATTCAGCACCATGCTGTCTATGGGGCACAGTATTCTGCACCATGCTGTCTATGGGGCACAGTATTCAGCACCATGCTGCCTATGGGGCACAGTATTCAGCACCATGCTGTCTATGGGGCACAGTATTCAGCACCATGCTGCCTATGGGGCACAGTATTCAGCATGCTGCCTATGGGGCACAGTATTCAGCACCATGCTGCCTATGGGGCACAGTATTCAGCACCATGCTGCCTATGGGGCACAGTATTCAGCACCATGCTGTCTATGGGGCACAGTATTCAGCACCATGCTGTCTATGGGGCACAGTATTCAGCACCATGCTGTCTATGGGGCACAGTATGCAGCACCATGCTGTCTATGGGGCACAGTATTCAGCACCATGCTGTCTATGGGGCACAGTATTCAGCACCATGCTGTCTATGGGGCACAGTATTCAGCACCATGCTGTCTATGGGGCACAGTATTCAGCACCATGCTGTCTATGGGGCACAGTATGCAGCACCATGCTGTCTATGGGGCACAGTATTCAGCACCATGCTGTCTATGGGGCACAGTATTCAGCATGCTGCCTATGGGGCACAGTATGCAGCACCATGCTGCCTATGGGGCACAGTATTCAGCACCATGCTGCCTATGGGGCACAGTATTCACCATGCTGCCTATGGGGCACATTATTCAGCACCATGCTGTCTATGGGGCACAGTATTCAGCACCATGCTGTCTATGGGGCACAGTATGCAGCACCATGCAGCCTATGGGGCACAGTATTCAGCACCATGCAGCCTATGGGGCACAGTATTCAGCACCATGCTGCCTATGGGGCACAGTATTCAGCACCATGCTGCCTATGGGGCACAGTATTCAGCACCATGCAGCCTATGGGGCACAGTATTCAGCACCATGCTGTCTATGGGGCACAGTATTCAGCATGCTGCCTATGGGGCCCATTATTCAGCACCATGCAGCCTATGGGGCACAGTATTCAGCATGCTGTCTATGGGGCACAGTATTCAGCACCATGCTGCCTATGGGGCACAGTATTCAGCACCATGCTGTCTATGGGGCACAGTATTCAGCACCATGCAGCCTATGGGGCACAGTATGCAGCACCATGCTGCCTATGGGGCACAGTATTCAGCACCATGCAGCCTATGGGGCACAGTATTCAGCACCATGCTGTCTATGGGGCACAGTATTCAGCATGCTGCCTATGGGGCACAGTATTCAGCATGCTGCCTATGGGGCACAGTATTCACCATGCTGCCTATGGGGCACAGTATTCAGCACCATGCTGCCTATGGGGCACAGTATTCAGCACCATGCTGCCTATGGGGCACAGTATTCAGCACCATGCTGCCTATGGGGCACAGTATTCAGCACCATGCTGTCTATGGGGCACAGTATTCAGCACCATGCTGTCTATGGGGCACAGTATTCAGCACCATGCTGCCTATGGGGCACAGTATGCAGCACCATGCTGTCTATGGGGCACAGTATTCAGCACCATGCTGTCTATGGGGCACAGTATTCTGCACCATGCTGCCTATGGGGCACAGTATTCAGCACCATGCTGCCTATGGGGCACAGTATTCAGCACCATGCTGTCTATGGGGCACAGTATTCAGCACCATGCTGCCTATGGGGCACAGTATGCAGCACCATGCTGCCTATGGGGCACAGTATGCAGCACCATGCTGCCTATGGGGCACAGTATTCACCATGCTGTCTATGGGGCACAGTATTCAGCACCATGCTGTCTATGGGGCACGGTATTCAGCACCATGCTGCCTATGGGGCACAGTATTCAGCACCATGCTGTCTATGGGGCACAGTATTCTGCAACATGCTGTCTATGGGGCACAGTATTCAGCACCATGCTGCCTATGGGGCACAGTATTCACCATGCTGCCTATGGGGCACAGTATTCAGCACCATGCAGTCTATGGGGCACAGTATTCAGCACCATGCTGCCTATGGGGCACAGTATGCAGCACCATGCTGCCTATGGGGCACAGTATTCTGCACCATGCTGTCTATGGGGCACAGTATTCAGCACCATGCTGTCTATGGGGCACAGTATTCAGCACCATGCTGCCTATGGGGCACAGTATGCAGCACCATGCTGTCTATGGGGCACAGTATTCTGCACCATGCTGTCTATGGGGCACAGTATTCAGCACCATGCTGTCTATGGGGCACAGTATTCAGCACCATGCTGTCTATGGGGCACAGTATGCAGCACCATGCTGCCTATGGGGCACAGTATTCAGCACCATGCTGTCTATGGGGCACAGTATTCACCATGCTGTCTATGGGGCACAGTATTCAGCACCATGCTGTCTATGGGGCACAGTATTCAGCACCATGCTGCCTATGGGGCACAGTATTCAGCACCATGCTGTCTATGGGGCACAGTATTCAGCACCATGCTGCCTATGGGGCACAGTATTCAGCACCATGCTGTCTATGGGGCACAGTATTCTGCACCATGCTGTCTATGGGGCACAGTATTCAGCACCATGCTGTCTATGGGGCACAGTATTCAGCACCATGCTGCCTATGGGGCACAGTATGCAGCACCATGCTGTCTATGGGGCACAGTATTCTGCACCATGCTGCCTATGGGGCACAGTATTCAGCACCATGCTGCCTATGGGGCACAGTATTCACCATGCTGCCTATGGGGCACAGTATTCAGCACCATGCAGTCTATGGGGCACAGTATGCAGCACCATGCTGTCTATGGGGCACAGTATTCTGCACCATGCTGCCTATGGGGCACAGTATTCAGCACCATGCTGCCTATGGGGCACAGTATTCACCATGCTGCCTATGGGGCACAGTATTCAGCACCATGCAGTCTATGGGGCACAGTATTCAGCACCATGCTGTCTATGGGGCACAGTATTCAGCACCATGCTGCCTATGGGGCACAGTATTCAGCACCATGCTGCCTATGGGGCACAGTATTCAGCACCATGCTGCCTATGGGGCACAGTATGCAGCACCATGCTGCCTATGGGGCACAGTATGCAGCACCATGCTGCCTATGGGGCACAGTATGCAGCACCATGCTGCCTATGGGGCACAGTATGCAGCACCACGCTGCCTATGGGGCACAGTATTCTGCACCATGCTGCCTATGGGGCACAGTATTCAGCACCATGCTGCCTATGGGGCACAGTATTCAGCACCATGCTGCCTATGGGGCACAGTATTCAGCACCATGCTGCCTATGGGGCACAGTATTCACCATGCTGCCTATGGGGCACAGTATTCAGCACCATGCAGTCTATGGGGCACAGTATGCAGCACCATGCTGTCTATGGGGCACAGTATTCTGCACCATGCTGCCTATGGGGCACAGTATTCAGCACCATGCTGCCTATGGGGCACAGTATTCACCATGCTGCCTATGGGGCACAGTATTCAGCACCATGCAGTCTATGGGGCACAGTATTCTGCACCATGCTGTCTATGGGGCACAGTATTCAGCACCATGCAGTCTATGGGGCACAGTATTCAGCACCATGCTGCCTATGGGGCACAGTATGCAGCACCATGCTGCCTATGGGGCACAGTATTCAGCACCATGCTGTCTATGGGGCACAGTATTCAGCACCATGCTGTCTATGGGGCACAGTATTCAGCACCATGCAGTCTATGGGGCACAGTATTCAGCACCATGCTGCCTATGGGGCACAGTATGCAGCACCATGCTGCCTATGGGGCACAGTATGCAGCACCATGCTGCCTATGGGGCACAGTATTCAGCACCATGCTGCCTATGGGGCACAGTATTCAGCACCATGCTGCCTATGGGGCACAGTATTCTGCACCATGCTGTCTATGGGGCACAGTATGCAGCACCATGCTGTCTATGGGGCACAGTATTCAGCACCATGCTGCCTATGGGGCACAGTATGCAGCACCATGCTGCCTATGGGGCACAGTATTCAGCACCATGCAGCCTATGGGGCACAGTATTCAGCACCATGCTGTCTATGGGGCACAGTATTCAGCACCATGCTGTCTATGGGGCACAGTATTCAGCACCATGCTGCCTATGGGGCACAGTATTCTGCACCATGCTGTCTATGGGGCACAGTATTCTGCACCATGCTGCCTATGGGGCACAGTATTCAGCACCATGCTGTCTATGGGGCACAGTATGCAGCACCATGCTGCCTATGGGGCACAGTATTCAGCACCATGCTGTCTATGGGGCACAGTATGCAGCACCATGCTGTCTATGGGGCACAGTATTCACCATGCTGCCTATGGGGCACAGTATGCAGCACCATGCTGCCTATGGGGCACAGTATTCAGCACCATGCAGCCTATGGGGCACAGTATTCAGCACCATGCTGTCTATGGGGCACAGTATTCAGCACCATGCTGCCTATGGGGCACAGTATTCAGCACCATGCTGCCTATGGGGCACAGTATTCAGCACCATGCTGCCTATGGGGCACAGTATGCTGCACCATGCTGCCTATGGGGCACAGTATTCACCATGCTGCCTATGGGGCACAGTATTCAGCACCATGCTGTCTATGGGGCACAGTATTCAGCACCATGCTGCCTATGGGGCACAGTATTCAGCACCATGCTGCCTATGGGGCACAGTATTCAGCACCATGCTGTCTATGGGGCACAGTATTCTGCACCATGCTGCCTATGGGGCACAGTATGCAGCACCATGCTGCCTATGGGGCACAGTATTCAGCACCATGCTGTCTATGGGGCACAGTATTCAGCACCATGCTGCCTATGGGGCACAGTATTCAGCACCATGCTGCCTATGGGGCACAGTATGCAGCACCATGCTGCCTATGGGGCACAGTATTCACCATGCTGTCTATGGGGCACAGTATTCAGCACCATGCTGTCTATGGGGCACGGTATTCAGCACCATGCTGCCTATGGGGCACAGTATTCAGCACCATGCTGTCTATGGGGCACAGTATTCTGCAACATGCTGTCTATGGGGCACAGTATTCAGCACCATGCTGCCTATGGGGCACAGTATTCACCATGCTGCCTATGGGGCACAGTATTCAGCACCATGCAGTCTATGGGGCACAGTATTCAGCACCATGCTGCCTATGGGGCACAGTATGCAGCACCATGCTGCCTATGGGGCACAGTATTCTGCACCATGCTGTCTATGGGGCACAGTATTCAGCACCATGCTGTCTATGGGGCACAGTATTCAGCACCATGCTGCCTATGGGGCACAGTATGCAGCACCATGCTGTCTATGGGGCACAGTATTCTGCACCATGCTGTCTATGGGGCACAGTATTCAGCACCATGCTGTCTATGGGGCACAGTATTCAGCACCATGCTGTCTATGGGGCACAGTATGCAGCACCATGCTGTCTATGGGGCACAGTATTCAGCACCATGCTGCCTATGGGGCACAGTATTCACCATGCTGTCTATGGGGCACAGTATTCACCATGCTGTCTATGGGGCACAGTATTCAGCACCATGCTGCCTATGGGGCACAGTATTCAGCACCATGCTGTCTATGGGGCACAGTATTCAGCACCATGCTGCCTATGGGGCACAGTATTCAGCACCATGCTGTCTATGGGGCACAGTATTCTGCACCATGCTGTCTATGGGGCACAGTATTCAGCACCATGCTGCCTATGGGGCACAGTATTCAGCACCATGCTGCCTATGGGGCACAGTATTCAGCACCATGCTGCCTATGGGGCACAGTATGCAGCACCATGCTGTCTATGGGGCACAGTATTCTGCACCATGCTGTCTATGGGGCACAGTATTCAGCACCATGCTGCCTATGGGGCACAGTATTCAGCACCATGCTGCCTATGGGGCACAGTATTCACCATGCTGCCTATGGGGCACAGTATTCAGCACCATGCAGTCTATGGGGCACAGTATTCTGCACCATGCTGTCTATGGGGCACAGTATTCAGCACCATGCAGTCTATGGGGCACAGTATTCAGCACCATGCTGTCTATGGGGCACAGTATTCAGCACCATGCTGCCTATGGGGCACAGTATTCAGCACCATGCTGTCTATGGGGCACAGTATTCTGCACCATGCTGTCTATGGGGCACAGTATTCAGCACCATGCTGCCTATGGGGCACAGTATTCAGCACCATGCTGCCTATGGGGCACAGTATGCAGCACCATGCTGTCTATGGGGCACAGTATTCTGCACCATGCTGTCTATGGGGCACAGTATTCAGCACCATGCTGCCTATGGGGCACAGTATTCAGCACCATGCTGCCTATGGGGCACAGTATTCACCATGCTGCCTATGGGGCACAGTATTCAGCACCATGCAGTCTATGGGGCACAGTATTCTGCACCATGCTGTCTATGGGGCACAGTATTCAGCACCATGCAGTCTATGGGGCACAGTATTCAGCACCATGCTGCCTATGGGGCACAGTATGCAGCACCATGCTGCCTATGGGGCACAGTATTCAGCACCATGCTGCCTATGGGGCACAGTATTCACCATGCTGTCTATGGGGCACAGTATTCAGCACCATGCTGCCTATGGGGCACAGTATTCACCATGCTGCCTATGGGGCACAGTATTCAGCACCATGCAGTCTATGGGGCACAGTATGCAGCACCATGCTGCCTATGGGGCACAGTATTCAGCACCATGCTGCCTATGGGGCACAGTATTCACCATGCTGTCTATGGGGCACAGTATGCAGCACCATGCTGTCTATGGGGCACAGTATTCAGCACCATGCTGCCTATGGGGCACAGTATTCAGCACCATGCAGCCTATGGGGCACAGTATGCAGCACCATGCTGTCTATGGGGCACAGTATTCAGCACCATGCAGCCTATGGGGCACAGTATGCAGCACCATGCTGTCTATGGGGCACAGTATTCACCATGCTGTCTATGGGGCACAGTATGCAGCACCATGCTGTCTATGGGGCACAGTATTCAGCATCATGCAGCCTATGGGACACAGTATTCAGCACCATGCAGCCTATGGGGCACAGTATTCAGCACCATGCTGTCTATGGGGCACAGTATTCAGCACCATGCTGTCTATGGGGCACAGTATTCAGCACCATGCTGTCTATGGGGCACAGTATTCACCATGCTGCCTATGGGGCACAGTATGCAGCACCATGCTGCCTATGGGGCACAGTATTCAGCACCATGCTGTCTATGGGGCACAGTATTCACCATGCTGCCTATGGGGCACAGTATGCAGCACCATGCTGCCTATGGGGCACAGTATTCAGCACCATGCAGCCTATGGGGCACAGTATTCAGCACCATGCTGTCTATGGGGCACAGTATTCAGCACCATGCAGCCTATGGGGCACAGTATTCAGCACCATGCTGTCTATGGGGCACAGTATTCAGCACCATGCTGTCTATGGGGCACAGTATTCTGCACCATGCTGCCTATGGGGCACAGTATTCAGCACCATGCTGCCTATGGGGCACAGTATGCAGCACCATGCTGTCTATGGGGCACAGTATTCAGCACCATGCTGCCTATGGGGCACAGTATGCAGCACCATGCTGTCTATGGGGCACAGTATGCAGCACCATGCTGTCTATGGGGCACAGTATTCAGCACCATGCTGTCTATGGGGCACAGTATGCAGCACCATGCTGCCTATGGGGCACAGTATGCAGCACCATGCTGTCTATGGGGCACAGTATTCAGCACCATGCTGCCTATGGGGCACAGTATTCAGCACCATGCTGTCTATGGGGCACAGTATTCTGCACCATGCTGCCTATGGGGCACAGTATTCAGCACCATGCTGTCTATGGGGCACAGTATGCAGCACCATGCTGCCTATGGGGCACAGTATTCAGCATGCTGTCTATGGGGCACAGTATTCAGCACCATGCTGCCTATGGGGCACAGTATTCAGCACCATGCAGCCTATGGGGCACAGTATTCAGCACCATGCTGTCTATGGGGCACAGTATGCAGCACCATGCTGCCTATGGGGCACAGTATTCTGCACCATGCTGTCTATGGGGCACAGTATTCAGCACCATGCTGCCTATGGGGCACAGTATGCAGCACCATGCTGTCTATGGGGCACAGTATTCAGCACCATGCTGTCTATGGGGCACAGTATTCAGCACCATGCTGTCTATGGGGCACAGTATTCACCATGCTGCCTATGGGGCACAGTATTCTGCACCATGCTGTCTATGGGGCACAGTATTCAGCACCATGCTGCCTATGGGGCACAGTATGCAGCACCATGCTGTCTATGGGGCACAGTATGCAGCACCATGCTGTCTATGGGGCACAGTATTCACCATGCTGCCTATGGGGCACAGTATTCACCATGCTGTCTATGGGGCACAGTATTCAGCACCATGCTGTCTATGGGGCACAGTATTCTGCACCATGCTGCCTATGGGGCACAGTATTCACCATGCTGCCTATGGGGCACAGTATTCTGCACCATGCTGCCTATGGGGCACAGTATTCAGCACCATGCTGTCTATGGGGCACAGTATTCAGCACCATGCAGCCTATGGGGCACAGTATTCAGCACCATGCTGTCTATGGGGCACAGTATTCAGCACCATGCTGCCTATGGGGCACAGTATTCAGCACCATGCTGTCTATGGGGCACAGTATTCAGCACCATGCTGCCTATGGGGCACAGTATTCAGCACCACGCTGCCTATGGGGCACAGTATGCAGCACCATGCTGTCTATGGGGCACAGTATTCAGCACCATGCTGCCTATGGGGCACAGTATTCAGCATGCTGCCTATGGGGCACAGTATTCAGCACCACGCTGCCTATGGGGCACAGTATTCAGCATGCTGTCTATGGGGCACAGTATTCAGCACCATGCTGCCTATGGGGCACAGTATTCAGCACCATGCTGCCTATGGGGCACAGTATTCAGCATGCTGTCTATGGGGCACAGTATTCAGCACCATGCTGCCTATGGGGCACAGTATTCTGCACCATGCTGCCTATGGGGCACAGTATGCAGCACCATGCTGCCTATGGGGCACAGTATGCAGCACCATGCTGCCTATGGGGCACAGTATGCAGCACCATGCTGCCTATGGGGCACAGTATTCAGCACCATGCTGTCTATGGGGCACAGTATTCAGCACCATGCTGTCTATGGGGCACAGTATTCAGCATGCTGCCTATGGGGCACAGTATGCAGCACCATGCTGTCTATGGGGCACAGTATTCAGCACCATGCTGTCTATGGGGCACAGTATGCAGCACCATGCTGTCTATGGGGCACAGTATTCAGCACCATGCTGCCTATGGGGCACAGTATGCAGCATGCTGCCTATGGGGCACAGTATGCAGCATGCTGCCTATGGGGCACAGTATTCAGCACCACGCTGCCTATGGGGCACAGTATTCAGCACCATGCTGCCTATGGGGCACAGTATTCTGCACCATGCTGTCTATGGGGCACAGTATTCAGCACCATGCTGTCTATGGGGCACAGTATTCAGCACCATGCAGCCTATGGGGCACAGTATTCAGCACCATGCTGTCTATGGGGCACAGTATTCAGCACCATGCTGTCTATGGGGCACAGTATTCAGCACCATGCTGCCTATGGGGCACAGTATTCTGCACCATGCTGTCTATGGGGCACAGTATTCTGCACCATGCTGCCTATGGGGCACAGTATGCAGCACCATGCTGCCTATGGGGCACAGTATTCTGCACCATGCTGTCTATGGGGCACAGTATTCAGCACCATGCTGCCTATGGGGCACAGTATTCAGCACCATGCTGTCTATGGGGCACAGTATTCAGCACCATGCAGCCTATGGGGCACAGTATTCAGCACCATGCTGCCTATGGGGCACAGTATGCAGCACCATGCTGTCTATGGGGCACAGTATTCAGCACCATGCAGCCTATGGGGCACAGTATTCTGCACCATGCTGCCTATGGGGCACAGTATTCTGCACCATGCTGTCTATGGGGCACAGTATTCAGCACCATGCAGCCTATGGGGCACAGTATTCTGCACCATGCTGCCTATGGGGCACAGTATTCTGCACCATGCTGCCTATGGGGCACAGTATTCAGCACCATGCTGTCTATGGGGCACAGTATTCAGCACCATGCTGCCTATGGGGCACAGTATGCAGCACCATGCTGTCTATGGGGCACAGTATTCAGCACCATGCTGTCTATGGGGCACAGTATTCAGCACCATGCTGTCTATGGGGCACAGTATTCAGCACCATGCTGCCTATGGGCACAGTATTCAGCACCATGCTGTCTATGGGGCACAGTATTCAGCACCATGCTGCCTATGGGGCACAGTATTCAGCACCATGCTGCCTATGGGGCACAGTATTCTGCACCATGCTGTCTATGGGGCACAGTATGCAGCACCATGCTGCCTATGGGGCACAGTATTCAGCACCATGCTGCCTATGGGGCACAGTATTCTGCACCATGCTGTCTATGGGGCACAGTATTCTGCACCATGCTGTCTATGGGGCACAGTATTCACCATGCTGTCTATGGGGCACAGTATTCACCATGCTGTCTATGGGGCACAGTATTCACCATGCTGTCTATGGGGCACAGTATTCAGCACCATGCTGTCTATGGGGCACAGTATTCAGCACCATGCTGTCTATGGGGCACAGTATTCAGCACCATGCTGCCTATGGGGCACAGTATTCTGCACCATGCTGTCTATGGGGCACAGTATTCAGCACCATGCTGCCTATGGGGCACAGTATTCAGCACCATGCTGTCTATGGGGCACAGTATTCAGCACCATGCTGTCTATGGGGCACAGTATTCAGCACCATGCTGCCTATGGGGCACAGTATTCAGCACCATGCTGCCTATGGGGCACAGTATTCAGCACCATGCAGCCTATGGGGCACAGTATTCTGCACCATGCTGCCTATGGGGCACAGTATTCTGCACCATGCTGTCTATGGGGCACAGTATTCAGCACCATGCAGCCTATGGGGCACAGTATTCAGCACCATGCTGCCTATGGGGCACAGTATTCTGCACCATGCTGCCTATGGGGCACAGTATTCTGCACCATGCTGTCTATGGGGCACAGTATTCAGCACCATGCAGCCTATGGGGCACAGTATTCAGCACCATGCTGCCTATGGGGCACAGTATGCAGCACCATGCTGCCTATGGGGCACAGTATTCTGCACCATGCTGCCTATGGGGCACAGTATTCAGCACCATGCTGTCTATGGGGCACAGTATTCAGCACCATGCAGCCTATGGGGCACAGTATTCTGCACCATGCTGCCTATGGGGCACAGTATTCTGCACCATGCTGCCTATGGGGCACAGTATTCAGCACCATGCTGTCTATGGGGCACAGTATGCAGCACCATGCTGCCTATGGGGCACAGTATTCTGCACCATGCTGCCTATGGGGCACAGTATTCAGCACCATGCTGTCTATGGGGCACAGTATTCAGCACCATGCTGCCTATGGGGCACAGTATTCTGCACCATGCTGTCTATGGGGCACAGTATTCAGCACCATGCTGTCTATGGGGCACAGTATTCAGCACCATGCTGTCTATGGGGCACAGTATTCAGCACCATGCTGCCTATGGGGCACAGTATTCAGCACCATGCTGCCTATGGGGCACAGTATTCTGCACCATGCTGTCTATGGGGCACAGTATTCAGCATGCTGCCTATGGGGCACAGTATTCACCATGCTGTCTATGGGGCACAGTATTCAGCACCATGCTGTCTATGGGACACAGTATTCAGCACCATGCTGTCTATGGGGCACAGTATTCACCATGCTGCCTATGGGGCACAGTATTCTGCACCATGCTGTCTATGGGGCACAGTATTCAGCACCATGCTGTCTATGGGGCACAGTATTCAGCACCATGCTGCCTATGGGGCACAGTATTCAGCACCATGCAGCCTATGGGGCACAGTATGCAGCACCATGCAGCCTATGGGGCACAGTATTCTGCACCATGCTGTCTATGGGGCACAGTATTCTGCACCATGCTGTCTATGGGGCACAGTATTCAGCACCATGCTGTCTATGGGGCACAGTATTCAGCATGTGGAGAAGACCAGGACATGTGTGGAGATTCGGCAGATGCACCCCAGCTGGTACCGGACCGGTGGAGACGTTGGATTAGTGAGACACTTTGGCCGTCACTTCTTCAAGGTGTTGTTTGAAGGAGAGTTTCTATCCAGACATACACCGAGGTACCGCGGGGCGTGCTGGAAGTCCAGGCGCTCATTGTTGTTGAATATATACTGTACATCCATACTGTACATCCAGTTCCCTGCTTGCTTCGCTGCTGTTAGCGTGCTCCAGGTCCCGTAAGGCTAAGAAAGACGTTTCAAACTCAAAGTGCCATTTTTGGGTACATACTACCGGTATAACTGGGCAGGTTCAAATGTGACCTAATTGGCCACGTCACATAAATGCAGGTCCCATAGTTAACCCATTCTGACCTGAGATCAGATTCATACGAGGTTTCCACTGGGACACACACTGGTCTGATGAACCCATTCTGACCTGAGATCAGATTCATACGAGGTTTCCACTGGACACACACTGGTCTGATGAACCCATTCTGACCTGAGATCAGATTCATACGAGGTTTCCACTGGGACACACACTGGTCTGATGAACCCATTCTGACCTGAGATCAGATTCTAAAAAAATGTCAGTCGTTCTTCGTTTAAAAAAAATAATAGCAGACCTACAAGCTCGTAGCGCGCCACTCGGTGGCGCGCTATGAGCTTGTAGATCTGCTATTATTCAATAGCTAAAGCATGACATGATGATAACACCAAAATGGGTGCCCGTTCAGAATGGATTAAGGATGATCATTCAGTCTTTTATCTTTGATCAGGCTTTGACCTTTGACCTTTGATCTTTGACCAAAGCACTCGGTTGGCTCTCCCACCAACCCCTTGAAGCGTCTGTTTTGATCCAGCCTCTTATTGGCTTAGACTCAGTCGTGCGAGAAG
The DNA here is from genome assembly GCF_964188405.1 of Protomyctophum parallelum. NCBI lineage: Eukaryota > Metazoa > Chordata > Actinopteri > Myctophiformes > Myctophidae > Protomyctophum > Protomyctophum parallelum. The sequence goes on along the minus strand of NC_139703.1, from coordinate 53,335,211 downwards.
TACTCAAGTATTCTATACCAGAAATTAAAAAAAATGTGTTCTCACAACTATTCATCGTTTTAATTGAGTAAAGTTACAAAGTATAAAGTAGGGTTTAATTGGTGTGAATGAGTGTGTTCTGTATTCATAATCTAAAGTAACTTGTAACTAAAGATGTTAAAGAAAAAACTCTGCTAGAGTAAAAAAGTACAATATTTGCCTCTGAGGTGCTGTGGAACATACAATTTCAAGTACTCGAGTACCACAGTACTCGAGTAAACCACTGCTTAGCTAAGCCAGTGATGGAAGTGACTGTGTAATGCATACGTTAAGTGGAGCATTTTAATTGCTCTAAGCCTAAGAGCATTTTAACCCATTCTGACCGGGCACCCATTTTGGTGTCAGCATCATGTTGTGCTTTAGCTATTGAAAAATAGCAGACCTACAAGCTCGTATCGCGCCACCGAGTGGCGCGATACGAGCTTGTAGGTCTGCTATTTTTTTGAAAAATCGAAGAACGACTGACATTTTTAGAATCTGATCTCAGGTCAGAATGGGTTAAAGTGCCTTATGGTGCGTACGTTAATTGACAGCTTAAGCCCAGCGTGCCGTGCGAAGGGAAGGCAAGGGCCTCCACTTCAGTCTGTATCAGTGCTGCTCATGATGGAGAGTGCACCGTCACATTCTAGTCTTTAGGGAAGGGGCTAAAGGGAAGGGGCTTTAGGGAAGGGGCTTTAGGGAAGGGGCTTTAGGGAAGGGGCTTTAGGGAAGGGCCTCCATTTCAGTCTGTATCAGTGCTGCTCATGATGGAGAGTGCACCGTCACATTCTAGTCTTTAGGGAAGGGGCTAAAGGGAAGGGGCTTTAGGGAAGGGGCTTTAGGGAAGGGGCTTTAGGGAAGGGCCTCCACTTCAGTCTGTATCAGTGCTGCTCATGATGGAGAGTGCACCGTCACATTCTAGTCTTTAGGTGACATTCACACCAGAGAGCTTTGCTGCGCATTGTCAGAAAGTGCACTTCGTTTGGCAGGTGTGAAGGCTGTGTGTGCCGTAAACATGGAGTGCTGTCGCTGTGTGGGGACTGGGTGGGGAGTAGGGACTTTCATCTCGATAAACTTATAGAGAGAGAGAGAGAGAGGGGGGGGGGGTCCAGTCCCAGACGCCACGACACATGCACGTTACTTATGAGTATAATTTTATCACCATATATTTCACTGTGTAGGCTAGTTTATGAATGGAACACATTGATAAAGGTCCCCCCTGCTGTGTAGACTATAGTTTATGAATGGAACACATTGATAAAGGTCCCCCCTGCTGTGTAGACTATAGTTTATGAATGGAACACATTGATAAAGGTCCCCCCTGCTGTGTAGACTATAGTTTATGAATGGAACACATTGATAAAGGTCCCCCCTGCTGTGTTTACAATTGCTACGGATGACAGTGTGAAGGCAAACCGCAGCAAATTAAATATGCAAGAATCCCAACTTCTCCGCCCATTCGCATCGAGTCTACCGAAGTATTAGGTGGGAATGTGACTTTAAGTAACTTAAGTACATAGACTATACTCAAGTACAATTATGAGGTATTTTTACTTTTACTTCTACTTCACTACATCTCAAGAGGCAAATATTGCACTTTTAACTCCACAAGGATTTGAAAACTATAGTTACTAGTATAGATTTTGATTATTATTGCTAAACAATTAGCCACTTAAGCCCTTTACCGTACACTTTGACTATTTGAAAGTAGTTGATGTAAAGCTCAGTATAATCTACAATGTACTGAATGTAGATCAGCTATTTTCATATGACTTTGCATACATTTTGAAAAGTTGGGAAATGGGATATTGATACTTTTACTTAAGTAAAAAGAAGTACATCCCACCCACCACCACTGGCAATGATTCCATTAGGTATACTCACGAGGAAGCACAGAGCGAACACTGACAAATGGAACCACTGAGTCAGAAGTGTGCGTTCGTGCGTGCCTGCGTTCGTGCGTGCCTGCGTTCGTGCGTGCGTGCGTGCGTACGTGCGTGCGTGCGTGCGTGCGTGCGTGCGTGCGTGCGTGCGTGTGCGTGCGTGCGTGCGTGTGTGTGTGTGTGTGTGTTAAGCCCACAAGGACAAGTTGATTTAGCCTTGCATGGCCAGACTAATATCACTAAATCTGCCATGGGCATTTCTTGTTTTTGCAATGGTGGATTTGTCTGGTTTCCAGACTAAAGTTGATTAACCGCGGACGGTTACCAACAAGGAAAGATGAGGTGTGTCTTGGCTCTGCTGGCTGCCAGCTCGGGATTCCAGGTTTTGGAGAGGAGAAGACCGATGTGTCAGTGATAAGATCACAGAGGAGAGGAGAAGACTGATGTGTCAGTGATAAGATCACAGAGGAGAAGACTGTGTCAGTGATAAGATCACAGAGGAGAAGACTGTGTCAGTGATAAGATCACAGAGGAGAAGACTGTGTCAGTGATAAGATCACAGAGGAGAAGACTGTGTCAGTGATAAGATCACAGAGGAGAGGAGAAGACTGTGTCAGTGATAAGATCACAGAGGAGAGGAGAAGACTGTGTCAGTGATAAGATCACAGAGGAGAGGAGAAGACTGTGTCAGTGATAAGATCACAGACTGTGTCAGTGATAAGATCACAGACTGTGTCAGTGATAAGATCACAGACTGTGTCAGTGATAAGATCACAGACTGTGTCAGTGATAAGATCACAGACTGTGTCAGTGATAAGATCACAGAGGAAAAAAAACAAAGCTTTGCTGCAACTGTGTAAGGTTAAGCAGGCTAGAAGCACTGCTTACATTGGAAACTGGAAAGCTTAATATTGGCTGGCTATTAGAGCTGGGACTCGATTAAAATTTTTTATCTAGATTAATCTAGATTAATTGCATTTTAATCGCATATCAATATTCAACCCGAGAACAGCGAGAAACCTTTTTTGTTAATGTTTTTTGGTATCCCAGTGAATCAACGAATAGTGACTACAGGATACCACTCATTTTCAACATTTTACTGTCATTAATATACCTGTTGTGGAAATAATAATAAAAAGTCACCCCATTCTGTGTTGCCTAGAACTGGAGGTCTGAAAAAAAATTAGTAACAGTAACAATTTTCTCAGTGACATCACAAAGCTGTACTTACTTCATATTGTTACTGTTACTTTTGTCAGACCTCCAGTTCTAGGCAACACAAAATGGGGTGACTTTTTATTATTTCCAGTTTTCAGTACTATAGAAAAGCGCCCAGTGAGAAACGTTCCGCCGTGGAAAAAAAGGTGCGATTAATTTATCTGTAGTTAATCGCGATTAATTTTTCTGTAGTTAATTAATCTAAATTAATCGCAATTAGTCCCGGCCCTACTGGCTATATACTTTACCATACGTAGACACAAAGAGCTACTGGCTATACTTTACCATACGTAGACACAAAGAGCTACTGGCTATACTTTACCATACGTAGACACAAAGAGCTACTGGCTATACTTTACCATACGTAGACACAAAGAGCTACTGGCTATACTTTACCATACGTAGACACAAAGAGCTACTGGCTATACTTTACCATACGTAGACACAAAGAGCTACTGGCTATACTTTACCATACGCAGACACAAAGAGCTACTGGCTATACTTTACCATACGTAGACACAAAGAGCTACTGGCTATACTTTACCATACGCAGACACAAAGAGCTACCGGCTATACTTTACCATACGTAGACACAAAGAGCTACTGGCTATACTTTACCATACGTAGACACAAAGAGCTACTGGCTATACTTTACCATACGCAGACACAAAGAGCTACTGGCTATACTTTACCATACGTAGACACAAAGAGCTACTGGCTATACTTTACCATACGTAGACACAAAGAGCTACTGGCTATACTTTACCATACGTAGACACAAAGAGCTACTGGCTATACTTTACCATACGTAGACACAAAGAGCTACTGGCTATACTTTACCATACGTAGACACAAAGAGCTACTGGCTATACTTTACCATACGTAGACACAAAGAGCTACTGGCTATACTTTACCATACGCAGACACAAAGAGCTACTGGCTATACTTTACCATACGTAGACACAAAGAGCTACTGGCTATACTTTACCATACGCAGACACAAAGAGCTACCGGCTATACTTTACCATACGTAGACACAAAGAGCTACTGGCTATACTTTACCATACGTAGACACAAAGAGCTACTGGCTATACTTTACCATACGCAGACACAAAGAGCTACTGGCTATACTTTACCATACGTAGACACAAAGAGCTACTGGCTATACTTTACCATACGTAGACACAAAGAGCTACTGGCTATACTTTACCATACGTAGACACAAAGAGCCGCTCCAATTCAACTCACGACACGCGCCGTGAGGTGATTTGGGGCAGCTATAGCATCTTTGCATCTTTGCATCTTTGCATCGTCATGTCGCTGGCTTCCATTGACAATGAATGGTAGACTGCATCTTTTACATCTGCCCGTCTGAACGCACCATAATGGTCTGTTCACCAGTGACTAAAACATTTCGTTTTAGTCACATTTTAGTCACCTGGAATGTCTTAGTGTTTAGTCTAGTTTTAGTCGACTAAATGTCATAAGATTTTAGTCGACTAAGTCTACAGGTGATTTAGTCGACTAAAATGTATTTTGGCGGGTCTTGATGCCGTCGCAATGAGTGTTTTTACACTCGTGGCGACGCGTTGTGAGCTTGTAGATCGGCTATTTTCAGCATGCAACCAAGTGTAAAATGACTTGTACTGGATCTCTCGTCCACTAGTCCCCTTCCTAACATTTTAGTCTAGTTTTTATTTGTCGACAAAATTGTCAGTATATTTAGTCTTATAGTTTTAGTCATCGTAGCTTAATTTTCATTTAGTTTCCATTTGTTTTTGTCAGTGAAAATAGGTAGTCGACGAACATTTTTCGTCTTAGTTTTAGTCGACGGAAACAACACTGCTGTTCACACAGGAAATACGTCGTTGCGTCTGCCCATGTGGACGCACCATGGTGCTGGTTACGCCATAGGGCTGGTTACACCATAGGGCTGGTTACACCATAGGGCTGGTTACATATAGGGCTGGTTACACCATAGGGCTGGTTACACCATAGGGCTGGTTACACCATAGGGCTGGTTACACCATAGGGCTGGTTACACCATAGGGCTGGTTACACCATAGGGCTGGTTACACCATAGGGCTGGTTACATATAGGGCTGGTTACATATAGGGCTGGTTACATATAGGGCTGGTTACACCATAGGGCTGGTTACACCATAGGGCTGGTTACACCATAGGGCTGGTTACACCATAGGGCTGGTTACGCCATAGGGCTGGTTACACCATAGGGCTGGTTACACCATAGGGCTGGTTACACCATAGGGCTGGTTACACCATAGGGCTGGTTACACCATAGGGCTGGTTACGCCATAGGGCTGGTTACGCCATAGGGCTGGTTACACCATAGGGCTGGTTACATATAGGGCTGGTTACACCATAGGGTTGGTTACATATAGGGCTGGTTACGCCATAGGGCTGGTTACACCATAGGGCTGGTTACACCATAGGGCTGGTTACGCCATAGGGCTGGTTACGCCATAGGGCTGGTTACGCCATAGGGCTGGTTACACCATAGGGCTGGTTACATATAGGGCTGGTTACACCATAGGGCTGGTTACATATAGGGCTGGTTACGCCATAGGGCTGGTTACATATAGGGCTGGTTACACCATAGGGCTGGTTACGCCATAGGGCTGGTTACACCATAGGGCTGGTTACATATAGGGCTGGTTACGCCATAGGGCTGGTTACATATAGGGCTGGTTACACCATAGGGCTGGTTACACCATAGGGCTGGTTACACCATAGGGCTGGTTACACCATAGGGCTGGTTACGCCATAGGGCTGGTTACGCCATAGGGCTGGTTACGCCATAGGGCTGGTTACATATAGGGCTGGTTACATATAGGGCTGGTTACACCATAGGGCTGGTTACACCATAGGGCTGGTTACGCCATAGGGCTGGTTACATATAGGGCTGGTTACGCCATAGGGCTGGTTACGCCATAGGGCTGGTTACACCATAGGGCTGGTTACGCCATAGGGCTGGTTACGCCATAGGGCTGGTTACATATAGGGCTGGTTACACCATAGGGCTGGTTACGCCATAGGGCTGGTTACACCATAGGGCTGGTTACGCCATAGGGCTGGTTACGCCATAGGGCTGGTTACACCATAGGGCTGGTTACGCCATAGGGCTGGTTACATATAGGGCTGGTTACGCCATAGGGCTGGTTACGCCATAGGGCTGGTTACACCATAGGGCTGGTTACGCCATAGGGCTGGTTACGCCATAGGGCTGGTTACATATAGGGCTGGTTACACCATAGGGCTGGTTACACCATAGGGCTGGTTACGCCATAGGGCTGGTTACGCCATAGGGCTGGTTACACCATAGGGCTGGTTACATATAGGGCTGGTTACATATAGGGCTGGTTACGCCATAGGGCTGGTTACATATAGGGCTGGTTACACCATAGGGCTGGTTACGCCATAGGGCTGGTTACGCCATAGGGCTGGTTACATATAGGGCTGGTTACACCATAGGGCTGGTTACACCATAGGGCTGGTTACATATAGGGCTGGTTACATATAGGGCTGGTTACGCCATAGGGCTGGTTACATATAGGGCTGGTTACATATAGGGCTGGTTACACCATAGGGCTGGTTACGCCATAGGGCTGGTTACGCCATAGGGCTGGTTACACCATAGGGCTGGTTACACCATAGGGCTGGTTACATATAGGGCTGGTTACATATAGGGCTGGTTACGCCATAGGGCTGGTTACATATAGGGCTGGTTACGCCATAGGGCTGGTTACACCATAGGGCTGGTTACATATAGGGCTGGTTACGCCATAGGGCTGGTTACATATAGGGCTGGTTACACCATAGGGCTGGTTACACCATAGGGCTGGTTACACCATAGGGCTGGTTACATATAGGGCTGGTTACGCCATAGGGCTGGTTACACCATAGGGCTGGTTACATATAGGGCTGGTTACGCCATAGGGCTGGTTACATATAGGGCTGGTTACATATAGGGCTGGTTACGCCATAGGGCTGGTTACGCCATAGGGCTGGTTACGCCATAGGGCTGGTTACATATAGGGCTGGTTACACCATAGGGCTGGTTACACCATAGGGCTGGTTACACCATAGGGCTGGTTACACCATAGGGCTGGTTACATATAGGGCTGGTTACGCCATAGGGCTGGTTACATATAGGGCTGGTTACACCATAGGGCTGGTTACACCATAGGGCTGGTTACACCATAGGGCTGGTTACACCATAGGGCTGGTTACACCATAGGGCTGGTTACACCATAGGGCTGGTTACACCATAGGGCTGGTTACGCCATAGGGCTGGTTACACCATAGGGCTGGTTACACCATAGGGCTGGTTACGCCATAGGGCTGGTTACGCCATAGGGCTGGTTACGCCATAGGGCTGGGTACGTTTTGGCACAGACAGAGTGGTATGGAGGCCATTGGAGATGAAGAGCAGGTGAGGACACAAAAGGCAGGTGTACTGATGTGTGCTGTGACGCTCTCTTGGGACACTGCTGAGTGCAGAGAGCCCACAGCACATAACTGTCCATGTGGAGGCCATGATATTATTTTTTTACTTGCCTCAGGCACAAGGTTTGAAAACCACTGCACTGTTATGCTACAGTATGTATGTACAGTATGTATGTACAGTAAACCACTGCACTGTTATGCTACAGTATGTTCAAACCACTGCACTGTTATGCTACAGTATGTTCACACTGCAAAAGCTCAAACTTGTCCTATCCGGCATGTAAATATTTACAATATGCAATATTGAAAAGGCGATTCCTGTTGAACGGAAGCGATGGATGTACTGTAACGCTTTCCAGAGACACACATGTCATAGCCTATGGGCCTATGTCATAGCCTATGGGCCTATGTCATAGCCTATGGGCCTATGTCATAGCCTATGGGCCTATGTCATAGCCTATGGGCCTATAGCCTATAGGGATGTACTGTAGCTGCTAACGCTTTCCAGAGACACACATGATGTCATAGCCTACTTAAATAAGAAACCTCCTATCTCCATATTCTAACTTTATGGGGGTTTTTTTCCCCGAGTGACACAAAAGTATCCTAACCTAAATCCTATAACTCCTATTTTACCGCTGTTTCGGCGCTGTAGTCCCGAAATGATTTCGGCTCGTCAGACATTTTCAGTAGCACCGAAGAGCCGACTTTAGGACGCCCCCCCCCCCCCCCCCGAACCTCAAATGACGTCACATTGTAGGCTCTACAGAGCCAAATGACGTCACATTGTAGGCTCTACAGAGCCAAATGACGTCACATTGTAGGCTCTACAGAGCCAAATGACGTCACATTGTAGGCTCTACAGAGCCAAATGACGTCACATTGTAGGCTCTACAGAGCCAAATGACGTCACATTGTAGGCTCTACAGAGCCAAATGACGTCACATTGTAGGCTCTACAGAGCCAAATGACGTCACATTGTAGGCTCTACAGAGCCAAATGACGTCACATTGTAGGCTCTACAGAGCCAAATGACGTCACATTGTAGGCTCTACAGAGCCAAATGACGTCACATTGTCGGCTCTACAGAGCCAAATGACGTCACATTGTAGGCTCTACAGAGCCAAATGACGTCACATTGTAGGCTCTACAGAGCCAAATGACGTCACATTGTCGGCTCTACAGAGCCAAATGACGTCACATTGTAGGCTCTACAGAGCCAAATGACGTCACATTGTAGGCTCTACAGAGCCAAATGACGTCACATTGTCGGCTCTACAGAGCCAAATGACGTCACATTGTAGGCTCTACAGAGCCAAATGACGTCACATTGTAGGCTCTACAGAGCCGAACCGACTTTTATTGGGCTCTAAAATAGGAGTATGAATCGTGCTATGGTTTCCACCCGACGTGATAACAACAAGTTGTTTCAACCATTGCATGCAGGATCAGGGCCCACTTGAGAATCTCAAAACCATTTCCTGCCCACCCTTTATAAGCACTTTAACATAAACATAGCAGCCTAGCGGCTGCCATGTTAAGTAAGTAAGAAAGAAAAAGTTAAAAGCCAAAAAGTTAAATACGGTGTGGAGATAGAGGTTTCTGCCTGACAGAAATGCAGCAAACATATTTTCTACATACAAAATATTCATGTAGATTCTCACACATGTCATTTTCCTAGCATGACACTCATTTTGTTTCACTTCATTACATGTTTTTTTAAGGATTCGGTGCTGGAGCCAGGCTATCATTTTCCCACTCCCAATGTTTGTTTTTTGTTTTGAGGAGGACTCAATTGGAACCTTACACATCTGTAACTCTGAGAATGTTCAAATGGAACCACTACAGGTCCATTTGGGTCCATGTGTACCACAGTACGCCCTCAGGCTTCTAAAAGGTCCATTTGGGTCCATGTGGACGACAGTACGCCCTCAGGCTTCTAAAGGGGTCATTGACCTAATTATCCATTTCTGACCTGAGATCAGATTCATACGAGGTTTCCGCCGGACACACACTGGTCTGATGAACCCATTCTGACCTGAGATCAGATTCTAAAAATGTCAGTCGCTCTTCGATTTTTCAAAAATAGCAGACCTACAAGCTCGTATCGCGCCACTCGGTGGCGCGATATGAGCTTGTAGATCTGCTATTTTTCAATAGCTAAAGCATAACATGATGCCGACACCAAAATGGGTGCCCGTTCAGAATGGGTTATATACCAAACCCTTGGTCCTTGAAATTGAAAACGTTTGAGAATAACTGCATCATAGGATATTATGCAAAACGCCCGCAAAAGCAAAACATACTCTGGTTAAATTGGGTCTCATAGCCTATTTGAATTTCTGGGGTCAGGTCCAAAGGGAGAGTTTTCTTTTCTTTTTTTTCTTTTTTTTTTGTAAATAGACAAAACAACAAATTGAAAAATAACATAAAACAAATACAAATGACAAGCATTCAGCAGGGATTTGTTGAGCCTCAGCTCTGAGAAGGAAGACATGCCAAATCACAATGTTATAAAGAACAACAAAGAATCTATGTTTGAATCCCATCCTGTTTCAGCTTCAGACCTCCAAAAGTCAACATAGTTCAGTTAGTTACTAATAGTTAGACTATTATTATTATTATTATTATTAACCCATTCTGACCTGAGATCAGATTCATATGAGGTTTCCGCTGGACACACACTGGTCTGATTAACCCCATTCTGACCTGAGATCAGGTTCTAGAAATGTCAGTCGCTCTTCGATTTTTCAAAAATAGCAGACCTACAAGCTCGTATCGCGCCACTCGGTGGCGCGATATGAGCTTGTAGATCTGCTATTTTTCAATAGCTAAAGCATAACATGATGCTGACACCAAAATGGGTGCCCGGTAAGAATGGGTTAATAGTTAGACTATTATTATTATTATTATAATTATTAATAATAGTTAGACTAGGCATACCATATTCTGAATTACCAAAAAGGGGACACATGCGCGCGTGCATGTGCGTGTGCACGTCATGCATATGCATGTGTCGTGCATGCGCGGTCCTGTTTGAATTAAATTCAGATGTCAAAATAATCGAATAATAAGTTATGCTCCTAAATTTGATCAAATATGCTCTATATTAGTTATGTATTTATTTAAAGCAGTGGCTCTAAAAGGTGTGATCCAGGGACCCTCATGGTTCCTTGAGGGGGTTCCAAATGGACCCTTATGGGTCTGTAACTCTGAGAGTGTAACACATGGACCCAAATGGACCCTTACAGGTCTGTAACTCTGAGAGTGTAACACATGGACCCAAATGGACCCTTATGGGTCTGTAACTCTGAGAGTGTAACACATGGAACCAAATGGACCCTTACAGGTCTGTAACTCTGAGAGTGTAACACATGGAACCAAATGGACCCTTACAGGTCTGTGACTCTGAGAGTGTACAAATGGAACCAAATGGACCCATTATAGGTCTGTAACTCTGAGAGTGTACAAATGGAACCAAATGGACCCTTATAGGTCTGTAACTCTGAGAGTGTACAAATGGAACCAAATGGACCCTTACAGGTCTGTAACTCTGAGAGTGTACAAATGGAACCAAATGGACCCTTACAGGTCTGTAACTCTGAGAGTGTAGGCTACTAGTACAAATGGAACCAAATGGACCCTTTTATAACTTTTACTCTGATACTGTATAAATGGAATCAGATGGGACTCTTATGGGTCCATTTGGTTTTACTCTCTATGGGGGCTTGCAGGACAGAACATTTATTTGTGACAGACACATATTTCCTTAATTTGCAGACAAAACAATCTGCTTCTCATTGGTCAGTCACAAAGCTAAGAAAACAGTAGCCTATACTTTTTCTGCATGTCAATGATGAGAAATCATGAGATAGTTCTTTGGCATTTCAAGCTTTCCTCACGGAGAGCAGACAACACAACAGTCTATCTGCAGACACTGACAGAGAGCAGACAACACAACAGTCTATCTGCAGACACTGACAGCAGAGAGCAGACAACACAACAGTCTATCTGCAGACACTGACAGCAGAGAGCAGACAACACAACAGTCTATCTGCAGACACTGACAGAGAGCAGACAACACAACAGTCTATCTGCAGACACTGACAGCAGAGAGCAGACAACACAACAGTCTATCTGCAGACACTGACAGCAGAGAGCAGACAACACAACAGTCTATCTGCAGACACTGACAGCAGAGCAGACAACACAACAGTCTATCTGCAGACACTGACAGCAGAGAGCAGACAACACAACAGTCTATCTGCAGACACTGACAGCAGAGAGCAGACAACACAACAGTCTATCTGCAGACACTGACAGAGAGCAGACAACACAACAGTCTATCTGCAGACACTGACAGCAGAGAGCAGACAACACAACAGTCTATCTGCAGACACTGACAGCAGAGAGCAGACAACACAACAGTCTATCTGCAGACACTGACAGCAGAGAGCAGACAACACAACAGTCTATCTGCAGACACTGACAGCAGAGAGCAGACAACACAACAGTCTATCTGCAGACACTGACAGCAGAGAGCAGACAACACAACAGTCTATCTGCAGACACTGACAGCAGAGAGCAGACAACACAACAGTCTATCTGCAGACACTGACAGCAGAGCAGACAACACAACAGTCTATCTGCAGACACTGACAGCAGAGAGCAGACAACACAACAGTCTATCTGCAGACACTGACAGCAGAGCAGACAACACAACAGTCTATCTGCAGACACTGACAGCAGAGAGCAGACAACACAACAGTCTATCTGCAGACACTGACAGCAGAGAGCAGACAACACAACAGTCTATCTGCAGACACTGACAGAGAGCAGACAACACAACAGTCTATCTGCAGACACTGACAGAGAGCAGACAACACAACAGTCTATCTGCAGACACTGACAGCAGAGAGCAGACAACACAACAGTCTATCTGCAGACACTGACAGCAGAGAGCAGACAACACAACAGTCTATCTGCAGACACTGACAGCAGAGAGCAGACAACACAACAGTCTATCTGCAGACACTGACAGCAGAGCAGACAACACAACAGTCTATCTGCAGACACTGACAGAGAGCAGACAACACAACAGTCTATCTGCAGACACTGACAGCAGAGCAGACAACACAACAGTCTATCTGCAGACACTGACAGAGAGCAGACAACACAACAGTCTATCTGCAGACACTGACAGCAGAGAGCAGACAACACAACAGTCTATCTGCAGACACTGACAGCAGAGAGCAGACAACACAACAGTCTATCTGCAGACACTGACAGCAGAGAGCAGACAACACAACAGTCTATCTGCAGACGCTGACAGAGAGCAGACAACACAACAGTCTATCTGCAGACACTGACAGCAGAGAGCAGACAACACAACAGTCTATCTGCAGACACTGACAGCAGAGCAGACAACACAACAGTCTATCTGCAGACACTGACAGCAGAGAGCAGACAACACAACAGTCTATCTGCAGACACTGACAGCACAGAGCAGACAACACAACAGTCTATCTGCAGACACTGACAGAGAGCAGACAACACAACAGTCTATCTGCAGACACTGACAGCAGAGAGCAGACAACACAACAGTCTATCTGCAGACGCTGACAGAGAGCAGACAACACAACAGTCTATCTGCAGACACTGACAGCAGAGAGCAGACAACACAACAGTCTATCTGCAGACACTGACAGCAGAGAGCAGACAACACAACAGTCTATCTGCAGACACTGACAGAGAGCAGACAACACAACAGTCTATCTGCAGACACTGACAGAGAGCAGACAACACAACAGTCTATCTGCAGACACTGACAGCAGAGAGCAGACAACACAACAGTCTATCTGCAGACACTGACAGAGAGCAGACAACACAACAACAAGCCGATATTATGGTCACAAAATGCCTCGAAACGCGAGATATTGCCGACCTCTCAGCCAATGGGATACCCTCAGCCAATGGGATAGCATTGCAGCCAGCAAGTTGCAACAACAACCCAGTCTTTATCACGTCGCGTGCCAATGTTATTTTCACCAAGGGACTCTAGTCTGGGGACCCCCGCAATGTTATTTTCACCAAGGGACTCTAGTCTGGGGACCCCCGCGCTGACCTCCGCGGGGACCCCCGCTGTACCCGCGGACCTCCACGCAGGCTACCGCGGGACTTCTTTATTGTTCTTTTTATATTAAAAAGTCCTCAAACGTTATAATGTGTACCCTGCAGACTTATAGGCCTACTGGATGTTTGTTTACTGTTGAGTGAGAAAACAAATGCTGCATATTAAGCAAACATCTGGGGACCCCCACCCCCCCCCCCCCCCAAATAACCTGGAGATCTCCCTGGGGATACCGAGCCACAGTTTGAGAACCACTGGGTTCATCACAGTGTGTTGAACCACTGGGTTCATCACAGTGTGTTGAACCACTGGGTTCATCACAGTGTGTTGTTGAACCACTGGGTTCATCGCAGTGTGTTGTTGAACCACTGGGTTCATCGCAGTGTGTTGAACCACTGGGTTCATCACAGTGTGTTGTTGAACCACTGGGTTCATCACAGTGTGTTGTTGAACCACTGGGTTCATCGCAGTGTGTTGAACCACTGGGTTCATCACAGTGTGTTGTTGAACCACTGGGTTCATCACAGTGTGTTGAACCACTGGGTTCATCGCAGTGTGTTGAACCACTGGGTTCATCACAGTGTGTTGTTGAACCACTGGGTTCATCACAGTGTGTTGAACCACTGGGTTCATCACAGTGTGTTGAACCACTGGGCAGTGTTGGGAAAGTTCTTTTTTTTTAGGAACTAGTTCAGTTCACAGTTCAAAATTTTAAAAATGAACTAGTTCCGTTCATAGTTCATCATCCAAAATTTTGAACTAAAGTTCATCGTTTGAAAAATGAACTATTATAGTTCTCTTTTGCAATGTGAAATGCCACCGAATGGGCACATACTTTTATTGTGAAGGCAAAAGTTTCTGAATGTTCTCAGAGCCTGCATCTCCGCATGCTGGGGGTGGCTGATCTACAAGCTCACAACGTGTCCGGACGCGACGCGTTGTGAGCTTGTATATCAGCTATTTTCAGCACGGAACACATTGTACGGCGAAGAATAAATCAGGCATCACTGCGATTCATTCACTGTGGAAGAGAGATGTCTTTTGTTGGCCGTTCGGGCGATATTATGGACACGTACCTTCTCGACGCGATAATAACCAACTAAGCTATTGGAAGCTATTTTTCGTGGCACATTATGTTTAATCAAACAACAAGTTCCCTCAGTGTTTGTTAGGAGTTGGGACAGTGTCTGCTGCTGTCTGTCAGCGTGCATGATCATCATGCAGTAGCTACATGCGCGCTCCAGTGACAGCTGAGAAAGATTAGTTAATTTGTGTCGGATAGGGACTTATCGGTGGGTTTTCAGCTAAATATTAAGGCCTGTTTAGGGTGTGTTTTAGTGCCGGGGATTTCGCCTGGAAGGCTATTGAAACACTCACTCTTGAACGAAAGTTGAACGTGAAAAAGTGACGTTCACACACGCCAGAAATGAACGCGTTCACAATGACGTTCATCAAACAGAAATACAGTATGTTCAGTTCACGTTCACCCTAAATGTGAACGAGTTCGTGAACGATCGTTCTTTGAACGCGTTCGGGTACAACACTGCCACTGGGTTCATCACAGTGTGTTGAACCACTGGGTTCATCACAGTGTGTTGAACCACTGGGTTCATCACAGTGTGTTGTTGAACCACTGGGTTCATCACAGTGTGTTGAACCACTGGGTTCATCACAGTGTGTTGAACCACTGGGTTCATCGCAGTGTGTTGAACCACTGGGTTCATCGCAGTGTGTTGAACCACTGGGTTCATCACAGTGTGTTGTTGAACCACTGGGTTCATCACAGTGTGTTGAACCACTGGGTTCATCACAGTGTGTTGAACCACTGGGTTCATCACAGTGTGTTGAACCACTGGGTTCATCACAGTGTGTTGAACCACTGGGTTCATCACAGTGTGTTGAACCACTGGGTTCATCACAGTGTGTTGAACCACTGGGTTCATCACAGTGTGTTGAACCACTGGGTTCATCACAGTGTGCTGTAACCACTGGGTTCATCACAGTGTGCTGTAACCACTGGGTTCATCACAGTGTGCTGTAACCACTGGGTTCATCACAGTGTGTTGAACCACTGGGTTCATCACAGTGTGTTGTCAGCGTTTACGTTTGCATTTTTGGCAAAAAGATTTGTTGTAAAGGGGCAGAAAAAGGAATGGGCCAACGATGCCCTGCAGGGGACATTAGTCAACAAAGTACGGAGGGTTTAATTGGCTAAAGCTAACATTCCTCTATACATTGAATCGTGACCATCAGGTCAAAATTCGTGTCAGATCCGGTGTCTATAGGTGTCTATAGGTAAATGGTAAATGGTAAATGGTGCATTTATATAGCGCCTTTATCCAAGGCGCTTTACATAGATTGTGCATTACATTCACCCATTCACACACACATTCATACACCGATGGCAGCGGAAACCATGCAAGGCACCAACCAGCACATCGGGAGCAATTAGGGGTTCAGTGTCTTGCTCAAGGACACTTTGACAGTAACTCTGGGGGAGCCCGGGTTCGAACTGGCAACCTTACTGTTGCCATCCATGCACTCTACCCCTGAGCCACCGCCGCCCATAGGTGACTTTATCTATAGTTTTCTATCAATTACTCATTCGGTGAAGCGTTGACTTCATGGGGAAATGTTGCTTCTGTCGCATTCCTTCCCGTGAATGAAGAATCCTAAAACAACTGTCACAGCGATGTTATAGTATTATTGAGTAAGTGTCATGTATCCACTTATTGTGTCCTTTACTTACAACACTGTTTTCCTGCATTGAACGCGTTTAATATTTAAAGCACGTCCAGGAACAACAACAGTCAAAAGCACAAAAGAAGAGTGTGTGCCTGATCAACACAAACATTTCCCATCAATGCAAGGCTTTACACATGGCGAGTAGCCCCATGCTAGCCCCTGGGCCCTGCTGTATACTGTATCATGGATGCTAGCCCCTGGGCCCTGCTGTATACTGTATCATGGATGCTAGCCCCTGGGCCCTGCTGTATACTGTATCATGGATGCTAGCCCCTGGGCCCTGCTGTATACTGTATCATGGATGCTAGCCCCTGGGCCCTGCTGTATACTGTATCATGGATGCTAGCCCCTGGGCCCTGCTGTATACTGTATCATGGATGCTAGCCCCTGGGCCCTGCTGTATACTGTATCATGGATGCTAGCCCCTGGGCCCTGCTGTTATACTGTATCATGGATGCTAGCCCCTGGGCCCTGCTGTTATACTGTATCATGGATGCTAGCCCCTGGGCCCTGCTGTATACTGTATCATGGATGCTAGCCCCTGGGCCCTGCTGTATACTGTATCATGGATGCTAGCCCCTGGGCCCTGCTGTATACTGTATCATGGATGCTAGCCCCTGGGCCCTGCTGTATACTGTATCATGGATGCTAGCCCCTGGGCCCTGCTGTTATATTGCATCATGGATGCTAGCCCCTGGGCCCTGCTGTTATACTGTATCATGGATGCTAGCCCCTGGGCCCTGCTGTATACTGTAACATGGATGCTAGCCCCTGGGCCCTGCTGTTATACTGCATCATGGATGCTAGCCCCTGGGCCCTGCTGTTATACTGCATCATGGATGCTAGCCCCTGGGCCCTGCTGTTATACTGCATCATGGATGCTAGCCCCTGGGCCCTGCTGTATACTGTATCATGGATGCTAGCCCCTGGGCCCTGCTGTTATACTGCATCATGGATGCTAGCCCCTGGGCCCTGCTGTATACTGTATCATGGATGCTAGCCCCTGGGCCCTGCTGTTATACTGCATCATGGAATGGTGGACAGTCATTGGGCTTTTGGGAACCTTACTGTAAATACTCCACTACATTTCACAGACAGAATTGCACTTTTGACTTTTGACTATATTCATTTCTAGGAAAGGAACCCTGGGGAGCCAAACAGAAAAATGTAATATATAGAAGAATCACCCTATTTTTTTTGCAGGTTTCTGATATTTGCATTCTTTCTTCCACCTACATTTCAATAAAGCACTTACAAGCTTGGGTAGTTCTTCGTGTGTGTGTGTGTGTGTGTGTGTGTGTGTGTGTGTGTGTGTGTGTGTGTGTGTGTGTGTGTGTGTGTGTGTGTGTGTGTGTGTGTGTGTGTGTGTGTGTGTGTGTTTATCCTGTGTGAGATATCTCCTGAATTGGTATCCCAACTTGAAAATGCATTTCCTGTTTACTGAAGCACTGGAGAGACAGCTAGTGAGAGTACACACCTGTTACTGAACACATATAGAATATTGACTCTCATTTGAATAAACACCACTTACTGCACCTTTACAGATTAAAACAAAAACATTTCTGAAGACACTTTTAGCATTTCTATAAAAGTCCATTTAAGGATATTGAAAACATTAGCTATACTCTGTTATAATTCTTGACTGTCATTGCACTAAGAAAACGTACATCACTCGTCATGATTAATAGCTTCATGCTATATGTCTGGAGTTGTGAGTAGGATTTGGTTTGGCGTTGATGCATTATATTTGTGTTTCAACAAAGTTGGGAATTCTCACTGCTTACGCCATCAGTATGTTGTCGTCAACTCGTCACTTTGGAAAGAGGCAAAGCTTAATTTATACACCCTGGAACAAGTAGGCTATACTCAGATTCATGTTTAAGTAAAAGTATCAATATCACAATGAAGAATACTCTGCTAGAAGTAGTTTTCAAAGTTTAAAAAAAAAACCCATCTTGAGTTAAAGAACCAAAGTATTCGCACCAAAATATACTTGCTTATTCATTTATTTATTTTCTAAATATAATTCTAGAATAGCTGATATACAATCTCACAGCTTGTTCTTTTGTGTTTTGTAATCTAAACTCGTTACTAAAGTTTCCAATAATTGTACTGCAGTAAAAACTATAATATTTACCACTGAGATCCAGTGGAGTCTAAAGTATAACATATAAAAGTACAGCTCTTGATTAAATGTACTTGTACCTCAGTGGTGTCCCAGCTAATAGTTACTGCCACTGCCCACTGAACCATTGCCCTAGTGAACTAGTTACCTTAATAGTTACTGCCACTGCCCACTGAACCACTGCCCTAGTGAACTAGTTACCTTAATAGTTACTGCCACTGCCCACTGAACCACTGCCCTAGTGAACTAGTTACCTTAATAGTTACTGCCACTGCCCACTGAACCACTGCCCTAGTGAACTAGTTACCTTAATAGTTACTGCCACTGCCCACTGAACCACTGCCCTAGTGAACTAGTTACCTTAATAGTTACTGCCACTGCCCACTGAACCACTGCCCTAGTGAACTAGTTACCTTAATAGTTACTGCCACTGCCCACTGAACCACTGCCCTAGTGAACTAGTTACCTTAATAGTTACTGCCACTGCCCACTGAACCACTGCCCTAGTGAACTAGTTACCTTAATAGTTACTGCCACTGCCCACTGAACCATTGCCCTAGTGAACTAGTTACCTTAATAGTTACTGCCACTACCCACTGAACCACTGCCCTAGTGAACTAGTTACCTTAATAGTTACTGCAAAAAGTAACTGCGTTACGAAATGCATTACAACTTCCGTTGCACGTTGCAACACACTGGTCTTGTGTCTGTCGTGTGTCTTGTCTGTGTTTAATGGCTGCTCCAATTCATTTCCAATGAAAGTCAGAACACAGCCATTAAACACGGACAAGACACAAGACAGACACAAGTCACATGTTTTATGGTTATAAAACAGTGGTACCCCTCATACAAGCATCGCAAGCTTTGCCTCCTAGTCTATGTGCATCTCTCTCTCTCTCTCTCTCTCTCTCTCTCTCTCTCATCATTTTCATAAACCAATCTAACAGTCAAAATCAACATGACTTCTGTTTCAAGGCCAATCCAATCATCCACGATGAAAGCTTTTGTTGTGTGTGTGTGTGTGTGTGTGTGTGTGTGTGTGTGTGTGTGTGTGTGTGTGTGTGTGTGTGTGTGTGTGTGTGCGTGATTGCGTGCGTCAACTCAAATCCCAACTGAAGCACATTTTCCGTTCATGAGCTTCTGTGTGGTGTAAAGATGTTATCAGCATGCATGTGGTTTTAGAGGATGTTTGAGAAAGGGAGTAGAGTTCATCTCTCCACAGCCCCTAGGCTCTGGGCCCTGGTAATGTTCTCCTGCTCTGCATTACATTAGGCTCTGGGCCCTGGTAATGTTCTCCTGCTCTGCATTACACTAGGCTCTGGGCCCTGGTAATGTTCTCCTGCTCTGCATTACATTAGGCTCTGGGCCCTGGTAATGTTCTCCTGCTCTGCATTACATTAGGCTCTGGGCCCTGGTAATGTTCTCCTGCTCTGCATTACACTAGGCTCTGGGCCCTGGTAATGTTCTCCTGCTCTGCATTACACTAGGCTCTGGGCCCTGCTAATGTTCTCCTGCTCTGCATTACATTAGGCTCTGGGCCCTGCTAATGTTCTCCTGCTCTGCATTACATTAGGCTCTGGGCCCTGCTAATGTTCTCCTGCTCTGCATTACATTAGGCTCTGGGCCCTGGTAATGTTCTCCTGCTCTGCATTACATTAGGCTCTGGGCCCTGGTAATGTTCTCCTGCTCTGCATTACATTAGGCTCTGGGCCCTGGTAATGTTCTCCTGCTCTGCATTACATTAGGCTCTGGGCCCTGCTAATGTTCTCCTGCTCTGCATTACATTAGGCTCTGGGCCCTGGTAATGTTCTCCTGCTCTGCATTACATTAGGCTCTGGGCCCTGCTAATGTTCTCCTGCTCTGCATTACATTAGGCTCTGGGCCCTGGTAATGTTCTCCTGCTCTGCATTACATTAGGCTCTGGGCCCTGGTAATGTTCTCCTGCTCTGCATTACACTAGGCTCTGGGCCCTGGTAATGTTCTCCTGCTCTGCATTACATTAGGCTCTGGGCCCTGGTAATGTTCTCCTGCTCTGCATTACATTAGGCTCTGGGCCCTGGTAATGTTCTCCTGCTCTGCATTACACTAGGCTCTGGGCCCTGGTAATGTTCTCCTGCTCTGCATTACATTAGGCTCTGGGCCCTGCTAATGTTCTCCTGCTCTGCATTACATTAGGCTCTGGGCCCTGGTAATGTTCTCCTGCTCTGCATTACATTAGGCTCTGGGCCCTGGTAATGTTCTCCTGCTCTGCATTACATTAGGCTCTGGGCCCTGGTAATGTTCTCCTGCTCTGCATTACATTAGGCTCTGGGCCCTGGTAATGTTCTCCTGCTCTGCATTACATTAGGCTCTGGGCCCTGCTAATGTTCTCCTGCTCTGCATTACATTAGGCTCTGGGCCCTGCTAATGTTCTCCTGCTCTGCATTACATTAGGCTCTGGGCCCTGCTAATGTTCTCCTGCTCTGCATTACATTAGGCTCTGGGCCCTGGTAATGTTCTCCTGCTCTGCATTACATTAGGCTCTGGGCCCTGCTAATGTTCTCCTGCTCTGCATTACACTAGGCTCTGGGCCCTGCTAATGTTCTCCTGCTCTGCATTACACTAGGCTCTGGGCCCTGGTAATGTTCTCCTGCTCTGCATTACATTAGGCTCTGGGCCCTGCTAATGTTCTCCTGCTCTGCATTACACTAGGCTCTGCTGGCCTCACCATGTCCCTTTCCCTTCACCTTTGTGAAGTGTAACTGTAAACCATTGATTGATTGATTGATTGAATTGATTGAAAAATTTCAAGCACAAACTCAATACAAAGACTGTTAACTGTGAGTGGACGACCCAATTAAGCATTACACTTGTTTACAACAGGGTCCACCATGTTCAATTCATCAAAACATTTAGAGACGTACAAATAGACATTTATATGTAGCTAAAGTACAGAACAGGAATTCATCATAAAGGAGGCAAAAAGGGAAAAGAAAGGGGGGAGGGGGGGGGGCATGCTGTTTTTCAGTTCATTGTCATAATTATTGCTGCAGTTGCTGCTGTCATAATTATTAATAACTGAGTTCTTGTAGGATTATTAGTGCCTTCATAAACCAATGGCTTGAGATTTCATTAGCTTGTTTCTGAATTGAATGTTGTGCTTCCATCATGTAGCACTAGCAGTTTATTATCTTTTTAACCCATTCTGACCTGAGATCAGATTCATACGAGATTTCCACCGGACACACACTGGTCTGATGAACCCATTCTGACCTGAGATCAGATTCTAGAAATGTCAGTCGTTCTTCGATTTTTCAAAAATAGCAGACCTACAAGCTCGTATCGCGCCACTCGGTGGCGCGATATGAGCTTGTAGATCTGCTATTTTTAAATATCTAAAGCATAACATGATGCTAACACCAAAATGGGTGCCCGGACAGAATGGGTTAAACCTGATCCTGTTGTAGGATATTGTATATCTACATCACTGTTTCTCAAACACCCATTTGAAGGGGTCTGTGTGCTTGTAGATCAGCTATTTAAACTAGTTTGGGTCCCAGGGAAACGCCACATCTCTCTTTATATAGGGGTCTCAAGCTAAAAGGTTTGTGTACCACTGATCTATGGCTCCCCCTGCTGGGACAGCCTGGTTGTGCTACTAGAGATAAAAACAACTTTCCAGTAACTAGGAGTGGAATTATTGCTGCAGTTTCTGCTGTCATAATTATTAATAATTATTGCTGCAGTTTCTGCTGTCATAATTATTAATAACTGAATTATTGCTGCAGTTGCTGCTGTCATAATTATTGCTGCAGTTGCTGCTGTCATAATTATTGCTGCAGTTTCTGCTGTCATAATTATTGCTGCAGTTTCTGCTGTCATAATTCCACTCTACAACCCCTCTGTTTGACATTGACACTTGCTCAGACACGATGACGTAAAACTCCATTCATTGTTAATGGGAATTTAATGTTTGTGTAGGACAAAGTTTGTGCACACACACACACACACACACACACACACACACACACACACACACACACACACACACAGACACACACACACACACACCAAAAGATGGATATAATAGCGCCCCTCAAAAAAACAGAGAAACTGTTATACAGTTGATTTGGTTGGACCACCCGTCCCTCTTGGTAGACAGGAGGGTGATGATGGAGGGGGGTAGTGTAGTAGTGAGTCTGCTTAATGAAAGACATCCCGCCCCAACACAAAGCCTTTGAAAGTAACTATGCAAGGTTGTGTGGGGAAGCACATGTGTGTGTGTGTGTGTGTGTGTGTGTGTGTGTGTGTGTGTGTGTGTGTGTGTGTGTGTGTGTGTGTGTGTGTGTGTGTGTGTGTGTGTGTGTGTGTGTGTGTGTGTGTGTGTGTGTGTGTGTGTGTGTGTGTGCCAGATGATGATCCACAGTTCATGCTATATAGCTTGAACCTTAACCCATTCTGACCTGAGATCAGATTCTAAAAATGTCTGTTTGAAAATGACAGTTTTCTGAAAAAGCTACGTTTCTATGTCAGTCGTTCTTCGATTTTCCAAAAATAGCAGACCTACAAGCTCATAGCGCGCCACTCGGTGGCGCGCTATGAGCTTGTAGATCTGCTATTCTTCAATAGCTAAAGCATAACATGATGCCAACACCAAAAGGGGTTCCCGCGCAAAATGGGTTAAAGCATGAGCTTCTCCCGTCCTGTAACCATGGTAACCATCTGGAGAACATGCAGCTCAAGTGCCTGTTGTGTTGAGATGTGGTGTTTCTCCAGCCATTCAACAACCGAGGACAATTAGACTGAGAACAGCAACGCTATGACGTCTGTGGTCCTCTCACTCAACAACCGAGGACAATTAGACTGAGAACAGCAACGCTATGACGTCTGTGGTCCTCTCACTCAACAACCGAGGACAATTAGACTGAGGACAGCAACGCTGTGACGTCTGTGGTCCTCTCACTCAACAACCCAGGACAATTAGACTGAGGACAACAACGCTGTGACGTCTGTGGTCCTCTCACTCAACAACCGAGGACAATTAGACTGAGAACAACAACGCTGTGACGTCTGTGGTCCTCTCACTCAACAACCGAGGACAATTAGACTGAGAACAGCAACGCTGTGACGTCTGTGGTCCTCTCACTCTGTTGACTTGTAGTGAGGATGTTCAGCAGCACACACATTGTACATATCATTGAACATCCTCTCTACAACTCAACACACATTGTACATATCATTGAACATCCTCTCTACAACTCAACACACATTGTACATCACTGAACATCCTCTCTACAACTCAACACACATTGTACACATCATTGAACATCCTCTCTACAACTCAACACACACTGTACATATCATTGAACATCCTCTCTACAACTCAACACACATTGTACATATCACTGAACATCCTCTCTACAACTCAACACACACTGTACATATCATTGAACATCCTCTCTACAACTCAACACACATTGTACATATCACTGAACATCCTCTCTACAACTCAACACACACTGTACATATCATTGAACATCCTCTCTACAACTCAACACACATTGTACACATCATTGAACATCCTCTCTACAACTCAACACACATTGTACATATCACTGAACATCCTCTCTACAACTCAACACACATTGTACATATCACTGAACATCCTCTCTACAACTCAACACACACTGTACATATCATTGCTGTATATCATATTTCAACTTGTTATGGTTTTTCTTTTGTGTACTTCATCATACAAGAGTGTTGTGCGCAAAGGTAGCAAAAATATAATGAAAGAAAGTGAAAGAGGTATTGCAGTAACAAGCTGAGACCATTACACTAATTACATGAACTTAGATCACAGCTGAGACTGTGTGAAGAAGAGCTAGGGAACCGAGGCAGGCCTCAGGCAGGGGGATGGGGGGGGGGGGGGGGGGGGTTATGGGTTGGGAAAAGAAAAAGTGTTTTGAAGTTGATCAGAGAGGAGTCAGTTCTTCCATACACACACACACACACACACACACACACACACGCACACGCACACGCACACGCACACGCACACGCACACGCACACGCACACGCACACGCACACACACACACAGTGATCTAGACCTAAGCACTGCCACCAAGGACAGCCACATTGTTGGCCAGCTCTGGAATGAATATAGAATGAATAATAGCAGGTACTAACTAAACAGTTACTGTATGTCTACAGAATGAATTAGTATGGATTCTATGGTGGATATGAGCATACAGATAAACTGCCCTAGTGGCCTATCCCCATTTCATCGTCTTTTGTTTATTTTAGCTTGAACAAATATAACTTCAGACAACTCATAAGGTATTTATTTCCTTTACATTGGTGGGACAAGGGATTGAATTGCACCGCACGTTTCTATGGACACTCAGGGGAGTGTTTCTATGGACACTCAGGGGAGTGTTTCTATGGACACTCAGGGGAGTGTTTCTATGGACACTCAGGGAGTGTTTCTATCTATGGACACTCAGGGGAGTGTTTCTATCTATGGACACTCAGGGGAGTGTTTCTATGGACACTCAGGGGAGTGTTTCTAAGGACACTCAGGGGAGTGTTTCTATCTATGGACACTCAGGGGAGTGTTTCTATGGACACTCAGGGGAGTGTTTCTATGGACACTCAGGGGAGTGTTTCTATGGACACTCAGGGGAGTGTTTCTATGGACACTCAGGGGAGTGTTTCTATGGACACTCAGGGGAGTGTTTCTATGGACACTCAGGGGAGTGTTTCTAAGGACACTCAGGGGAGTGTTTCTATGGACACTCAGGGGAGTGTTTCTATCTATGGACACTCAGGGGAGTGTTTCTATGGACACTCAGGGGAGTGTTTCTATGGACACTCAGGGGAGTGTTTCTATGGACACTCAGGGGAGTGTTTCTAAGGACACTCAGGGGAGTGTTTCTAAGGACACTCAGGGGAGTGTTTCTATCTATGGACACTCAGGGGAGTGTTTCTATGGACACTCAGGGGAGTGTTTCTATGGACACTCAGGGAGTGTTTCTATCTATGGACACTCAGGGGAGTGTTTCTATCTATGGACACTCAGGGGAGTGTTTCTATGGACACTCAGGGGAGTGTTTCTAAGGACACTCAGGGGAGTGTTTCTATCTATGGACACTCAGGGGAGTGTTTCTATGGACACTCAGGGGAGTGTTTCTATGGACACTCAGGGGAGTGTTTCTATGGACACTCAGGGGAGTGTTTCTATGGACACTCAGGGGAGTGTTTCTAAGGACACTCAGGGGAGTGTTTCTATGGACACTCAGGGGAGTGTTTCTATCTATGGACACTCAGGGGAGTGTTTCTATGGACACTCAGGGGAGTGTTTCTATGGACACTCAGGGGAGTGTTTCTAAGGACACTCAGGGGAGTGTTTCTATGGACACTCAGGGGAGTGTTTCTATCTATGGACACTCAGGGGAGTGTTTCTATGGACACTCAGGGGAGTGTTTCTATGGACACTCAGGGGAGTGTTTCTATGGACACTCAGGGGAGTGTTTCTAAGGACACTCAGGGGAGTGTTTCTAAGGACACTCAGGGGAGTGTTTCTATGGACACTCAGGGGAGTGTTTCTATGGACACTCAGGGAGTGTTTCTATGGACACTCAGGGGAGTGTTTCTATGGACACTCAGGGGAGTGTTTCTATGGACACTCAGGGGAGTGTTTCTATCTATGGACACTCAGGGGAGTGTTTCTAAGGACACTCAGGGGAGTGTTTCTATGGACACTCAGGGGAGTGTTTCTATGGACACTCAGGGGAGTGTTTCTATGGACACTCAGGGGAGTGTTTCTATGGACACTCAGGGGAGTGTTTCTATGGACACTCAGGGGAGTGTTTCTATGGACACTCAGGGGAGTGTTTCTATAGACACTCAGGGGAGTGTTTCTATGGACACTCAGGGGAGTGTTTCTAAGGACACTCAGGGGAGTGTTTCTATGGACACTCAGGGGAGTGTTTCTAAGGACACTCAGGGGAGTGTTTCTATGGACACTCAGGGGAGTGTTTCTATGGACACTCAGGGGAGTGTTTCTAAGGACACTCAGGGGAGTGTTTCTATCTATGGACACTCAGGGGAGTGTTTCTATCTATGGACACTCAGGGGAGTGTTTCTATCTATGGACACTCAGGGGAGTGTTTCTATTGACACTCAGGGGAGTGTTTCTATGGACACTCAGGGGAGTGTTTCTATGGACACTCAGGGGAGTGTTTCTATCTATGGACACTCAGGGGAGTGTTTCTATCTATGGACACTCAGGGGAGTGTTTCTATGGACACTCAGGGGAGTGTTTCTAAGGACACTCAGGGGAGTGTTTCTATTGACACTCAGGGGAGTGTTTCTATGGACACTCAGGGGAGTGTTTCTATGGACACTCAGGGGAGTGTTTCTATGGACACTCAGGGGAGTGTTTCTATGGACACTCAGGGGAGTGTTTCTATGGACACTCAGGGGAGTGTTTCTATTGACACTCAGGGGAGTGTTTCTATGGACACTCAGGGGAGTGTTTCTATGGACACTCAGGGGAGTGTTTCTATGGACACTCAGGGGAGTGTTTCTACGGACACTCAGGGGAGTGTTTCTATCTATGGACACTCAGGGGAGTGTTTCTATGGACACTCAGGGGAGTGTTTCTAAGGACACTCAGGGGAGTGTTTCTATGGACGCTCAGGGGAGTGTTTCTATCTATGGACACTCAGGGGAGTGTTTCTACAGACACTCAGGGGAGTGTTTCTATGGACACTCAGGGGAGTGTTTCTATGGACACTCAGGGGAGTGTTTCTATCTATGGACGCTCAGGGGAGTGTTTCTATGGACACTCAGGGGAGTGTTTCTATGGACACTCAGGGGAGTGTTTCTATGGACACTCAGGGGAGTGTTTCTATGGACACTCAGGGGAGTGTTTCTATGGACACTCAGGGGAGTGTTTCTATGGACACTCAGGGGAGTGTGTGAGATTAAGATGGATCAAACAGAGAGGTTTTTCTTCCTGGTAACGGGGGGTGCTGAGGGGTTCACTCAGCGAACAGGAGGAGGTTTAAGAAAACACCTCACACAAACCTCCAGGAGATTGATCCATTTTTGGGCAGAGCGTCCGTGGACAAACTGGACATGCACAGCAACAGTGGACACTATAGAGCCAGACTGATATATCGCTCTGATATTGGCCACTATTTAGCCACTATTCTTGATCGGCAATGTGCGGATGTACAAGTAGCCCCTGGTCCAGTGTAGGGATGCACCGATCCGGCTTTTTGGCATTGGATAGCGATTTGGATACATGGGGGTCCAGTATCTGCCGATACAGAGTACCGATCCGATACCCCCCACAAAGAAACGTAATAACCTATTAAGCTGTATGCCTCACTGTGTGGAGTCTGGAATCATTATTTTGTGTAAGGCAACATCAAGGCTTGACTTAAACATTACTTTCCCAACTTTGTAAAACAAAATGTAACAAACACAGATATAAATGCACTGAATTATTTATTAAATAACTGTGCAACAATTAGACCAGGTTAATGTGTGCGCAGGCTAGCCTGGCTGCATTCCACATGTTATACTGTCAATACTACACTGCTGTGTCACAGAGGAGGTAGAGTTGTTTTCATACTGTAATTACACATAATTATCGGATCGGATCGGATCGGATAATGGATCGGCCACCGATCCGATACCCGATCTAGAATGTTAGCCTGGATCGGCGCCGATCTCCGATACGAGTATTGGATCGGTACATTCCTAGTCCAGTGCTTACAGTGAGTACTCGCTGTAAGCACGTACTGGTCCAATGTTAATGTACCAGCTGTGAGCTTGTAGATCAGCTATTTTTGGACCACCTATATTTAACCTTATTTCTTCATTATAATTCATCCTCACTGATGTTATAAGATTTATAAAGCACTTTTCAAAACAAAGTGCTTTACATTGGAATATAAAAATGCAGTACACCAGCTTAGAGGCACTTGGTGGAATAAGAACAACAACTAATTCATTACTGCAGTGCACAGAAGCAATAGAATAAAACAACACCACATAAATTATATAACAATAAAATAGATCTAGGGGAAAGCCTGTGGGAACAGGTGGGTTTATAAAACAACACCACATAGTATAAAAACAATACAAATAGATCTAGGGGAAAGCCTGTGGGAACAGGTGGGTTTATAAAACAACACCACATAGTATAATAACAATAAAATAGATCTAGGGGAAAGCCTGTGGGAACAGGTGGGTTTATAAAACAACACCACATATATAATAACAATAAAATAGATCTAGGGGAAAGCCTGTGGGAACAGGTGGGTTTATAAAACAACACCACATAGTATAAAAACAATAAAATAGATCTAGGGGAAAGCCTGTGGGAACAGGTGGGTTTTTAAAACAACACCACATATATAACAATAAAATGGATCTAGGGGAAAGCCTGTGTGAACAGGTGGGTTTAACAGTGATTTAAAAAGAGCCACTGAGGTTGCGTCTCTCAGGTTCTGGGGTAGGGCGTTCCACAGATATGGTGACGATCATCACACAAAGATTTGGCGGTGTACTGTACTGTACTGTAATTCTGCAAACTGTTAATAGATATTTCAATCAATCAGATGTGAAAATTCAATCGCATGTGTTGTGGCTCAAAGAGCATGACATCACCGCCATCTAGAGGACGATCACATGCTCTAATTAGAACAATCAGTTGAAATCCGGTGTGTGTGTGTGTGTGTGTGTGTGTGTGTGTGTGTGTGTGTGTGTGTGTGTGTGTGTGTGTGTGTGTGTGTGTGTGTGTGTGTGTGTGTGTGTGTGTGTGTGTGTGTGTGTGTGTGTGTGTGTGTGTGTGTGTGTGTGTGTGTGTGTGTGTGTGAGAGAGAGAGAGGGGGGGGGTCAAGGCAGCGACGTAGAGTCTGTGGGGGCCACGGGGCCATGGCCCCCATGAAGAATCCTAGGGCCCCTTTCGGCCCCCATGAAGATTTTCGTGGACATTTTACATTTACATTACATATTTTCTGGGAATTCCGAACATTTTGGACCTCTCCGCCGGCAATCTGAGAATCCCATCGTCAAATATTCGGGAAAACAGCGCCTCCCCTGTTGTTCCTCAGGCAACAGTCTGTCTTGAGAGACACCGGCCGTCCAAGAGGTGTTAAAAAGTGCTAATCTGTTTCTTTTGTAGTTGTTCTTGAGGCGTGACATAAAGGGCGCGTTCGGAAATACCACACCGGAGCACACTCGCCTATTAGTTTGCATTGCACAGTGGGCTCAGTGCGCTATTTCCGAACGCGCCCAACACTGATCAAGAATTCACCAAAGAGACCTAACCACAGACTAGTGAGACTACACACTGACTCGAGAAAAGACCCATATCGTCCAAAATAGGCTGATCAGTCGCTGTCTGTGTATAGGCTAATTCAATGGTAAAAGTATGCTAAATAACTCATTTTTAGACCATTTGGGAAATAAATAAATAAATAAATCCGCGGCGGCGGCCTCGCTTCGCTCGGCCGCGACAGTCCCCCCCCCAACGCAATTCTGTAGCCTACCCAAAGGTACCCAAGGTACGCACCCGCCGCCAGCTATGATCTCTCTCTCTCTCCGTATCTCTCTATATCTCCCTCTCTCTCTCCCTCTCTCTCTCTCTCTCATAATAAAAAATAATATATTCCTGAAAGTCCTCACCTTGGCTTGGACATTGGCCTATAGAAGCTGCTTTAAAAGTACCAGCGAAAACAACTTATTTTTTTCCGCGCTGCGGCGGGGGGGGGGGGGGGGGGGGGGTGCGGGGAGGCGGGGCTGCGGGGGGGGGGGGACGGGCCCCCATGAGGATTGATCAAACTCTTCGGCTCTGGGTCAAGGGGTGTGGATGAAAGTTTGATAAAGCAGTGGTGGAGGGATGTATTAAATGCTTTATTGTGTTATGTTATATGTAGGCTGTAGCTATTATTGTTTAGGCTATATTGTTGTAGCTATTGTTTATTGTTGTAGCTATTATTGTTTATTGTTGTAGCTATTATTTGTATTAATAATTATGCAAAGTAAATAGTAAAGCTGCAAATAATAATTGTTGTGGACTCTGGACTAAAAGAAAGTGCAATAATTGCCTCTATATATTATATATTTTTCTAGTGAAAACAGTCAAGTAAAGTAAAAGTATGCCTACCTACATACACAGCGTGTCGACCGTGTCGTTATGACAAGGCAAATATCAACATTTTATCTTGAACGACTGATGGTTGTCTAAACTGCAGGCTCAGTAGACCCGCCTACTGTTAGTTCCACTGTGGGGGTGTGTGTGTGTGTGTGTGTGTGTGTGTGTGTGTGTGTGTGTGTGTGTGTGTGTGTGTGTGTGTGTGTGTGTGTGTGTGTGTGTGTGTGTGTGTGTGTGTGTGTGTGTGTGTGTGTGTGTGTGTGTGTGTGTGTGTGTGTGTGTGTGTGTGTGTGTGTGTGTGTGTGTGTGTGGGTGTGACTGTGTATTCGTTAGTCTCACTGTGGGTTGGACCTTTAACCGTTTACAGAATCCGGAAGATAACACAGTATCTCTTATTTTCAGCTGCAGGCTAACTCATCATAACCTGAAACACATCACATTCACACGGCCGTCTATTTTCAGTTAATTTGTTGGAGTGGACTCGCAGCACAACAACAACAACAACAACATGGCTGTAAGCGTGAAAAGGTTTTACGATCTCACCGCTAAGCTCCTGTCTGGAGAAAGCCTGAAGTTATCGGCTCTGCAGGGGAAAGTTGTCCTGATAGAGAACGTGGCCTCCCTGTGAGGAACAACGACCAGGGACTATGCCCAGATGAACGAGCTCCATGCGCGCTACCCGCGCACGGACTGGTTGTCCTGGGGATCCCCTGCAATCAGTTTGGACATCAGGTAGGCCTACAGTACATTATTATTTTATGCTAAATTACTAGTATACGTTTAGCTATAACGAGTTTAGATTTAGGTTTTGAATTGATTGAAGGAACCTGGCTGGCTGCTTGGCTGAAAACAAAGTACAATATAAAAAGATTCTCCTGTAGACAGGCTATATTATTTTACTCATATTGACCCTATAAACAATTTAGTATTATTTAGTATATGTAAGGTTTTGCCCCCTCAAATGGTACCTCGTCAGATAATCCCCACATATCCTACAACGACTTCTGCATGTGAACAGACTTCACTGTAGTAGCTTTTCATAAATTATATTTGTACTTAGGCTGTTCTGCTGCCATGAAAGTTTATAGTTAGAGAAATTCAAAGTCCAGCCTCTCCCACCAACCCCTCACTGGGGAACATTCTGGGAGGAAAACAGAAACGGGGCGAGTCTCCTTGTTACCTTAGTTCTTGCTGCCTATTCCTAATAGCCTGGCCACAAGGGGGGTCTAATGAAAAGCTTGGCATTTAGGTTTTTGATTGATTGATTGAAGTATTTATTAACAGTTTGCAGAATTACAGTATACTTTTCAAGCACAACTCAATACAAAGACTGTTAACTGTGAGTGGACGACCCAATAAAGCATTAGCCTACACTTTGTTTACAAGAGGGTCCTCCTTGTTCAATTCATTCATTCATTCATTCATTTCAAAATATGTAAACTGGCTAAGCATAACTTAAAGGACAACTTTAGTTTTTTTCAACCAAGGTTCATGTTTTAGGTTATTAGATAAACTAAAAGATGAGTCTTATTTTTTTTCCATTTGCTGCTTTCTTTCGTTTTAGGGATTTTAGCTGTTTTGTACAGGGGGGCGGGGGCATTCGAGCATGGTGCTAAATATGTATTTTTTTACAAAATATTGGAGGGTTTTTTTAATTTTTATTTACTATAGTCCTAATAAACCCCAGGAAATTACATCTGGCCACAAAAGATCACAGGATCTACTGAATGTGAAGGTAGGGAAAAGGGAAGGCTTATACTGTGTGTATATAGGCTCAATATGTCAGTTTGACACATTCAGTAGATCTCGTGATGTTTTGTGGCCAGATGTAATTTCCAGGGGTTTATTAGGACTATAGTAAATAATTAAAAAATGAATCGCTATAAAATGTTGTAAAATAATTCATATTTAGCCCCATGCTCGAATGCCCCCGCCCCCCCCCTGTCAAAAACAGCTAAAATCCCTAAAACGAAAGAAAGCAGCAAATGAAAAAAAAAAATAACACTCATCTTTTAGTTTCTCTAATAACAACCTAAAACATGAACCATTGGTTGAAAAAAAACTAAAGTTGTCCTTTAAGCATATTTAAGTAGGATTTACTGTGAAGATAAATTCAGTCTGTGTGTAACAAACTGATTCTGTTCTTTCTTTGTGAACAGGAAAATTGCAAGAATGATGAAATACTCAGATCCTTAAAGTATGTCCGTCCAGGCGATGGTTTTGAGCCAAAGTTCCAACTCCTTGAAAAAGTGGATGTGAATGGAAAAGACGCCCACCCTCTGTTCGTCTATCTGAAAGAGAAGCTGCCGTTCCCCAGTGACGACTCCATGGCTCTCATGGGGGACCCCAAATTCATCGTGTGGAGTCCAGTCCAGAGGAATGACATCTCCTGGAACTTTGAGAAGTTCCTGGTGGCTCCTGACGGGGAACCCTACAAGCGCTACAGCCGGAGGTTTCTCACCAGTGACATCGAGGCAGACATTAAAGAGCTCCTTAAGAGGGTCCAAATGACACCATTGTAAAGCCCAAGAGGAGCCCAATGAAGTGCCCAGACCAGTGGTTCTCAAAGATGTCGATGTATTTGGCCACACGGTCCCCCATCTGAAATGGTTTTGTGCCAGGGACTAATTAAGAGCAGATTTGTGTGTTCTCTTATTTGTTCTCCACACAAATGTCACAATGCAACATGCCATTGCTATGAGCTTGTAGAGGCTGTCTTCAAATAGCCAATGTATAATAGGGTTAAAGTGATTTTAATCCTAAATATATAGTCATTACTTTTACTGGGGACTCTCTGTAACATGCTCAAGGACCCCCGGGGGTCTCTGGTCCCCACTTTGAGAACCACTAGCCTGACCAATTTAATTTGTCTGTATTATATATATCGGTAAATGCACGTTTGCTACTGTATTAGCATTTTATAAGGTTTTGTGACATGCACTACAGTTCAGCCTGTTTACTAAATGAAGACACTCCTTGAAATGCTTTGTCTGGGGAGGGTTCTGATGATGATGTAAATGTCTGAACTTAATGTGTATTTTGTGTGACTGTCATAAATATCTTGAAAGGAAAAATAAACACTTTTGTTTGTTGTATATACTATATTCAAATTGCTGTTGGTCGATGGTGGGTGCATGGCCAGAGAAACATCTGGAGCGATCAGCACAAACACTGTGTTCAAATCAGGGGTCCGAGACAATGAACAGTCACACCCTTGGTGTAACTAGATATCTCTGAGTTTTAGAAAACCTTATAACCATAGGGAAGTTCAATATAGATTAAGGATTTTAGCTGATAGTATTTTAATTGTCCATTTTTCATTTTTGCATTAAGAATCATAACCAGGCCCAGGCCGTAGCGTAACGGTCTGGGCACCGGACTGGTAATCCAGTCGCAGTGTGCCGCGGGTTCGACTCCCGGACCCGACACGGCCTTTACCGCATGTCATCCCCCCATCTCTCTCCCGTTTCCTGTCAGCCTACTGTCTGTCCCTTCAAAAATCAATAAAAAGGCGTAAGCCACAAAAAAAAATATCTAAAAAAAAAAAAGAATCATAACCAGATGGAAATGTCATATTATTGCAACATCAATAAGATAGGTATCTACAACCTTTCCCTTGACATAACCTTGAGTCAGGCATAGTGTGTTTGTGTATAGTGCAGACACTGCTGTATCGGCCTACATTAGGAGGGGTCGTGACTCGTGACATTGATTTGAGCAATGAGCCTGGAAATAATTGTCTAATGGAAAATAATTTAAATAAATACACTGTTTTGTAGAAGATGACTATGTTTAGCTTGCCAAAAAAGGGGGAAAATACTGGTTGTATTATTAGGCTAGGTTACTCACAAGGCACCTGCTGAAGAACTGGTCTATAGTAGGCCTACTTCAACCTGATGAGGAATGTGTGCTTTTCTGACTTCAAGTGTTTCAACACCCGTGACCCTACAACAGGATAACCTTATTCACTTGCTTCAAACAAATCAAGTTAGATATTGTCATTGTCATTATTAAACGGTTAGAAAGGTTGTACTTGTAATACAACCTTTCTAACCTTTTAAAAGGGTTATATATTCATACAACCAATATATACCGTTTGCATACTGGTGTGTGTTTTTTACATTTACATTCAGGAAAGTTGATGATGCCCAGCTACAGTGCTGTTTGCAACAACAACAACAACATATATAGAGCACCGAAGTCTGACGTCACTTTCAGTAGAGGGCGTCAGTCCCCAGGTTCATGTATTTGTTTAGTTGCATTGAAATCCCCATTGAGGCGATTTGAGATCGCCTCATATAACAACTGTGTTTGAAAAATAAACATGTCACCCCGGCCGCTTCACTCATATGGATATGAAGAATCAACTGACTGAGAGAAAACGCTAATGTTACTGCTACTGAATTAGTTAGATTTTCGCTAGAAGCAGACTGTATCATATATGAGTGACTGACTGTTGCAAACGATACAGAGACACCTCCCTGACACACATTATGTTTCTGTGTAAGAATAAGTAATTAAATCCTTATAATAATAATAATAAAGTTATCTAAATGGATAAATGCTATTCACTGGAGTGCATGGACTTTATAAAGTGGACACTGGACAAAAGACGGCTCCGCAAGGCAACTATCTGGACATACCCACGCGTTCGGGGAGATGTCCTATACCACACCACACTCTCCGCTAAGCGGGAGAGTTGTAAAATTCACAGCAGCAGACCTTCTACTGGGGTCAAGGGCCAAGGCTGACAAAAAGTACCGTTTCCGGACCCAGAATGGACACTGGACAAAAGACGGCTCCGCGAGGCAACTATCTGGACATACCCACGCGTTCGGGGAGATGTCCTGTACCACACCCCACTCTCCGCTAAGCGGGAGAGGTGTAAAATTCACAGCAGCAGACCTTCTACTGTGGTCAACGCTGAAAAAAGTACCGTTTCCGGACCCAGAATGGACACTGGACAAAGAGGCCTCCGCGAGGCAACTATCTGGACATACCCACACGTTCGGGGAGATGTCCTCTACCACACCACACTCTCCGCTAAGCGGGAGAGGTGTAAAATTCACAGCAGCAGACCTTCTACTGGGGTCAATGCTGACAAAAAGTACCGTTTCCGGACCCAGAATGGACACTGGACAAAGAGGCCTCCGCGAGGCAACTATCTGGACATACCCACACGTTCGGGGAGATGTCCTCTACCACACCACACTTGAATGAGAGCTGCTAAATTCCCCGGCATAGATGACAACTGAACCATCGAAGTAGGTGTCAATGGTTTCAATTTATCTTGTACTACTTGTAGATGCAGTATACCCACGCGTTCGGGGAGATGTCCTGTACCACACCCCACTCTCCGCTAAGTGAGAGAGGTGTAAAATTCACGGCAGCAGACCTTCTACTGAGGTCAACGCTCAAAAAAGTGCTGTGCCTTGGGGCATTGACAATTATTTAATTAACGAATTAAATAACCTTATTTTATTCTGAAGGCAACCGGATGTCTTAAATTAGCTAGCTCTCAGACAGGAAATTCTAAATTAGCTCATAAGACGGAGCCAAATATCTGTCTGAGAGTGGAGCCTGCCTGGCAAATTACATGGGGGGTCCTTTTTGTGGGCTTGGCCGAAAGTGGGCGTTACCAAAAGGTGGGCGTGGCCATGGCCGCCAGAAGTCTGTCAGATTTTGACAGCTTCAAATTAGTGTTAAACATAATATAACCCAATTGACTCCAGTCCTCTCTGTTTAATATATCTATAATGAAACTATATAAACTATGCATATACCATGAAGTGCTATGACTACTAGCCCTGGTCCATAGCTCTAATGCGTTTCATTTAGAGCTATGTTACTCTAAACTTCCCCGCTCGCATGAATGCAGACCAGCCTCTACTCTTTGGCGTAAATAAAAAGAACGTTTTTGCTACACATAAAAACAAAGGCGAGTTGTGTCATTAGAAAGCCTACTTTGGTAATTGGTTCTAGTTCTAGTGAACAGAAATAATAAATAAATAGACTTGGTAACCTAACTGTAGGGAGTGCAAACACATTAAAGAACCTGGGGGTTATCATCTATGAAAAGGCAACACAATGAGCAGAAAATAAAAATGAACCATGTAAATACAACAAATTGAGCAGAGCACTGCAGGGAGTTGAACCCCATTCCGGTAAACCAGAAGTACCACAACCAGTGCCTTGGTTTTTGTTTTGTTTTACGAGGTCCATTCGTTGAAATGTAAATGTTGCATTGCAACGGTAAAGTAATTTCACAATTGACATTGTAGGCAATAATTAATAACGGTATGGCACCAGGCCAAAGCCATGGGGATAGAGTATGTTTTGCACTCTGAGTGAGTGTGTGTGTGTGTGTCCGTCAGTTTGTTAACAGCTAATCTCCAGCACCATTAACCCGGTCGATGCCAAATTTTGCACACACACTCCCTGGATGCCAACGATGAACCTCTGTCCCAAATTTTCCAGAACGGCCTGTATAGCACCACACATTTTTGTATGCCCTCCGAGACTATGGACTATAGCCTTTCGCTTTTCCGCGATTTAACCTTTTTTCAAATCGTGAACAATGATGAAGAATCGCGCACTATAGCATGCCACTTAATGACCTTGGGGTCATCAAGGTCATTGATATTGATCAATAACCTTGAGCAGTATAAATGACCTTCAATAAGACTAGTAAATGACCTTGACCAGTATAAATGACCTTGACAAGTACAAATGACCTTGACCAGTATAAATGACCGTGACCAGTATATGACTGACCAGTATAAATTACCTTCATGAGACTAGTAAATGACCTTGACCAGTATAAATGACCTTCATAAGACTAGTAAATGATCTTCACCAGTATGAATTACCTTGACCAGTATGCGGTCCGTGACCATGGACTATAGCCTTTCGCTTTTCCTTGATTTTCACCTTTTTTTTAAATCCTCAACAATGATGAAGAATCGCACACAATAGCGCGCCGCTCAATGACCTGAGACCATGGACCAATGAACCATGTAAATATAACACATTGAGCAGGGCACTGCAGGGAGTTGAACCCCGTTCCGGTAAACCAGAAGTCCGACACCAGTGCCTTAGTTTTTGTGTTGTTGTTCATTTACAGGTCCAGGTGTGCATACGCATGTGCGCCTGTGCGTGTGTAGGTGCATTTGTGCATGTCTGTGCACGCTTCAATGACCACTGTTGGACCCCATGGGGATCAAGGACCTCAGGGAGCCACCCATAATTCACAACGGTCACAGCGAACTCTGTTGCATCACAACTGGTGGCCAACAGTCGTAACCAACACCGCCACCGACCCACAGGAGAATACCATCGCACAGTGGTATCAGACCAACCACAATCAGCCAGCCCTCAAACCAAACCCTTCGACCTAGAAGAACTCGAAACTGCAATGGGAAAGTTGAAACCCGGAAAAGCAGCAGGGATTGATGACATACTGGCAGAAATTATACAGCACCTGGAACCTAACGCAAAGACCTGGCTCGTAGGGATGCTGAATACATGCATGGCACAGAAAACCATCCCTTCTGTCTGGAGAACGGCCAAAGTGGTTGCAATCCCTAAACCTGGCAAAGACCCATCATCCCCAAAGAGCTACCGACCCATTTCCCTCCTCTGCATCACCTACAAGAGAGGCTGCTACTCCAACACCTCATGCCACTCATAGACACCAAACTGACTAAAGACCAAGCTGGTTTCCGTCCCGGCCGCTCCTGTGCTGGACAGAGCTCAACCTCACCCAACACATTGAGGATGGGTTTGAGGGAAAACAAATAACTGGAGCAGCAACTGGAGGGCGAAGCAAGCACGCAGGCAGTTTGTGCCTGCCTGCGTGCCTGCCTGCCTTCCTCATGTGGAAGCTGCGTAGTTGAGTTTGTGTGTGTCTTTCTTTTTCTGTCTTTCTTTCTTAGGACGAAGATCAAGGTAGACGCCGTTGGAAGGCTCAACACAAGCCGATGCCCCTAGAGATCCATCCCAAAGCTTCCCTCAGGGAGTCCAGCAAGCCAGCTAGCCAGCAAGCCCGCCCAGTCAGCCAACGCAGCCAGCCAGCTCCGCCAGTCAGCCAGTGTAGAAAGTCAGGCTGCCAAGCCAGCGCACATCAGCCCTTGCAGTCAACCATTGTAGCCATACCAGCCTTGCTCAGTCAGCTCAGCCAGGCCTCTCTCGAGGCCTGGCTCTCTGTCTGCCTGGCCCGGTCTGCCCCGCCCTGCCTTGCAGCAACAGAACCAGCCTTGCTGGCAAGCCAGCCAGCTCAGAATACGAGCTCAGCAAGCCAGCGCAGCTGGCAAGCACGCAGTTAGTCTAAACCAGTTTCAGACTGGCAGGCCAAGGCAGACAGACAGGAAGACCGAGGCGCCTAGGCAGGCAGACAGGCCAGGAAGGCAACAAAGTGCAGGCAGGGGGACTGTCCGGCCTAAGGCTGCGCTGCAAGGGTTGGAGCCTGGCCAGCTCCTGCTGGTCTAGACTGAGTGGCTGTGGCTGCACAGTAAGGCTGCGGTAACCTAGTCTGGGCTTGCTGCTGCACTGGCTTGCTCAGCTCGCATTCTGAGCTGGCTGGCTTTCCAGAAAGGCTGGTTCTGTTGCTGCAAGGCAGGGCAGGGCAGACCGGGCCAGGCAGACAGAGAGCCAGGCCTCAAGAGAGGACTGGCTGAGCTTACTGAGCAAGGCTGGTATGGCTGCAATGGCTGACTGCAAGGGCTGATATGCTCTGGCTTGGCAGCCTGACTTTCTACACTGGCTGACTGGCGGAGCTGACTGGCTGCGTTGGCTGACTGGGCAGGCTTGCTGGCTAGCTGGCTTGCTGTGCTCCCTGAGGGAAGCTTTGGGATGGATCTCTAGGGGCATCGGCTAGTGTTGAGCCTTCCTATGGCGTCTACCTTGATCTCCGTCCTAAGAAAGAAAGACAGAAAAAGAAAGACACACACAAACCCAACTATGCAGCTTCCACCTGAGGAACCGAGACGCAAGAAAAGAACTGAGCGTCACTTGGGATGGTCACAAACTCTCCAACCATACCCACCCCATGTATCTTGGAGTTACACTGGACAGGACACTCTTCTTCAAAAAAACACCTGGAGAACACAAAAGCCACGGTCAACACCCACAATGACATCCTGTGAAAACTAGTGAACTCCCAAGTGGGGCGCAGACCCACAAACAATCCGTGCAACTACCATGGC
Source organism: Protomyctophum parallelum (assembly GCF_964188405.1). Taxonomy (NCBI): domain Eukaryota; kingdom Metazoa; phylum Chordata; class Actinopteri; order Myctophiformes; family Myctophidae; genus Protomyctophum; species Protomyctophum parallelum. The sequence continues at coordinate 53,295,268 of NC_139703.1, read as the reverse complement.
CCTGTCTTTCTCTACAGCAGAGTATTCCTGCTCAAGCTGGAGCCGATCACGTCACACCAAATTGGTCGACACAGCCCTAAATGACACCTGTCGCATCATCACGGGATGGGTCAAGAAAACACCTGTCCCGTCCGTGCCTTTATGCGCTAGCCGGCACCTCCCCCCGCACATCAGACGACTGTGTAACGCTCAAGATGAATGGAAAACACAGGAGATAGACAGTGAAGTCTGGAATGAAATGATAGAGAACACCTCACACACACAGTTTCCTTTCGTGGCTGTTTACATTCGAGGGTCGCCGGTCCTCTCAAACGGAACAGTTTAACGTCATGCCCAGGACGAAAAGATATAGAGAACACCATAATGACAAATGACAAATAACAGCAGGAAGGCATGGGCCACAATCCACCGTCTTGGCAAAGACCACACCACCCATAATTCACAACGGTCACAGCAACTTCTGTTGCATCACAACTAGTGTAGGTATTGGATGGAGCCCGCACACCACAGGTATAAGAAAGACGTGATGCAGAGGAGGGAAATGGGTCGGTAGCTCTTCGGGGATAATGGGTCTTTGCCAGGTTTAGGGATTGCAACCACTTTGGCCTTTTTCCAGACAGAAGGGGTAGTTTTCTGTGCTGTGCATGTGTTCAGCATCCCCACAAGCCAGGGCCTTGAGTTATGTCCCAGGTGCTGTATCATTTCTGCCAGTAGGTCATCAATCCCTGCTGCTTTTCCGGGTTTCAACTTTCCCATTGCAGTTTCAAGTTCTTCTAGGTCGAAGGGTTTGGTTTGAGTGATGGCTGATTATGGTTGGTCTGATACCACTGTGCGATGGTATTCTATGTGGGTCGGTGGCGGTGTTGGTTACAACTGTTGGCCACCAGTTGTGACCAAGACCGCCACCAACCCACAGGAGAATACCATCGCACAGTGGTATCAGACCAACCACAATCAGCCAGCCTTCAAACCAAACCCTTCGACCTAGAAGAACGTGAAACTGCAATGGGAAAGTTGAAACCCGGAAAAGCAGCAGGGATTGATGACCTACTAGCAGAAATGATACAGCACCTGGGACCTAACGGAAAGACCTGGCTTGTGGGGATGCTGAACACATGCATAGCACAGAAAACCATCCCTTCTGTCTGGAAAAAGGCCAAAGTGGTTGCAATCCCTAAACCTGGCAAAGACCCATTATCCCCAAAGAGCTACCGACCCATTTCCCTCCTCTGCATCACCTACAAGCCTATCCCGTCACACCAAATTGGTCGACACAGCCCTAAATGACACCTGTGGCATCATCATAGGATGCATCAAGACAACACCTGACCCTGTCCCAACACCTGTTTACATTCGAGGGTCGCCGGTCCTCTCGAACGGAACAGTTTAACGTCATGCCCAGGACGAAAAGATATAGAGAACACCAACATGATAAATAACAGCAGGAAGGCATGGGCCACAATCCACCGTCTTGGCAAAGACCACACCACCCATAATTCACAACGGTCACAGCAAACTCTATTGCATCACAACTGGTGTAGTTATTGGATGGAGCCCGCACACCACCAAAAAAAAGAAAAACAACATACTATAGTATGCCCTCCGTGACCATGGACTTTAGCCTTTCGCTTTTCTGCAATTTAACCTTTTTTCAAATCCTCAACAATGATGAAGAATCGCGCACTATAGCGTGCCACTTAATGACCTTGACCAATATCAATGACCTTGAGCAGTATAAATTACCTTCAATAAGACTAGTAAATGACCTTGACCAGTATAAATGACCTTGACAAGTACAAATGACCTTGACCAGTATAAATGACCTTCACCAGTAGAAATGACCGTGACCAGTATATGACTGTGACCAGTATAAATTACCTTCATGAGACTAGTAATTGACCTTGACCAGTATAAATGACCTTTAGAAGACTAGTAAATGATCTTCACCAGTACAAATGACCTTTAGAAGACTAGTAAATGATCTTCACCAGTATAAATGACCTTGACCAGTATGCGGTCCGTGACCATGGACTATAGCCTTTTGCTTTTCCTTGATTTTCACCTTTAAAAAATCCTCAACAATGATGAAGAATCGCACACTATAGCGCGCCGCTCAATGACCTGAGACCATGGACCAATGAATGAAATACAACACATTGAGCAGGGCACTGCAGGGAGTTGAACCCCGTTCCGGTAAACCAGAAGTCCGACACCAGTGCCTTCGTTTTTGTGTTGTTGTTCATTTAAAGGTCCAGGTGTGCATACGCATGTGCCCCTGTGTGTGTAGGTGCATGTGTGCATGTGTGTGCACGCTTCAATGACCACTGTTGGACCCAATGGCGATCAAGGACCTCAGGGAGCCACCCATAATTCACAACAGTCACAGCGAACTCTGTTGCATCACAACTGGTGGCCAACAGTCGTAACCAACACCGCCACGACCCACAGGAGAATACCATCGCACAGTGGTATCAGACCAACCACAATCAGCCAGCCCTCAAACCAAACCCTTCGACCTAGAAGAACTCAAAACTGCAATGGGAAAGTTGAAACCCGGAAAAGCAGCAGGGATTGATGACATACTGGCAGAAATTATACAGCACCTGGAACCTAACGCAAAGACCTGGCTCGTGGGGATGCTGAACACATGCATGGCACAGAAAACCATCCCTTCTGTCTGGAGAAAAGCCAAAGTGGTTGCAATCCCCAAACCTGGCAAAGACCCATCATCCTCAAAGAGCTACCGACCCATTTCCCTCCTCTGCATCACCTACAAGAGAGGCTGCTACTCCAACGCCTCATACCACTCATAGACACCAAGCTGACTAAAGACCAAGCTGGTTTCCGTCCCGTCCTGTGCTGGACAGAGCTCAACCTCACCCAACACATTGAGGATGGGTTTGAGGGAAAACAAATAACTGGAGCAGCAACTGGAGGGCGAAGCAAGCACGCAGGCAGCTTGTGCCTGCCTGCGTGCCTGCCTGCCTTCCTCATGTGGAAGCTGCATAGTTGAGTTTGTGTGTGTGTTTCTTTTTCTGTCTTTCTTTCTTAGGACGAAGATCAAGGTAGACGCCGTTGGAAGGCTCAACACAAGCCGATGCCCCTAGAGATCCATCCCAAAGCTTCCCTCAGGGAGTCCAGCAAGCCAGCTAGCCAGCAAGCCCGCCCAGTCAGCCAACGCAGCCAGCCAGCTCCGCCAGTCAGCCAGTGTAGAAAGTCAGGCTGCCAAGCCAGCGCACATCAGCCCTTGCAGTCAACCATTGTAGCCATACCAGCCTTGCTCAGTCAGCTCAGCCAGGCCTCTCTCGAGGCCTGGCTCTCTGTCTGCCTGGCCCGGTCTGCCCCGCCCTGCCTTGCAGCAACAGAACCAGCCTTGCTGGCAAGCCAGCCAGCTCAGAATACGAGCTCAGCAAGCCAGCGCAGCTGGCAAGCACGCAGTTAGTCTAAACCAGTTTCAGACTGGCAGGCCAAGGCAGACAGACAGGAAGACCGAGGCGCCTAGGCAGGCAGACAGGCCAGGAAGGCAACAAAGTGCAGGCAGGGGGACTGTCCGGCCTAAGGCTGCGCTGCAAGGGTTGGAGCCTGGCCAGCTCCTGCTGGTCTAGACTGAGTGGCTGTGGCTGCACAGTAAGGCTGCGGTAACCTAGTCTGGGCTTGCTGCTGCACTGGCTTGCTCAGCTCGCATTCTGAGCTGGCTGGCTTTCCAGAAAGGCTGGTTCTGTTGCTGCAAGGCAGGGCAGGGCAGACCGGGCCAGGCAGACAGAGAGCCAGGCCTCAAGAGAGGCCTGGCTGAGCTGACTGAGCAAGGCTGGTATGGCTGCAATGGCTGACTGCAAGGGCTGATATGCTCTGGCTTGGCAGCCTGACTTTCTACACTGGCTGACTGGCGGAGCTGACTGGCTGCGTTGGCTGACTGGGCAGGCTTGCTGGCTAGCTGGCTTGCTGTGCTCCCTGAGGGAAGCTTTGGGATGGATCTCTAGGGGCATCGGCTAGTGTTGAGCCTTCCTATGGCGTCTACCTTGATCTCCGTCCTAAGAAAGAAAGACAGAAAAAGAAAGACACACACAAACCCAACTATGCAGCTTCCACCTGAGGAACCGAGACGCAAGAAAAGAACTGAGCGTCACTTGGGATGGTCACAAACTCTCCAACCATACCCACCCCATGTATCTTGGAGTTACACTGGACAGGACACTCTTCTTCAAAAAAACACCTGGAGAACACAAAAGCCACGGTCAACACCCACAATAACATCCTGTGAAAACTAGTGAACTCCCAAGTGGGGCGCAGACCCACAAACAATCCGTGCAACTGCCATGGCCCTGTCTTTCTCTACACCAGAGTATTCCTGCTCAAGCTGGAGCCGATCACGTCACACCAAATTGGTCGACACAGCCCTAAATGACACCTGTCGCATCATCACGGGATGGGTCAAGAAAACACCTGTCCCGTCCGTGCCTTTATGCGCTAGCCGGCACCTCCCCCCGCACATCAGACGACTGTGTAACGCTCAAGATGAATGGAAAACACAGGAGATAGACAGTGAAGTCTGGAATGAAATGATAGAGAACACCTCACACACACAGTTTCCTTTCGTGGCTGTTTACATTCAAGGGTCGCCGGTCCTCTCAAACGGAACAGTTTAACGTCATGCCCAGGACGAAAAGATATAGAGAACACCATAATGACAAATGACAAATAACAGCAGGAAGGCATGGGCCACAATCCACCGTCTTGGCAAAGACCACACCACCCATAATTCACAACGGTCACAGCAAATTCTGTTGCATCACAACTAGTGTAGGTATTGGATGGAGCCCGCACACCACAGGTATAAGAAAGACGTGATGCAGAGGAGGGAAATGGGTCGGTAGCTCTTCGGGGATAATGGGTCTTTGCCAGGTTTAGGGATTGCAACCACTTTGGCCTTTTTCCAGACAGAAGGGGTGGTTTTCTGTGCTGTGCATGTGTTCAGCATCCCCACAAGCCAGGGCCTTGAGTTAGGTCCCAGGTGCTGTATCATTTCTGCCAGTAGGTCATCAATCCCTGCTGCTTTTCCGGGTTTCAACTTTCCCATTGCAGTTTCAAGTTCTTCTAGGTCGAAGGGTTTGGTTTGAGTGATGGCTGATTATGGTTGGTCTGATACCACTGTGCGATGGTATTCTATGTGGGTCGGTGGCGGTGTTGGTTACAACTGTTGGCCACCAGTTGTGACCAAGACCGCCACCAACCCACAGGAGAATACCATCGCACAGTGGTATCAGACCAACCACAATCAGCCAGCCTTCAAACCAAACCCTTCGACCTAGAAGAACGTGAAACTGCAATGGGAAAGTTGAAACCCGGAAAAGCAGCAGGGATTGATGACCTACTAGCAGAAATGATACAGCACCTGGGACCTAACGGAAAGACCTGGCTTGTGGGGATGCTGAACACATGCATAGCACAGAAAACCATCCCTTCTGTCTGGAAAAAGGCCAAAGTGGTTGCAATCCCTAAACCTGGCAAAGACCCATTATCCCCAAAGAGCTACCGACCCATTTCCCTCCTCTGCATCACCTACAAGCCTATCCCGTCACACCAAATTGGTCGACACAGCCCTAAATGACACCTGTGGCATCATCATAGGATGCATCAAGACAACACCTGACCCTGTCCCAACACCTGTTTACATTCGAGGGTCGCCGGTCCTCTCGAACGGAACAGTTTAACGTCATGCCCAGGACGAAAAGATATAGAGAACACCAACATGACAAATAACAGCAGGAAGGCATGGGCCACAATCCACCGTCTTGGCAAAGACCACACCACCCATAATTCACAACGGTCACAGCAAACTCTATTGCATCACAACTGGTGTAGTTATTGGATGGAGCCCGCACACCACCAAAAAAAAGAAAAACAACATACTATAGTATGCCCTCCGTGACCATGGACTTTAGCCTTTCGCTTTTCTGCAATTTAACCTTTTTTCAAATCCTCAACAATGATGAAGAATCGCGCACTATAGCGTGCCACTTAATGACCTTGACCAATATCAATGACCTTGAGCAGTATAAATTACCTTCAATAAGACTAGTAATTGACCTTGACCAGTATAAATGACCTTGACAAGTACAAATGACCTTGACCAGTATAAATGACCTTCACCAGTAGAAATGACCGTGACCAGTATATGACTGTGACCAGTATAAATTACCTTCATGAGACTAGTAATTGACCTTGACCAGTATAAATGACCTTTAGAAGACTAGTAAATGATCTTCACCAGTATAAATGACCTTTAGAAGACTAGTAAATGATCTTCACCAGTATAAATGACCTTGACCAGTACGCGGTCCGTGACCATGGACTATAGCCTTTTGCTTTTCCTTGATTTTCACCTTAAAAAAATCCTCAACAATGATGAAGAATCGCACACTATAGCGCGCCGCTCAATGACCTGAGACCATGGACCAATGAATGAAATACAACACATTGAGCAGGGCACTGCAGGGAGTTGAACCCCGTTCCGGTAAACCAGAAGTCCGACACCAGTGCCTTAGTTTTTGTGTTGTTGTTCATTTAAAGGTCCAGGTGTGCATACGCATGTGCCCCTGTGTGTGTAGGTGCATGTGTGCATGTGTGTGCACGCTTCAATGACCACTGTTGGACCCAATGGCGATCAAGGACCTCAGGGAGCCACCCATAATTCACAACAGTCACAGCGAACTCTGTTGCATCACAACTGGTGGCCAACAGTCGTAACCAACACCGCCACGACCCACAGGAGAATACCATCGCACAGTGGTATCAGACCAACCACAATCAGCCAGCCCTCAAACCAAACCCTTCGACCTAGAAGAACTCAAAACTGCAATGGGAAAGTTGAAACCCGGAAAAGCAGCAGGGATTGATGACATACTGGCAGAAATTATACAGCACCTGGAACCTAACGCAAAGACCTGGCTCGTGGGGATGCTGAACACATGCATGGCACAGAAAACCATCCCTTCTGTCTGGAGAAAAGCCAAAGTGGTTGCAATCCCCAAACCTGGCAAAGACCCATCATCCTCAAAGAGCTACCGACCCATTTCCCTCCTCTGCATCACCTACAAGAGAGGCTGCTACTCCAACGCCTCATACCACTCATAGACACCAAGCTGACTAAAGACCAAGCTGGTTTCCGTCCCGTCCTGTGCTGGACAGAGCTCAACCTCACCCAACACATTGAGGATGGGTTTGAGGGAAAACAAATAACTGGAGCAGCAACTGGAGGGCGAAGCAAGCACGCAGGCAGCTTGTGCCTGCCTGCGTGCCTGCCTGCCTTCCTCATGTGGAAGCTGCATAGTTGAGTTTGTGTGTGTGTTTCTTTTTCTGTCTTTCTTTCTTAGGACGAAGATCAAGGTAGACGCCGTTGGAAGGCTCAACACAAGCCGATGCCCCTAGAGATCCATCCCAAAGCTTCCCTCAGGGAGTCCAGCAAGCCAGCTAGCCAGCAAGCCCGCCCAGTCAGCCAACGCAGCCAGCCAGCTCCGCCAGTCAGCCAGTGTAGAAAGACAGGCTGCCAAGCCAGCGCACATCAGCCCTTGCAGTCAACCATTGTAGCCATACCAACCTTGCTCAGTCAGCTCAGCCAGGCCTCTCTCGAGGCCTGGCTCTCTGTCTGCCTGGCCCGGTCTGCCCCGCCCTGCCTTGCAGCAACAGAACCAGCCTTGCTGGCAAGCCAGCCAGCTCAGAATACGAGCTCAGCAAGCCAGCGCAGCTGGCAAGCACGCAGTTAGTCTAAACCAGTTTCAGACTGGCAGGCCAAGGCAGACAGACAGGAAGACCGAGGCGCCTAGGCAGGCAGACAGGCCAGGAAGGCAACAAAGTGCAGGCAGGGGGACTGTCCGGCCTAAGGCTGCGCTGCAAGGGTTGGAGCCTGGCCAGCTCCTGCTGGTCTAGACTGAGTGGCTGTGGCTGCACAGTAAGGCTGCGGTAACCTAGTCTGGGCTTGCTGCTGCACTGGCTTGCTCAGCTCGCATTCTGAGCTGGCTGGCTTTCCAGAAAGGCTGGTTCTGTTGCTGCAAGGCAGGGCAGGGCAGACCGGGCCAGGCAGACAGAGAGCCAGGCCTCAAGAGAGGCCTGGCTGAGCTGACTGAGCAAGGCTGGTATGGCTGCAATGGCTGACTGCAAGGGCTGATATGCTCTGGCTTGGCAGCCTGACTTTCTACACTGGCTGACTGGCGGAGCTGACTGGCTGCGTTGGCTGACTGGGCAGGCTTGCTGGCTAGCTGGCTTGCTGTGCTCCCTGAGGGAAGCTTTGGGATGGATCTCTAGGGGCATCGGCTAGTGTTGAGCCTTCCTATGGCGTCTACCTTGATCTCCGTCCTAAGAAAGAAAGACAGAAAAAGAAAGACACACACAAACCCAACTATGCAGCTTCCACCTGAGGAACCGAGACGCAAGAAAAGAACTGAGCGTCACTTGGGATGGTCACAAACTCTCCAACCATACCCACCCCATGTATCTTGGAGTTACACTGGACAGGACACTCTTCTTCAAAAAAACACCTGGAGAACACAAAAGCCACGGTCAACACCCACAATAACATCCTGTGAAAACTAGTGAACTCCCAAGTGGGGCGCAGACCCACAAACAATCCGTGCAACTGCCATGGCCCTGTCTTTCTCTACAGCAGAGTATTCCTGCTCAAGCTGGAGCCGATCACGTCACACCAAATTGGTCGACACAGCCCTAAATGACACCTGTCGCATCATCACGGGATGGGTCAAGAAAACACCTGTCCCGTCCGTGCCTTTATGCGCTAGCCGGCACCTCCCCCCGCACATCAGACGACTGTGTAACGCTCAAGATGAATGGAAAACACAGGAGATAGACAGTGAAGTCTGGAATGAAATGATAGAGAACACCTCACACACACAGTTTCCTTTCGTGGCTGTTTACATTCGAGGGTCGCCGGTCCTCTCAAACGGAACAGTTTAACGTCATGCCCAGGACGAAAAGATATAGAGAACACCATAATGACAAATGACAAATAACAGCAGGAAGGCATGGGCCACAATCCACCTTCTTGGCAAAGACCACACCACCCATAATTCACAACGGTCACAGCAAATTCTGTTGCATCACAACTAGTGTAGGTATTGGATGGAGCCCGCACACCACAGGTATAAGAAAGACGTGATGCAGAGGAGGGAAATGGGTCGGTAGCTCTTCGGGGATAATGGGTCTTTGCCAGGTTTAGGGATTGCAACCACTTTGGCCTTTTTCCAGACAGAAGGGGTGGTTTTCTGTGCTGTGCATGTGTTCAGCATCCCCACAAGCCAGGGCCTTGAGTTAGGTCCCAGGTGCTGTATCATTTCTGCCAGTAGGTCATCAATCCCTGCTGCTTTTCCGGGTTTCAACTTTCCCATTGCAGTTTCAAGTTCTTCTAGGTCGAAGGGTTTGGTTTGAGTGATGGCTGATTATGGTTGGTCTGATACCACTGTGCGATGGTATTCTATGTGGGTCGGTGGCGGTGTTGGTTACAACTGTTGGCCACCAGTTGTGACCAAGACCGCCACCAACCCACAGGAGAATACCATCGCACAGTGGTATCAGACCAACCACAATCAGCCAGCCTTCAAACCAAACCCTTCGACCTAGAAGAACGTGAAACTGCAATGGGAAAGTTGAAACCCGGAAAAGCAGCAGGGATTGATGACCTACTAGCAGAAATGATACAGCACCTGGGACCTAACGGAAAGACCTGGCTTGTGGGGATGCTGAACACATGCATAGCACAGAAAACCATCCCTTCTGTCTGGAAAAAGGCCAAAGTGGTTGCAATCCCTAAACCTGGCAAAGACCCATTATCCCCAAAGAGCTACCGACCCATTTCCCTCCTCTGCATCACCTACAAGCCTATCCCGTCACACCAAATTGGTCGACACAGCCCTAAATGACACCTGTGGCATCATCATAGGATGCATCAAGACAACACCTGACCCTGTCCCAACACCTGTTTACATTCGAGGGTCGCCGGTCCTCTCGAACGGAACAGTTTAACGTCATGCCCAGGACGAAAAGATATAGAGAACACCAACATGACAAATAACAGCAGGAAGGCATGGGCCACAATCCACCTTCTTGGCAAAGACCACACCACCCATAATTCACAACGGTCACAGCAAACTCTATTGCATCACAACTGGTGTAGTTATTGGATGGAGCCCGCACACCACCAAAAAAAAGAAAAACAACATACTATAGTATGCCCTCCGTGACCATGGACTTTAGCCTTTCGCTTTTCTGCAATTTAACCTTTTTTCAAATCCTCAACAATGATGAAGAATCGCGCACTATAGCGTGCCACTTAATGACCTTGACCAATATCAATGACCTTGAGCAGTATAAATTACCTTCAATAAGACTAGTAAATGACCTTGACCAGTATAAATGACCTTGACAAGTACAAATGACCTTGACCAGTATAAATGACCTTCACCAGTAGAAATGACCGTGACCAGTATATGACTGTGACCAGTATAAATTACCTTCATGAGACTAGTAATTGACCTTGACCAGTATAAATGACCTTTAGAAGACTAGTAAATGATCTTCACCCGTATAAATGACCTTGACCAGTATGCGGTCCGTGACCATGGACTATAGCCTTTTGCTTTTCCTTGATTTTCACCTTTAAAAAATCCTCAACAATGATGAAGAATCGCACACTATAGCGCGCCGCTCAATGACCTGAGACCATGGACCAATGAATGAAATACAACACATTGAGCAGGGCACTGCAGGGAGTTGAACCCCGTTCCGGTAAACCAGAAGTCCGACACCAGTGCCTTAGTTTTTGTGTTGTTGTTCATTTAAAGGTCCAGGTGTGCATACGCATGTGCCCCTGTGTGTGTAGGTGCATGTGTGCATGTGTGTGCACGCTTCAATGACCACTGTTGGACCCAATGGCGATCAAGGACCTCAGGGAGCCACCCATAATTCACAACAGTCACAGCGAACTCTGTTGCATCACAACTGGTGGCCAACAGTCGTAACCAACACCGCCACGACCCACAGGAGAATACCATCGCACAGTGGTATCAGACCAACCACAATCAGCCAGCCCTCAAAGCAAACCCTTCGACCTAGAAGAACTCAAAACTGCAATGGGAAAGTTGAAACCCGGAAAAGCAGCAGGGATTGATGACATACTGGCAGAAATTATACAGCACCTGGAACCTAACGCAAAGACCTGGCTCGTGGGGATGCTGAACACATGCATGGCACAGAAAACCATCCCTTCTGTCTGGAGAAAAGCCAAAGTGGTTGCAATCCCCAAACCTGGCAAAGACCCATCATCCTCAAAGAGCTACCGACCCATTTCCCTCCTCTGCATCACCTACAAGAGAGGCTGCTACTCCAACGCCTCATACCACTCATAGACACCAAGCTGACTAAAGACCAAGCTGGTTTCCGTCCCGTCCTGTGCTGGACAGAGCTCAACCTCACCCAACACATTGAGGATGGGTTTGAGGGAAAACAAATAACTGGAGCAGCAACTGGAGGGCGAAGCAAGCACGCAGGCAGCTTGTGCCTGCCTGCGTGCCTGCCTGCCTTCCTCATGTGGAAGCTGCATAGTTGAGTTTGTGTGTGTGTTTCTTTTTCTGTCTTTCTTTCTTAGGACGAAGATCAAGGTAGACGCCGTTGGAAGGCTCAACACAAGCCGATGCCCCTAGAGATCCATCCCAAAGCTTCCCTCAGGGAGTCCAGCAAGCCAGCTAGCCAGCAAGCCCGCCCAGTCAGCCAACGCAGCCAGCCAGCTCCGCCAGTCAGCCAGTGTAGAAAGTCAGGCTGCCAAGCCAGCGCACATCAGCCCTTGCAGTCAACCATTGTAGCCATACCAGCCTTGCTCAGTCAGCTCAGCCAGGCCTCTCTCGAGGCCTGGCTCTCTGTCTGCCTGGCCCGGTCTGCCCCGCCCTGCCTTGCAGCAACAGAACCAGCCTTGCTGGCAAGCCAGCCAGCTCAGAATACGAGCTCAGCAAGCCAGCGCAGCTGGCAAGCACGCAGTTAGTCTAAACCAGTTTCAGACTGGCAGGCCAAGGCAGACAGACAGGAAGACCGAGGCGCCTAGGCAGGCAGACAGGCCAGGAAGGCAACAAAGTGCAGGCAGGGGGACTGTCCGGCCTAAGGCTGCGCTGCAAGGGTTGGAGCCTGGCCAGCTCCTGCTGGTCTAGACTGAGTGGCTGTGGCTGCACAGTAAGGCTGCGGTAACCTAGTCTGGGCTTGCTGCTGCACTGGCTTGCTCAGCTCGCATTCTGAGCTGGCTGGCTTTCCAGAAAGGCTGGTTCTGTTGCTGCAAGGCAGGGCAGGGCAGACCGGGCCAGGCAGACAGAGAGCCAGGCCTCAAGAGAGGCCTGGCTGAGCTGACTGAGCAAGGCTGGTATGGCTGCAATGGCTGACTGCAAGGGCTGATATGCTCTGGCTTGGCAGCCTGACTTTCTACACTGGCTGACTGGCGGAGCTGACTGGCTGCGTTGGCTGACTGGGCAGGCTTGCTGGCTAGCTGGCTTGCTGTGCTCCCTGAGGGAAGCTTTGGGATGGATCTCTAGGGGCATCGGCTAGTGTTGAGCCTTCCTATGGCGTCTACCTTGATCTCCGTCCTAAGAAAGAAAGACAGAAAAAGAAAGACACACACAAACCCAACTATGCAGCTTCCACCTGAGGAACCGAGACGCAAGAAAAGAACTGAGCGTCACTTGGGATGGTCACAAACTCTCCAACCATACCCACCCCATGTATCTTGGAGTTACACTGGACAGGACACTCTTCTTCAAAAAAACACCTGGAGAACACAAAAGCCACGGTCAACACCCACAATAACATCCTGTGAAAACTAGTGAACTCCCAAGTGGGGCGCAGACCCACAAACAATCCGTGCAACTGCCATGGCCCTGTCTTTCTCTACAGCAGAGTATTCCTGCTCAAGCTGGAGCCGATCACGTCACACCAAATTGGTCGACACAGCCCTAAATGACACCTGTCGCATCATCACGGGATGGGTCAAGAAAACACCTGTCCCGTCCGTGCCTTTATGCGCTAGCCGGCACCTCCCCCCGCACATCAGACGACTGTGTAACGCTCAAGATGAATGGAAAACACAGGAGATAGACAGTGAAGTCTGGAATGAAATGATAGAGAACACCTCACACACACAGTTTCCTTTCGTGGCCGTTTACATTCGAGGGTCGCCGGTCCTCTCGAACGGAACAGTTTAACGTCATGCCCAGGACGAAAAGATATAGAGAACACCATAATGACAAATAACAGCAGGAAGGCATGGGCCACAATCCACCGTCTTGGCAAAGACCACACCACCCATAATTCACAACGGTCACAGCAAACTGGTGTAGGTATTGGATGGAGCCCGCACACCACAGGTATAAGAAAGACGTGATGCAGAGGAGGGAAATGGGTCGGTAGCTCTTCGGGGATAATGGGTCTTTGCCAGGTTTAGGGATTGCAACTACTCCAGCCTTTTTCCAAACAGAAGGGATGGTTTTCTGTGCTATGCATGTGTTCAGCATCCCCAGAAGCCAGGTCCTTGCGATAGGTCCCAGGTGCTGTATCATTTCTGCCAGTATGCCATCAATCCCTGCTGCTTTTCCGGGTTTCAACTTTCCCATTGCAGTTTCACGTTCTTCTAAGTCGAAGGGTTTGGTTTGAGGGCTGGCTGATTGTGGTTGGTCTGATACCACTGTGCGATGGTATTCTATGTGGGTCGGTGGCGGTGTTGGTACAACTGTTGGCCACCAGTTGTGACCAAGACCGCCACCGACCCACAGGAGAATACCATCGCACAGTGGTATCAGACCAACCACAATCAGCCAGCCCTCAAACCAAACCCTTCGACCTAGAAGAACTTGAAACTGCAATGGGAAAGTTGAAACCCGGAAAAGCAGCAGGGATTGATGACCTACTGGCAGAAATGTTACAGCACCTGGGACCCAACGCAAAGACCTGGCTTGTGGGGATGCTGAACACATGCATAGCACAGAAAACCATCCCTTCTGTCTGGGAAAAGGCCAAAGTGGTTGCAATCCCTAAACCTGGCAAAGACCCATTATCCACAAAGAGCTACCGACCCATTTCCCTCTGCATCACCTACAAGGCTATATGAGAAGCTGCTACTCCAACGCCTTGTTGCCACTCATAGATACCAAGCTGACTAAAGACCAAGCTGGTTTCCGTCCCAGCCGCTCCTGTGCTGGACAGAGCTCAACCTCACCCAACACATTGAGGATGGGTTTGAGGGGAAACAAATAACTGGAGCAGCATTCAGAGATCTCTCTGCTGCCTACGACACTGTCCAACACCGCACAATGGTCAGGAAAAGCCTCCTCAACAACAGGCGCTTCTATGTCCAGTTAAATGACCAGAGGAGTAAATGGAAAGCCCAAAAGAACGGCCTCCAACAAGGTAGCGTGCTCGCCCCCCTCCTTTTCAATATCTACACAAACGACCAGCCACTACCCAATGCCTAATGCCAGCGTTTCATCTACGCCGACAACCTCTGCATTACGACCCAACAAGCAGACTTCCAGAAGATTGAGTCTGTCCTTGAAAGTGCCCTCCAAGAAATGTCAAGCTACTACAATACAACCACCTGAAACCCAACCTATAGAGAATACCTCACACACACATAATTTCCTTTTGTGGCCGTTTACATTCGAGGGTCGCTGGTCCTCTCGAACGGAACAGTTTAACGTCATGCCCAGGACGAAAAGATATAGAGAACACCAACATGTCAAATAACAGCAGGAAGGCATGGGCCACAATCCACCGTCTTGGCAAAAACCACACCACCCATAATTCACAACGGTCACAGCAAACTCTGTTGCATCACAACTGGTGTAGGTATTGGATGGAGCCCGCACACCACAGGTATAAGAAAGTCGTTCTTTGTTGAAATACTGACAGCGTTTCGATCCATTTGATCTTCATCAGGTCATGTGTACACAAAACATACACTTTTATACTAAGGGAGTGCCCCCATTAAACAATCAAAATACCACATTTTGGTGCCCCTCCCATCACTGCAGGTGTGACACGTCAACCCTGAGTGAGTAGGTGGGGACCCAGACATATTGATGTAAATATAGTCTGTTCAGAAATTGTAGTGCCTCTCATAGAGCTTGTAGGTGATGCAGAGGAGGGAAATGGGTTGGTTACAACTGTTGGCCACCAGTTGGTTACAACTGTTGGCCACCAGTTGTGACCAAGACCGCCACCGACCCACAGGAGAATACCATCGCACAGTGGTATCAGACCAACCACAATAAGCCAGCCCTCAAACCAAACCCTTCGACCTAGAAGAACTTGAAACTGCAATGGGAAAGTTGAAACCCGGAAAAGCAGCAGGGATTGATGACCTACTGGCAGAAATGTTACAGCACCTGGGACCCAACGCAAAGACCTGGCTTGTGGGGATGCTGAACACATGCATAGCACAGAAAACCATCCCTTCTGTCTGGGAAAAGGCCAACGTGGTTGCAATCCCTAAACCTGGCATAGACCCATTATCCACAAAGAGCTACCGACCCATTTCCCTCTGCATCACCTACAAGGCTATATGAGAAGCTGCTACTCCAACGCCTTGTTGCCACTCATAGATACCAAGCTGACTAAAGACCAAGCTGGTTTCCGTCCCAGCCGCTCCTGTGCTGGACAGAGCTCAACCTCACCCAACACATTGAGGATGGGTTTGAGGGGAAACAAATAACTGGAGCAGCATTCAGAGATCTCTCTGCTGCCTACGACACTGTCCAACACCGCACAATGGTCAGGAAAAGCCTCCTCAACAACAGGCGCTTCTATGTTCAGTTAAATGACCAGAGGAGTAAATGGAAAGCCGAAAAGAACGGCCTCCCACAAGGTAGCGCTCGCCCCCCTCCTTTTCAATATCTAAACAAACGACCAGCCACTTGAAACCCAACCCATCAAAAACCCAACTATGCAGCTTCCACCTGACGCAAAAAAAGAACTGAGCATCACAAACTCTCAAACCATACCCACCCCATGTAACTTGGAGTTACACTGGACAGTTTAACGTCATGCCCAGGACGAAAAGTTATAGAGAACACCAACATGACAAACCCTACACTTAAACCCTCTATATTTAATAAAAAACAATTCTGGACAGGAATCCTGTATTGCAGGGGTGCCCAAAAGGTACATCGTGATCTACCAGTAATCACAAAGGCTGTGCAGGTAGACCATATGGCATGCCCCTGTATATAATCTATCACTTGAATTAAGGTGACTTGACACCAGCTCAAATGTTGCACACAAACATCAGTAGCAAAAGTACAAAGTTATTGTGACAGTAATATTTGCTATAGTGTGTGTTCAGTAACAGGAATATTCCTGTCTCTCCAGCTCTTTAATAAATAGAAAAGGGTTTAATCAGGAGTTGTAGTAGCCACAGGATAATCTAAGCGGTGGATATTGCTCTTGTCTTCATGTCTTTATGTATGTAAATTGTCTTGTTGTTTGTGTCAAATGCGTGTATATGTGTTCTGCATATACTTGGCTGCTGTGTTGCAAGATAATGGGAGTTACTGATACTATGGGAGTGAATGGGAGTGAAAGGGAGGTACTGTTACTATGGGACTGATACTATGGGAGTGCATGGGAGTGGATGGGAGTGAATGGGAGGTATTGTTACTATGGGACTGATACTATTTGAGTGAATGGGAGTGAATGGGAGGTACTGTTACTATGGGACTGATACGATGAGAGTGAATGGGACTGAATGGTGTGTACTGTTACTATGTGACTGAATGGGAGTGAATAAAAGTGAATGGGAGTGAATGGGACTGAATGAGAGGTACCGTTACTATGGGACTGTGTTTAACAAAAAACTGGAGAGACCGGGAGACCTCTGTTACTGAACAAACACTATAGCAATGATTTTGTCACAATATAGAGCTATTTAACACTGTTACTGAACACACACTATAGCAATGATTACTGTCACACTATAGAGCTATTTAACACTGTTACTGAACACACACTATAGCAATGATTACTGTCACACTATAGAGCTATTTAACACTGTTACTTAACACACACTATAGCAATGATTACTGTCACACTATAGAGCTATTTAACACTGTTACTGAACACACACTATAGCAATGATTACTGTCACACTATAGAGCTATTTAACACTGTTACTGAACACACACTATAGCAATGATTACTGTCACACTATAGAGCTATTTAGCCCCTTTCGGGACCCTACGTAAAACTTTTCTGATATTTTGTTGAGTTTTACGTTGGGTCCCTGCTCGCTACTGTACTTTCGTATGGAAATTCCTATATGCGGATATGGAGATTCTCTCTAAAATAGGACCCGCGGCATGTGACGCCATTATTTTCCTTGAGTTATTCTGAATTCGGTAACTTTAAGTAGCTATACATCCAGCTGCGAATATCTCCTGTGGCGCGGAAGCCGTTAAGTATTTTTAATCTTTGTTTGACCGATTTGGTCGCTTTATTTCTTCTTGTTTGTTTACCGTTTATTGTACCGCCTCCCGGTGTGCGGTTGGCTTGTGAGGCTACGTCCCTGCCTCTGATCTGCTGTGTCATAGCTATAGCGCCACTAGCTAGCCAGATAGGCGGTACAATGAGGTGTCAATAAACAAGGAAGGAAAAGAAGAATCCAAGCTTCCAAATCGGGCAAACATATATTAAAAATACTTAACGGCTTCCGCGCCACAGGAGATATTCGCAAAGGTATGTATGTGTACTTATACTTTACATATTCAGAAAGCCTCATACTGAAGAATATCGTCAAAGAGCGCGGGGAGGCGTTTTAACATGTAAACATGAGCCAGTAAATGTTTTAATCAGGTGGCATGGACGACGTGGAACAGGACCCAATGCACTGGGTCGAACAAATGTCAGAAACTTCAGTAGCATTTGGGTTCTGCTTGGAGGGCTAAGAGCTATTTAACACTAGTGTTACTGAACACACACTCTATAGCAATGATTACTGTCACAATACAGAGCAATTTAATTTAGGTAACCAAATTGACCCCAATAGTAGATCTTTACACTCTCAATAGTTCAATTGTTGTTAAGCATCTGCTTAATTTCCAAAAAACTACACAATTAGAGAATGTAGAAGATTGCTACTTTTGATCCTTGGATTTTATAATGCTGATTGTAGCATAGCGATAGTGGTTAGTGACTGAGCTTTGTTAACATGAGTGCCCGGGATCGTTTCCCACCAATTTCAAAGAATGTTTGTTGCTTCGTGCCAATTTTCACAGAATGTTTGTCCTTTTACCTACCAGACAATACTCTTCTCACCTCTAGTCGATTATTTATTCAGCGTTTGAGCCACGGACCAACATTTGAGGCCATCTAGTCTCTCAGACCCATTTGAGCCACTGACCACCATTGTGAGAGTCTATTAATGTGAAATGGTGGTCCGTGGCTCAAACATGTTATCACTTTTGAAGTTACTTGTTGTGTTTAGATATGTAAATACTACTCTTTAAAGCCGTGTTTCGGTAGTCGAGTGGGTACTGTCGACGGTTAGTAAACATTGAGGCCGGGCATAGTTGTTTATAAACCTTCGACACTAACCATTCGGCTACTGAAACACTGTTTTACAGTTTCGTACAAACATCATATATAAACATCATAACAAGTAACTTCAAGTGATAGACGTTTGAACACACAAACAACAACAGCGTTAAGTATTAAATAACATTAATCACTTACTTGCTCCGAAGACGGACCCGGAAGATGGTGACGTGGCACGTTCCAAACAAACACTGACCAAGCCGACCTCCACGCGTCTCTTCCGTATTTGAGGGCGGCGGCACTTCCTTCCGGTGTGAGGCCACGCCCGCGAGATTTAACCGGGAATTGATTGTAGTCATATTGTAGTCTTCTTACGTTACATCCGGGTCCCTTGGTCCCACCCGCTTCTCATAAAAATGTAAATGCAAAATAGCTACATATGAACGCGTGAATCTTTTACAATAACGTTATTTGTCAGAAAGGAAGCCATTGGGGGTTAAAATGGGTCTTAATGCTTCCAACTCATATAACTGTCACCAACAACACTTTTAATGATATTACATGAAGCAGACAGCCCTGTGATGAAACCTTTAGCATTACACTGTGGTTAATACGTTTTTATTCACAATGGAATGTTATTGTACTCTTAATATATCATGGTGTAGCACAGCACAGTAGATTCATATTTCAATCGATCTGGGATGTTAAAATTGTGCAAAACTCTGTTCAATGAATGGCCTCTTCTGCTACATTAAAAATGACTAAACATTAAACGTTACTTATACCTGTTATTGAGACTCCTATAGAGCATGTTGACATGGATAGCTTGGTTAGTAGTATCTCTGTTAGTTAATGCAGTTTGATTGATTAAATTAATAGCCTATTTTATTAGACAAAAATGTAGAACAGTAGTGTCATAGAGTGGAAAATGCCATTTGGTTTAATGTCACAGAATGCAGTGCCACGTAGAGCAGCATGATAAATGGTTAACTTTATAGTGTGTTCAAAAATGGCAGATCTGCAAGTTCAGTGTCTTGAATGAGATGTGCTGTGAGTTTGCATATCTGCTATTGTCCAGCATAGGACCGTTGCACAGTGAAGTATAAACAAGGCTTTAGGATTTATAAGTCGTTTTTAGAATATAATAGAATATTCACTCCAGTGAATAGCATTTATCCATTTAGATAACTTTTTGATGTTATTTAATTACTTATTTTTACACAGAAACATAATGTGTGTCTTTACAATAACTGTAATGTAATAATAATACTAATAATGTAATGTAATAATTATTAATTAAATAACCTTATTTTATTCTGAAGGCAACCGGATGTCTTAAATTAGCTAGCTCTCAGACAGATTGATTGATTGATTGAAATATTTATTAACAGTTTGTAGAATTTACAGTACATTTTAAGCACAAACTCAATACAAAGACTGTTAACTGTGAGTGGACGACCCAATTAAGCATTACACTTGTTTACAACAGGGTCCACATTGTTCAATTCATCAAAACATTTAGAGGTCAGGCTCCTACTTGGCCTCACCCCCCGAACCCACCTCACCCCTGCCCACTTTGACAGGCTGGGATGGCTTAGGGTCGACGACAGAGTACAGCATCTTGCAATGGGTCTGGTCCACAAGATTCGATACACCACCAAGATACCCATGTACCTGTCTAAATACTTCCTTAATGTAAACGAAGTCCACACCCACAACACCAGAGGGAGTGCAACAAACCATGTACAACCCAGATTCGGCACAAACAAGGGACTAAATTCTTTTCGCTCCTATGCCACCAAAATGTGGAACGCCCTACCAACAGTCATTAAGACATGTGAATCCCTTGACTCCTTCAAAACCGCTCTCAAAGGGCACCTACGGATGGCTGCAATTCGAAACTGGCCTCTGTAAAATCTGAATCCCCCCCACCCCCCCACCTCATTTTCCCTCACTATATATTGTATCTTTTCCCTTTTTTGCTTCCCATATGATGAATTCCTGTTCTGTTCTTTACCTACAGAGAAATGTCTATTTGTATGTCTCTAAATGTTTGTATGTCTTTAAATGTTTTGATGAATTGAACAATGTGGACCCTGTTGTAAACAAGTGTAATGCTTAATTGGGTCGTCCACTCACAGTTGACAGTCTTGTATTGAGTTTGTGCTTAAAATGTACTGTAAATTCTACAAACTGTTAATAAAGATTTCAATCAATCAATCAAAGACATACAAATAGACACTTCTATGTAGCTAAAGAACAGAACAGGAATTCATCATATAGGAAGCAAAAAGGGAAAAGATACATATACAGTGAGGGGAAATGGGGTGGGGGGGGGGGGGGAAGTTCTAAATTATTAATTAGCTCAAAAGACGGAGCCATGTTATTCTCCATAGAGAAATCACTTCCGCGAACCAGGGGAATCGTCGGGATGAGCGAGTTACGTCAGGACTTCGGTGCTCTCTATACCAAGCTATACCAACGCGTCGCGTCGCACCCGACTCCTTGATGCCAGTAGGCAGCGCTGTCATTGGGCTGTGTCTGTTCCACTTCCTGTCGATTTGATCCAATGAAATCTAATGAAACTGGGTCAGGAAGTGGAACACAAACACACACACACACACAGCAGAGGGAAAAGGCCAATATAGACAGACTATTTGTCTCCGAAACTAAAGTTTGGTTTTAGAATGTGATTGTATCAGACGTTGACTTCTTTTTCTTTACCCCGCCCGAAACCAGCGCTTTGGCACCATTTCTCACTTTAATTCCACGAGGAGTATTATTAATAATAATAATAATAACGAGGAACAACATGCCGTCGTGTTCTGCTCTGGGATGCAAAAGCCGCTCTGGAAGGGGCATCCAGCTGTTCCGGTAAGGTTTATGTCATTCTTTATTGCATCGATATATACATTTTTTTTTCATTTGGGACCCTGGTGTACTAAATTAATCCACACAACATAGCAGACACACATTGCACCCGACCCGTGGTTAGTGTGCCTATGATGAATTCCTGTTCTGTTCTTTAACTACATAGAAGTGTCTATTTGTATGTCTCTAAATGTTTAGATGAATTGAACAATGTGGACCCTGTTGTAAACAAGTGTAATGCTTAATTGGGTCGTCCACCAACACTTAACAGTCTTTGTATTGAGTTTGTGCTTAAAATGTACTGTACATTCTACAAACTGTTAAATATTTCAATCAATCAATCAATCAATCAATCAATCAATCCTATCATTGTGGCCTTTCATAAATACACATTTTCAATTGCGTGATTCTTTGTTATGGTGCGTTCACATTCACACGGTAGTTTGTGTGTATATATATATATCTGTTGCAATGATCATATAACGGTCGTGGACGTATCTGCAGTCGTCGTGCATTGACAGCTTTTTTACAGTCTATGATTGAGAGCTTGTATAGATGTACATTATGTACATAGCATGATGTGTTAAACCATAGACCGTATAGTAGGTCAAACTGTATAGATGTAGCATGATGTGTTCAAACCATAGACCGTATAGTAGGTCAAACTGTATAGATGTACATGATGTGTTAAACCATAGACCGTATAGTAGGTCAAACTGTATAGATGTACATGATGTGTTAAACCATAGACCGTATAGTAGGTCAAACTGTATAGATGTACATGATGTGTTCAAACCATAGACTGTACAGTAGGTCAAACTGTATAGATGTACATGATGTGTTAAACCATAGACCGTATAGTAGGTCAAACTGTATAGATGTACATGATGTGTTAAACCATAGACCGTACAGTAGGTCAAACTGTATAGATGTACATGATGTGTTAAACCATAGACCGTATAGTAGGTCAAACTGTATAGATGTAGCATGATGTGTTAAACCATAGACCGTACATTATATATGACAGTATATATGACATTACAGCAAAGGTTAGCCCCAGTCACTGATTGTGTGTGTGTGTGTGTGTGTGTGTGTGTGTGTGTGTGTGTGTGTGTGTGTGTGTGTGTGTGTGTGTGTGTGTGTGTCTGTGTCTGTGTCTGTGTCTGTCTCTGTCTCTGTCTCTGTCTCTGTCTCTGTCTCTGTCTCTTTTTCTCTCTCTCTCTCTCTCTCTCTCTCTCTCTCAGTTTTGGAACCGACAGAGACAGGAAGAAGTTATGGGTGTTAAAGATGAGGAGAGCGAATTGGGAGCCTACGAAGGATTCCCGTCTTTGCAGTGAGCATTTCGAGGACGATCAGTTCATCACAGACATTAAGGTACAATCTGATCACTGATCAGTTCATCACAGACATTAAGGTACAATCTGATCACTGATCAGTTCATCACAGACATTAAGGTACAATCTGATCACTGATCAGTTCATCACAGACATTAAGGTACAATCTGATCACTGATCAGTTCATCACAGACATTAAGGTACAATCTGATCACTGATCAGTTCATCACAGACATTAAGGTACAATCTGATCACTGATCAGTTCATCACAGACATTAAGGTACAATCTGATGATCAGTTCATCACAGACATTAAGGTACAATCTGAGGATGATCAGTTCATCACAGACATTAAGGTACAATCTGAGGATGATCAGTTCATCACAGACATTAAGGTACAATCTGAGGATGATCAGTTCATCACAGACATTAAGGTACAATCTGATCACTGATCAGTTCATCACAGACATTAAGGTACAATCTGATCACTGATCAGTTCATCACAGACATTAAGGTACAATCTGAGGATGATCAGTTCATCACAGACATTAAGGTACAATCTGAGGATGATCAGTTCATCACAGACATTAAGGTACAATCTGATCACTGATCAGTTCATCACAGACATTAAGGTACAATCTGATCACTGATCAGTTCATCACAGACATTAAGGTACAATCTGATCACTGATCAGTTCATCACAGACATTAAGGTACAATCTGATCACTGATCAGTTCATCACAGACATTAAGGTACAATCTGATCACTGATCAGTTCATCACAGACATTAAGGTACAATCTGATCACTGATCAGTTCATCACAGACATTAAGGTACAATCTGATCAGTGATCAGTTCATCACAGACATTAAGGTACAATCTCCCTGAATTGATGAATGGTAAAGTGTCTGTGTTAAGAATAATGCAGTTGTTTAATATTGATCTGGGCCAGTTATGTGGTCGAGTGATGTTTGAGATGCTATTTTCTTGATAATAACAGCATGTGGTTTGGATCATATTACAGCAGAGCATTAATGTATGCCAGGCTGTTTTAAGATGGTTATTGAGGATATGTTCACAGCATGGCAAAGAACATGACATTACATATAATGCCAAAATATATAACATCACTGTCGGATGTAGAGAGTACAGGAATTCAAATGTTTCAGTGTTCTATCTCACAGATGCTACTCTGGGTGTGTCTAGAGAATTAATATATCTTGGTCTTATCATCTCAGAGTATCTCGGGGTCGCAAAATATTATAATATGCGTTAACACTTAAGGGTTACTTGCCCACCTGCCCCTGGCAGGCAAAGTTGGTGGAGTTTGCTTTCAGGTTGCTGACCGTGCAAGTGTCAGCTTGTTTTGAGAGGGGATGCAACCGTCTATAAAGATCTGTTTATAGCCGGGGAGCCACAGGCCCAAAATGGGACAGGACCTGTGATTTCATGCCATACTTTTATTTGTGTTTTTTTCAATTAATTTGGTCATTAAGGTCCACAGAATGAGAGGCCTGCTCTGCCGGAAACATCACGAAAAAAGTTATGGCCATTTTTGTAAACCACACCGGCATAGACAACCAATATAAGGCAACATTTCCCAAATTTCATCATGCTTTAAGTAGCATGTGACAATTGTGACATGTCAAACTAGGGGGTTTTCACGATTCTGAATCCATTCCAAGCATTCGTTTTGCATGAAAAACACTCCTTGGCCTAAATTTGGCCATAGCCACAATGTGCCCAAATGTGCTGACCTCGTCACATTTGTGATGACGGCTATGGCCGTTTTTAGGCCAAGGAGTGTTTTTATACACTATATACAAAAATGGCCATAACCTTTTTTCGCAATGTTTCCGGCAGAGCTGGCCTCTCTCTCTCATTCTGTTTTTTATAGATAGATAGATAGATAGATAGATAGAATACTTTATTGGCAGTTAAAGAAAATTACAGAAAATGACATCATTTTAAAAAACGCCAAATGGACTTAGACACAAAAAAGCCTTCGCTTGTTTCCATTGTGGTCCACTTTGTGACATGAACCTATACACATACATACTGTACAGACAAAACAACCATGGAACATATAATACATAATCCTTATATATAAGGCTGGGAGCTATATACATAGGACAAGAGGTACGCTGAGAGAATAGTCCTGAGCATGGGAGATGGGCTATCCAGGGTCGGAAGCTAACTATGACCAGTTAGTGTGGAGATGGAGCCATGATTTCAGGTCTTTCCTAAATATTGCAATAGTTGCAATAGAATTTAGGGATTTCAGGGCTGGAGGGAGTGCATTCCACAGAGTAGTGGCTGCATAGAAAAAAGCATTTTTTCCCATGAGTGTCCTGAAGCTGGGGGGAACTAGGTCATAAGGACTTCCTCTGGTTGAGTACCTGTGAGCATCCCTCACTCTGGGCAGGTAGCCCAGCAGGTACTCTGGAACAGAGGCACCTAGGATCTTGAAGACCAGACACAATGAGAGCTGAGATACTCTCTCCTCCACCCTTAGCCATCCCAGGCTACTAAAGTGGGCAGAGGTAAGATGAGACCTGGGGTTCAAGTTTAGTAGTAACCTCACAAGCTTGTTTTGGGAGGTCTGCAGCTTTGTTTTCAAAAGCTTGGAGATACCTCTGTACCATGAAGTACACGCATAGTCAAAGTGACACTGGATGAGGGCACCGGCCAAGGTCCTCATAGCTCTGCTGTTGACATAAGGGGATATCCTGCCCAAGAAACGAGTTCTCTGGTTGACCTTTGAGATCACTTTCATTGCCATTTTTTCACCTGTGAGTTTGTTATCTAGTATAAAACCCAAGTAAGTGACCTCTTCACTATTTCTGACCACACTGTCACCCACTCTAACTGAGAAGCCTGGGGACTTGTTGAGGTTATGACTTGAACCAAAGAGAATAGACTCAGTTTTCCCAAGGTGCAGTGACAATTTGTTGTATCTCTGTCCGAGACCAGGAGAGCTGAGTCGTCTGCGGACAAGAACAGATTGCATTTACATGCCGAGTTCATGTCATTTACATAAATTAGAAACAGTAGAGGCCCTAGGATGCTCCCTTGGGGGACCCCACACTCTACTGGGAGGGAGGTAGACAGGGTACCATTTACATCGACCACCTGTTTCCTTCCCTCAAGGTAAGATCTCACCCATTTTAACGATGGGCCATCAAAACCGATTGCCTTCAGCTTGTTTAGCAGTATGGAGTGGTTCACAGTGTCAAACGCCTTTTGAAGGTCCAGCATGACCATGCCACAGTACTCGCCTGAGTCCACCTCACGTCTGATGTTATCCGTCAAGTATAACAGACATGTGTCAGTGGAGTGAGATCTTCTGAAGCCTGACTGGAATTTGAAAAGAAGCTTGTTTTGAAGCAGATATGAATTTATCTGTTCATACACTAGTCTCTCTATGACCTTTGAGATGGAACAAAGGATGGACACAGGGCGGTAGTTCCCAGGGTCCAACTTGCTGCCCTTTTTATAGAGAGGAACTACTCTTGCAAGTTTGAATTCCTGTGGAACATGGCCCTGTCTGATGGACAGGTTTGTAATGTGAGCCAATAGAAACCGCTGCATCTCTGAGGAACCTAGTGGGGATCATAGACTGTAAAAAATATGGACAAAGCGTTCCCCGGGTCTAACATGAACGTAAAATGAAGCCTGTAATAATATGCTAATTCCTGATGTAAGTCGCCATCTTTCTAGATCCGTTTGGTACCAGCTGGCCATTGGCTGGCTCCGTTTTGGACCAGCTGGTCATTGGCTGGCCCAGACAACGAGGCGGGACTTCCCCCCTTCTTCTCCGTTGGTTTTTATTTTGACTCGAGTGGGAGGAGAAGACTCTTGAGTGGGACGGGAATCCCGATCATAGACTGTAACGGTAGCCACGCCCCTCAGAACATACGCGACTTTATGGTCATTTTTTTAATTAATGGGACCATAATTTTCCAAAAAGAATATTATGACATTAGAAATGAGACTTTAAACTAGTGACTGGAAGAAGAAAGTATTCATGACCATGTTTATTAAGGTAATACAGTCTAGGTGAAGTTGGGCCAAAATACATGGGCCTCTATGGAGCTATGGGGCTTTTTGGGTCCAGTCCAGCGCCACAACAGGCCATTATATGAACTACCGATTTCAAATGAGGCTTCACGAAATATCTGGCTGACTGCCCCCCTGGTGGGGATACCATCATGGCCGGTAGCTTTGGTTGGCTGTAAGGCACTGAGTTTTGATAACACGTCCTCTGTTGTTACGGACAAGATTTTGAAGCTGTCCTCAACAGCACCGAGACCCTTTGTAAAAAGAGCTTATATGCTGCTCTCCATAAAGGCCTGAATGGGTTTAGTTTAGTTTATTTCATCATCCTTCAGTTTCAAACACAATATTCAAAGACAATGAATGCAAGCCGTTATGAAAACAGAACAAAAACCGAAAACATGAAGATGATCAAAAGGAGTAGGCAGAAGCTAAAAGCTTATAAATGCCTATCCTACTTACAACAGAACATGAATCGTAATACTCATTACATTAACGAGAATTCCACCCTACACCAAACCCCCCCCCCCCCCAGTGTCACCGTAGAGATAGCATTACATAACCGTTAGATTACACATAATTGTTGTTATTATCCCTATTCACGTTACCCTCATTGCCAATGATCATTATCATTTATGTTGTTGCTGAGTAATGTAATTTGGTTCACACATGTTTTTATGTTACCATAAATACAATAATATTAATTAATTATTAATAATGACAGCACTAATTACTTCAAAAACCTGTACAAAAAGTATCAGTTGATCATACAATAACGTCAACATCCACCATATACTGTACATAATTGTCTCCACCAGCCGAAGGCATGGGGAGAGTATGTTTTGCACTCCGTCCGTCCGTCCGTGTGTCCGTCCGTCCGTGACCAGCTAATCTCAGCCACCGTTAACCCGGTCGATGCCAAATTTTGCACACACACTCCCTGGATGCCAACCATGAACCTCTGCCCCAAACTTTCCAGAACGGCCTGTTATAGCGCCACCAGGAGGCCGCTTTGTGCAAAACAAGTTTTTTCACAGTACACCTACAGATTTTGTCCAAACATCACGCAAATTGGTAGACAGTCTCTCTAGAGCCATTCAACGAAACGGGTCTTTCAGATTTCTCAGACTCCATCCTGATTGGTTAAGATTGGCTTCCAAAGTTCACAGGAGTGCTCAGTTTCAAACAAAATGCTGCAAATCATGAACACATCGCGTGATTTCCGTGAAATTGTGCACGCACATTCCCACTAGGCCGAGGACGAAATGCCACATGAACAATTTCAACTCAGCCTCAAGGTGGCGCTATAACTGGCCCAAAAGTGTTTTTACCTCTAACTGCACGGATCTGTGGATAACCTGGTGGAGACCTGTGCCCAGAAGGGCACTTTTTCTAGTTTCCCTATAGTATGCTGTATTTGGCCAAAAGGATTCGCTTGAGCAATTTTTTAAAATTTTGAAAAGTCACTACTGTGATTGACTTCCTCTGGTCGGGCATTCCAGATCTTAACCCATTCTGAACGGGCACCCATTTTGGTGTTAGCATCATGTTATGCTTTAGCTATTGAAAAATAGCAGATCTACAAGCTCATATCGCGCCACCGAGTGGCGCGATACGAGCTTGTAGGTCTGCTATTTTTGGAAAAATCGAAGAACGACTTGACATTTTTAGAATCTGATCTCAGGTCAGAATGGGTTCGTCAGACCAGTGTGTGTCCGGCGGAAACCTCGTATGAATCTGATCTCAGGTCAGAATGGGTTAACCCCTCGGACAGAGATACACATACTCTTCCGAGTGGTCTTGGCACTGGGTTGTTCTCCTCTTAACTCATACCCCCCTTCCCTATCCTTGGAAGTATGACAAGATAGTTTTAGGAATTAGTCTATTTCTTACTTTATAAATAATAAGAGCTGTTTTATGTTCAACTAAAAATCAATAAACTTCAATGTATTTGACCTTAAAAACAGTTCATTGGTATGATCGTAATACCCTACCTTATGCACTAATCTTATGTATGATGACAAGTGGCTGGAGGTTTCCTTTGTAATTATTTCCCCAGACCTCCACACAATAGGAAAGATATGGTAATATTAGCGTATTGTATAATGTGAGTAGTGACTTATAGTTTAATAAATGCCTTGCTTTGCCTAGAACACCAACACTTCTTGCTATTTTGGACCGGATATACTTTATATGGGGTTTCCAAGTGAATTTGTGGTCAATTATTACTCCTAAAAAGGTGTTCTCATAAACTCTTTCCAATTTTACATTATTAATCTTTAATTCAACTAATGTGTTAGAATGTATTTTTTTTATTTCCAAAGATCATGAATTTTGTTTTTTTCAGATTGAGTGATAATTGATTAGTGTCAAACCACATGTTCAGTTTCTCTAGTTCTGCAGAGACAACCTCCAGTAGTTGTTGGAGGTTCTCCCCAGCACAAAAGATGTTGGTGTCGTCGGCAAAAACAACATACTGCAGAATGCTTGAAACTTTGCATATGTCATTAATATATACCAGGGGTCCTCAACTAGAAATGATGAAGGTCCACAAAAACCTTTTTGAATAAGACCGAGGTCCGGTCCCATGCGCGGCGTCCATCGGAGAGCGGGGCTCTATGCCCGTTTAGTATGGTCAAGCCAAGCTTATATAAATCAGATCGCCTTCCACCCAACTAATAATGGGGTGCAGAGTGCAGGCCCGGAGTGGAACTCCAAATCAGGCCGGGAGTTATACGCCCTGGCAGGCCACACTGTGCGCGCGCATAGCGCGCGCCAGAATTTTGGGGGCCCTTGGGGGACATTTTGGGGGCCTTTGCAGCAATTTCACATGAGAAATGTACCATCTGATGTTATTTATATTATTAACTTTCCGCCAGTTGAATACCCCTGATATATACTATAAATAGTTTAGGACCTAAAGTAGAGCCCTGCGGTACCCCACAGTGATGGGTGAGCTGTGGACCTTAAAATAGAGCCCTGCGGTACCCCACAGTGATGGGTGAGCTGTGGACCTTAAAATAGAGCCCTGCGGTACCCCACAGTGATGGGTGAGCTGTGGACCTTAAAATAGAGCCCTGCGGTACCCCACAGTGATGGGTGAGCTGTGGACCTTAATAGAGCCCTGCGGTACCCCACAGTGATGGGTTAAGCTGTGGACCTTAAATGGGTAAGCTGTGGACCTAAAATAGAGCCCTGCGGTACCCCACAGTGATGGGTTAAGCTGTGGACCTTAATGACCAAGTGAATAGAGAAAACACGAATAAAAAGTATGGCATGACATCACAGGTTAATCCTTAACCGTTATTAAACACCCCGGCTATTAACCCATTCTGACCTGAGATCAGATTCATACGAGGTTTCCGCCGGACACACACACTGGTCTGAGGAACCCATTCTGACCTGAGATCAGATTCATACGAGGTTTCCGCCGGACACACACTGGTCTGAGGAACCCATTCTGACCTGAGATCAGATTCTAAAAATGTCAGTCGTTCTTCGAATTATTCAAAAATAGCAGACCTACAAGCTCGTATCGCGCCACTCGGTAGTGTGGCGCGCTATGAGCTTGTAGATCTGCTATTTTTCAATAGCTAAAGCATGACATGATGCCGACACCAAAATGGGTGCCCGGTCAGAATGGGTTAAACACCTGAACACATCCGATCGCTGTCCTCTGCTCTGTGAAATGTAAAATAAGAGCACTGTTAAAGTTGTTGCTGCACTTTTTATGCTATACGTTTATGTTCCAGGAAGAAAAAAAATATAAGTGAGGGTCGGTAAATTAAATCACATGATATGCAACTACTCTTTTTTTTTTTTTTTTTCCCGTGTTTTCTATTCAGGGCCAGAGGAAGCTGAAGGCTGACGCTGTTCCTGCCATTTTCCAGTTGCCGGCACATTTGACGAAGACGAAGGCTGAAGAAGGCCTGAAGGTCATCAGGCCCACACGGAGCCCATCAGCTCATCAGGCCCACACGGAGAAGGCTGAAGAAGGCCTGAAGGTCATCAGGCCCACGCGGAGCCGTGAGGCGGTAAGTATGGCGGTGGAGAGCAGCGCGAGCAGGAACATCAGAACGCTGGTTTCCCTGCGGCGTTTGTGGCAGAGCCTGCCGGTCCAAAGCGAGCCTCGTCAAGCACCAACGTGGACGTGGACGTCCGCCTCTCTTCGTTCGCCGAGCAGAGCCACGGCGAGCCGCGGTGCCCGGCCTCAGTGTCACGAGGCCCCTCTGTGCTGCCACGGTGAAGCTGTTATCGACGACGACGACAACGGAGACGCTGGTATTATACCGTCTGTTGATCATTCCAACGCCGTGGTGATGCGACACGCGGAGAGCTGCATGGACGTGGACTGTGTGTACCACGAGGACGGCCTCATGATCGACGAGGATGGATGTTATGTTGAAGAGTGTCGAGACGATCCAAAAACGACTGCGGGTGATCACGGGTATTTCAGGGATAGTTCAGAGTTGCCACCTCCTCCACCCATCCCTGTGGTGACCGATCCCGATTCTGAAGAGTGTAGAGCCAATCCAAAAACAATTGTGTGTGATCATGGGTATTTCAAGGACAGCTCAGAGTTGGAGAACTCAAACGTTGGGGAACTCAAACGTCATAATGCTGCATTACAGGTCAAGCTTGATGTAGTTCGGTTGGAGAACTCAAACGTTGGGGAACTCAAACGTCATAATGCTGCATTACAGGTCAAGCTTGATGTAGTTCGGCAAAAGCTTAGGTTGAAGAATCAGCAGACAAGGAGATTGAAATCTAAAGTAGATTCATTGACCTCAATGACAAAGATTCTTCAGCAACAATTGATGAGAGTGAAAGACAATATTCCACCTGCACAGAAAAAAAAACCTGCACAGAAAAGAAAACGGAAAGTGCCTCCCCAGTG
Source organism: Protomyctophum parallelum (assembly GCF_964188405.1). NCBI lineage: Eukaryota > Metazoa > Chordata > Actinopteri > Myctophiformes > Myctophidae > Protomyctophum > Protomyctophum parallelum. The sequence goes on along the minus strand of NC_139703.1, from coordinate 53,263,545 downwards.
TCTCCCCAGTGCCTCCCCAGTGTCTCCCCAGTGCCTCCCCAGTGTCCCCCCAGTGCCTCCCCAGTGTCCCCCCAGTGCCTCCCCCCCAGTGTCTCCCCAGTGTCTCCCCAGTGTCTCCCCAGTGCCTCCCCAGTGTCCCCCCAGTGTCTCCCCAGTGTCCCCCCAGTGCCTCCCCAGTGTCCCCCCAGTGCCTCCCCAGTGCCCCCCCAGTGTGCCCCTGAGTGCCTCCCCAGTGCCTGCCCAGTGTCCCCCCAGTGCCTCCAATAGCAATACAAGAGCAATAATACAAATGAGTCTTAATTTAGTAATCTAATCTAATTAATTAATCTAATTCATTAATAACAATTAGAAGGTCCCCCCGCGCCCAGCACCATGCTTTTTCTTGCAGGAAACACTGAGTTAGCATAAACATATAGTCAAGAGCACAGACACGTCAGTGTGACTCAAACATAACTATATAAACAAACCCAATATACCCATAGGCATACAGTATGTAACGGTAACAAGACTACTCGCCCCGTTTCTGTTTTCCTCCCAGAATGTTCCCCAGTGAGGGGTTGGTGGGAGAGGCTGGACTTTGAGTTTCTCTAACTATAAACTTTCATGACAGCAGAACAGCCTAAGTACAAATATAATTTATGAAAAGCTACTACAGTGAAGTCTGTTCACAGAAGTCGTTGTAGGATATGTGGGGAGTATCTGACGAGGTACCATTTGAGGGGGCAAAACCTTACATATACTAAATAATACTACATTGTTTATAGGTTCAATATAAGTCAAATAATATAGCCTTTTCACAGGAGTATCTTTTTATATTTTTCCAAAAAGAATACAAACAGCCAATAGCATATTACAAAGTTATCCCCCTCACTGGGGAAAATTCCGGGAGGAAAAACGGGCAAGCACCGGGTCGAGTCTTCCGGTATTCTATGTAACTTCACTATGACAATACATATAGAGATTTAGTTACCCAGAGCCAGATATCTGACCACTATGCCCATGCCATGCTCATGACAATACATATAGAGATTTAGTTACCCAGAGCCAGATATCTGACCACTATGCCCATGCCATGCTCATGACAATACATATAGAGATTTAGTTACCCAGAGCCAGATATCTGACCACTATGCCCGTGCCATGCTCATGTGCGTATATGGGACCAACCGTCTTCAATCACAACTGCCAGGGCAGGAATTTCAGTGAGGCCACGAAGGTCATGGACGCGAACTCGCAAAGTGACATTTCGGGCTGAAACCCAGGCTAATATTTGCCCTCTCAGAGTTAAATAAACACTGGGGCGTTGAGTGGCCACTAATTGGGAATGGGAAAGGTTCTCGGTTTAATCCCCAGCTCCCCCTGTGTCCATGAGCACTGACTGGACCCCTGAATGCTCCCCCTGTGTCCATGAGCACTGACTGGACCCCCCTGTGTCCCCCTGTGTCCATGAGCACTGACTGGACCCCCCTGTGTCCCCCCTGACTCCCCCTGTGTCCATGAGCACTGACTGGACCCCTGAATGCTTGGTCATTGTCGCCCCTGCCCCTCAGTTTGACCTTGTGCCCCTCAAATAAATGTCATGCCCCAGTTGTCTGTACCACTTTCTCCTCTGTCTCTTTCTTGTCATGTAGATGCCAGTGTCTTTTGTTGAGATTCTGAATTCTTAACTCTTCTGAAACCCCATCTTTAAACCAATCCAGTGACTTTGAGCTGAGCAATGGACTAAAATCTAGTTTTTTGGAGATAAATTACAGCATTCATGAAAATGTCCTTCATTTATTCACACTTTATTTTTATGTGTAATTATTAGGCTACAGTTTTTTTTAAACTAGAATCCAGAGAAAATACATGGATGAAAATGACGACGAAAAGACAAATACACTGTCCTCTAAAAGGTCTCTTTGAATATTGCACCATTCTGTCATTAACAATAACAACATTATGATATTGTTGAGTGACTTTACAGCAAATGAATGATGGTGGGGGGGGTAATAAAAGAATAGCAGACACAAGTGTAAAAACATCTACAATTGTTTTATTGCCAAACCAAAACTGTCCCTGCTATTTATTTACACTTTACAAGCAGCATATGCATCACAAATATAAATGGTTTACATTTATATACATTATTTATATAAAGCCAACTCTCACCGTCCTACAATACGTCTTTACTCATAGTCCGGTCATTTCCATAGTTATCCCATTCTGACCTGAGATCAGATTCATACGAGGTTTCCGCCGGACACACACTGGTCCTGATGAACCCATTCTGACCTGAGATCAGATTCTAAAAATGTCAGTCGCTCTTCGATTTTTCAAAAATAGCAGACCTACAAGCTCATATCGCGCCACTCGGTGGCGCGATATGAGCTTGTAGATCTGCTATTTTTCAATAGCTAAAGCATAACATGATGCCGACACCAAAATGGGTGCCCGGTCAGAATGGATTATATAAACCTCTGAAGAACTTTAATAAAATATTGTTGATTCAGATACATAAAAAGGTATGTTTGATATTGTTTCTAGTATTAAAACTGCTCTACTAATATAGACATTTCAAAGTTTTAGGTAGTAAGTTGCAATTCTGGCACAATCCCAGACGGTGAATAATAACGCTTAATTTATAGCCTAGGCTTACTCTGTTATACAACGATATTGCACTCGTACAATTGGTCTATCTACAAGCTCAAGCTATTGTGAGCTTATAGATCGGCTATTTTGCGACAACATCATCACACAGTGGATCATAATAAGGCATTTTGCCTGAAAAGAACAGACCTACAAGCTCTCAACGCGTCGCAATGCAAAGTAGAGCCAGACCATTCTATCGCTTGGCCCATTCATCAGTCAGTATATTTACTTTTTTCCCTTTTGACCATATACAGTATTGGTCAACACATCTGTAATCTAGGACTAAGACTCTCCAAAATCAGGATACGCATCGAACCTATACATGTACCATAGCGCCATATAGCCCTATTTCACATGTCTTAAGTAGCAGGTCTTGTGTCTTATCTTAAAACCTGGATGTGTGGTCAATGCTGTTTGGCCACTCAAAACAGACCAACAGCACTGGCAACGCTCCAGGTCTTGAGTTAAGTCATAAGACCTGGTACTTAAGACATAGTCTAGCTCTAATGCGACGCGCTGAGAGCTCAGGCTTAACCATTCCTTAACCATTCCTTAACCCATTTTGGGGCGGGAACCCCTTTTGGCGTTTTAAACATTATGTTATAATCAGTGTTGTTTTCGTCTACTAAAACTAAGATGACATTTTTTCGTCGACTATCTATTTTCACTGACAAAAACAAATGGAAACTAAATGAAAACTAAGCTACGATGACTAAAACTAAGACTACATTTACTGACAATTTCGTTGACAAATAAAAACTAGATAAAAATGTTAGGAAGGGACTAGTGGACAAGAGATCCAGTATAAGTAATTTTACACTTGCTTGCATGCTGAAAATAGCCGATCTACAAGCTCACAATTGTGAGCTTGTAGATCGGCTATTTGTAAAAACACTCATTACGACGGCTTCAAGACCCACCAAAATACATTTTAGTCGACTAAATCAACTGTAGATTTAGTCGACTAAAGTCGTATGACATTTAGTCGACTAAAACTAGACTAAACACTAAGACATTCCAGGTGACTAAAACTAAATTAAGTTTCAGTCCAAAGACTATGACTAAACTAAAATAGAAATTTGCTGCCAAAAGCAACACTGGTTATAATGTAGCTATTGAAAAATAGCAGACCTACAAGCTCGTAGCGCGCCACCGAGTGGCGCGCTACGAGCTTGTAGGTCTGCTATTTTTGAAAAAAATCGAAGAAAGACTGACATAGATCAGGATGTAGAAGACATTTTTAGAATCTGATCTCAGGTCAGAATGGGTTAAAGGAATGGTCCTTTCCATCATATCCACTAACAAGAAAGGGTGGGGGTGGGGGGGGGGGGGGAGCAAGGGACAGAGTCTGATAACACACAAAACATTTCTTTGTTTGCAATCAAAGTGAAACGACATGATTTATGAAATGGAAGAACAGGGAGAAGAAAAAGAAACGATGCATTGGTTTACACATGACATTTGAACTACATTTTGGCATGTGACCGCGTTATGGGTCTGTTCCAAACGATCACTAAAGCAGTGGGGACCTGAGGGGGTTCCAGGTGGTCCCCAGTTAACCCCATTCTGACCTGAGATCAGATTCATACGAGGTTTCCGCCGGACACACACTGGTCTGATGAACCCATTCTGACCTGAGATCAGATTCTATAAAAATGTCAGTCGCTCTTCGATTTTTCAAAAAATAGCAGACCTACAAGCTCGTATCACGCCACTCGGTGGCGCGATATGAGCTTGTAGATCTGCTATTTTTAAATAGCTAAAGCATAACACGATGCCGACACCAAAATGGGTGCCCCGGTCAGAATGGGTTAAATGAGGAACGCTTTAACCATTTTAACGACATTTTATTAATTCAAAATTGCCCATCTACAAGCTCACAATGCGATGCACTGTGAGCTTGTGAAATATTTGGAATCATTTTTGAAAAATGTTAACCTCACAAATCTTCTCTGATGGCGGGCACAATATCTTTTCAGATGGGGGGGGGGGGGGGGGGGGTCCATCATGGCAAAATACATGTCAATTTGGGGGTCTTTGACATGAATATGTTTGAGAACCACTGGTTTAAACGATCAATTGCTGTCCGTAATGTGTGTGTGTGTGTGTGTGTGTTGCAAACAGTGTTCTGCAGTTCATCAGCTGTCCAGTTTATGGTTTTCACTACAGTACAAATCACTGCACGTCAAAACACTGCACTGCACGATGTCATGTACAGTATTACAATAATACCATCACTGTATATTAAAGGACCACTTCACCACTTTTCAACCTATCTTCATATAATAGGTACTCACTAATAATCATGAAAAAATGGCGCAATTTTTTTCTACTCAGTCTGTGTCTCATAGGAGGGCTGTGGGCGGTTCAGAAACCAGTCTGTGTCTCATAGGAGGGCTGTGGGCGGTTCAGAAACCAGTCTGTGTCTCATAGGAGGGCTGTGGGCAGTTCAGAAACCAGTCTGTGTCTCATAGGAGGGCTGTGGGCAGTTTAGAAACCAGTCTGTGTCTCATAGGAGGGCTGTGGGCAGTTTAGAAACCAGTCTGTGTCTCATAGGAGGGCTGTGGGCAGTTTAGAAACCAGTCTGTGTCTCATAGGAGGGCTGGGGGGCAGTTCAGAAACCAGTCTGTGTCTCATAGGAGGGCTGGGGGGCAGTTCAGAAACCAGTCTGTGTCTCATAGGAGGGCTGTGGGCAGTTTATAAACCAGTCTGTGTCTCATAGGAGGGCTGTGGGCAGTTCAGAAACCAGTCTGTGTCTCATAGGAGGGCTGTGGGCAGTTCAGAAACCAGTCTGTGTCTCATAGGAGGGCTGTGGGCGGTTCAGAAACCAGTCTGTGTCTCATAGGAGGGCTGTGGGCAGTTCAGAAACCAGTCTGTGTCTCATAGGAGGGCTGTGGGCAGTTCAGAAACCAGTCTGTGTCTCATAGGAGGGCTGTGGGCAGTTCAGAAACCAGTCTGTGTCTCATAGGAGGGCTGGGGGGCAGTTCAGAAACCAGTCTGTGTCTCATAGGAGGGCTGTGGGCAGTTCAGAAACCAGTCTGTGTCTCATAGGAGGGCTGTGGGCAGTTCAGAAACCAGTCTGTGTCTCATAGGAGGGCTGTGGGGCAGTTCAGAAACCGTCTTCCAGTGACATCATCGATGGGGAATCCAAGCTAATATAAACTGCAGGCTTTCTAGTCCTGAAAAGTTGCAATGCGAAAATGGAAGCCATCGTTCTCACGATAATGAAAATCTAAACATTTTTGTAAAATGTCACTGGAAGACGGTTTCTAAACTGCCCACAGCCCTCCTATGAGACACAGACTGAGTAGAAAAGAATTGTGCCTATTTTATCATGATTATTAGTGAGGACCTATTATATGAAGATAGGTTGAAAAGTGGTGAAGTGGTCCTTTAAAGGAGAATTCCATACTAAAAGGCTTTCTTACCTTTCTTTGTAGTTACGTCCCCACCAAAGAGGTCCAGGTGTTTTTTTTGTGCAAAAGCTCCTTATTGGCTATTTCCCCTACCATAAGCCCTAAATGAATTGCATTGAATTGAATGGGGCTATGGGGTGTTGTGCTACTTCGCTTATTTCCATCGCTCAAAATTATAATTTCTTTGTATATATCCTCTCTTCATAATGTAAATAATATCCCAAGCGGCACACTTTACTACTTCTTTCGATGGAAATAAGCGAATTAGCATAACACCCCATAGCCCCATTAAATTCCCATTCAATGCAATGCAATTCATGTAGGGCTTATGGTAGGGAAAATAGCCAATAAGGAGTTTTTGCACAAAAAAACACCTGGACCTCTTTGGTGGGGACGTAACGACTACAAAGAAAGGTAAGGAAGATAAGAAAGCATTCTAGCATGGAATTCTCCTTTAAGCTCTGAGACATCCAATATCACAGTACTGCGTCACAGTTCACCATGCCAACACCTAGAACACTGACTGGACTACAGCTCGCCTCCAACACCAGAACTTCAAAAGCCTATTATTACAGGGCGATTTGGTTCTGTGGACCAATAATTGACCCATTCTGACCTGAGATCAGATTCTAAAAAAATCTTCTACATCCTGACAGTTTTCCATTCTGACCTGAGATCAGATTCTAAAAAAAAGTCTTCTATGTCAGTCGCTCTTCGATTTTTCAAAAATAGCAGACCTTCAAGCTCATAGCGCGCCACTCGGTGGCGCGATACGAGCTTGTAGATCTGCTATTTTTAAATAGCTAAAGCATAACATGATGCTATGACACCAAAATGGGGAAAAGAGTATGTTGAGAATTCTATACACGTTTCACCAGGTAGTCTCGCATATTCGCCAGACAATCAAAGATCTCTGTCTACTGAAATCTTTTATCTAAATGTCACAAATGGGCTAAAACTGTGTGGGGAATTTGGAAATCCAAATGACTGGACATCACAGAACCAAAGACATTAGGGGCGTTCCTTCATATGGGATTATATCACAGAACCAAAGACATTAGGGGCGTTCCTTCATATGGGATTATATCACAGAACCAAAGACATTAGGGGCGTTCCTTCATATGGGATTATATCACAGAACCAAAGACATTAGGGGCGTTCCTTCATATGGGATTATATCAGCATTGGTTTTCAAATCTAGGCCCGTCACAATTATTACATAATCGCCCCAATTGGAATAATTTGACATTTTCTAAATGGCAATAGCAATAAAAAAAAAAAAAAGGAAAGTAAATAAATAGTTGAAATGGCCGTGGGTTAAGCTGTTTTTATTTTGACCTTTTGTCAATCTGCTATTTTTGTTGTTGTTATCCTGAAAGAGATTTTTTGGACAATTGAGGTTTCTGGTACCAGACAGAGACCAGATGCTCATTTTGCCAAACATTTGCCTAGTTTTTGCAGAGTGATCGTAACATGCCCAGAATAGGCAGGCTAGGGTTACTGTATAATATAATATGTTATTATTATCATGTTAATTCAAACCAATACGGAGCAGTGAACTGGTAGGGAAAACTGAGATCACAGGTCGTTACTGGTTTCAAAACCATTACTGTCTAATCATACAATTATTTTTAACAAAGTTTTTAAATCCATATTATGTGTATATTTCTCTCATTCTTCCTAATCATTTAAAAAAAAAAGCCATTATGTCTGAAATGGACAAACACAAACACACATAAAAAAGTATCATAACAAACCATTAATCAAAGATCGTATACTGTAGTTAAATATTCTGTTCATTGGCATATTTTGCACGTGATGAAATTAAAAACATAGATATATATATAGCAGTTAAATAAATATAAACTGTCTGCATGCTGCTCCGTTGTGTTAAAGGCACCAGGGTTGGATGATATGTGGACACAGTAAAACACCACAGGTGCATTGCATTCTATGCCAGCATTACTTTAAAGCAATTATCCTGTGTTACATAGTGATAGTTAATACATGTGCTGTGTGCTGGTTGGGGGTTTAATTGGATTGGACACACTGCCCCACGCATTAATGCTATTATGTCACAACAACTTGTTTTAAAAACACCCTGCTTAATCACCATCATTCAAAAAAAAAAGCATAAATACATACTTGACGTCACACCATTGAAAGTAATGGCTGAAAACCTCCCAAGATGGCGCCACCTGTCCATTGAACTCAATGGACAGACAGGTGGCGCCATCTTGAGATGGTGCCACCTGTCCATTGAACTCAATGGACAGACAGGTGGCGCCATCTCAAGATGGCGCCACCTGTCCATTGAACTCAATGGACAGACAGGTGGCGCCATCTTGAGATGGTGCCACCTGTCTGTCCATTGAACTCAATGGGCAGGTGGCGCCATCTTGAGATGGCGCCACCTGTCCATTGAACTCAATGGACAGACAGGTGGCGCCATCTTGAGATGGCGCCACCTGTCCATTGAACTCAATGGACAGGTGGCGGGGCGGGAAAATGTATAGACACTCATTATCACAGTGGTTCTCAAAGTGGAGTCTGGGGACAACCCAGGGGTCCTTGAGGGGGTCCCAGGGGGTCCTCAGGAAAACAGTTGTCAACACTTAAAGGGATTGTGACATTAAAAAAAAGGTTTTGGAATTGTTCTTTTTTTAGGTTTTCTAATCTCAATTGCACCCAAAAAACATGAACTTTTAACATTCAGTAGATTTTCTGTGATCTGGTGGTTTTCTGGCTCAAACAGGTGCTCTGATTTGCCGGCAGTAAGTGACATCACTTACTGCAAATCCCATATATTATGTCAATGGGATTTTTCCAGCAGATGTCACTGTTTCACTGTGTTGCCTGTTTTCATTGTAGCTCAAAAGGCCCCAAAAAAACCCAAAGAAAACTTCAGACCACAGCAGATCCACTGAATGTGAGAATGAAGAAAAAGAAAAATAAATGAAAATGAATGTCATAAAACCTTTAAGCCCTATTTCAAAAATAAAAATAAAAATAGCCTATCTACTATACAAGCTCGCGTTGTGAGATTGTAGATGTGCTTTTTTTAAATATCGACAAACCCTCTCTTACGGGGTTCCCTGGAACACAAATATTTTCAGATGGGAGACCCAATATAAATGTGAGGGTCCTTGACAAAACGTTTGAGAACCACTGACTATGAAATGTCTTTTTGTCCCGTTTGTAGCTGAGCAGTACATTGAACCGGATGTGAATCAGGTCCGTTTGTAGCTGAGCAGTACATTGAACCGGATGTGAATCAGGTCCGTTTGTAGCTGAGCAGTATATTGAACCGGATGTGAATCAGGTCAGTTTGTAGCTGAGCAGTACATTGAACCGGATGTGAATCAGGTTCCGTTTGTAGCTGAGCAGTACATTGAACCGGATGTGAATCAGGTCCGTTTGTAGCTGAGCAGTACATTGAACCGGATGTGAATCAGGTCCGTTTGTAGCGGAGCAGTACATTGAACCGGATGTGAATCAGGTCCGTTTGTAGCTGAGCAGTACATTGAACCGGATGTGAATCAGGTCCGTTTGTAGCTGAGCAGTATATTGAACCGGATGTGAATCAGGTCCGTTTGTAGCTGAGCAGTACATTGAACCGGATGTGAATCAGGTCCGTTTGTAGCGGAGCAGTACATTGAACCGGATGTGAATCAGGTCCGTTTGTAGCTGAGCAGTACATTGAACCGGATGTGAATCAGGGTCCGTTTGTAGCTGAGCAGTACATTGAACCGGATGTGACTCAGGTCCGTTTGTAGCTGAGCAGTACATTGAACCGGATGTGAATCAGGTCCGTTTGTAGCTGAGCAGTACATTGAACCGGATGTGAATCAGTGTCCGTTTGTAGCTGAGCAGTACATTGAACCGGATGTGAATCAGGTCCGTTTGTAGCTGAGCAGTATATTGAACCGGATGTGAATCAGGGTCCGTTTGTAGCTGAGCAGTATATTGAACCGGATGTGAAGAATCAGGTCCGTTTGTAGCTGAGCAGTACATTGAACCGGATGTGAATCAGGTCCGTTTGTAGCTGAGCAGTATATTGAACCGGATGTGAATCGGGTCCGTTTGTAGCTGAGCAGTATATTGAACCGGATGTGAATCAGGTCCGTTTGTAGCTGAGCAGTATATTGAACCGGATGTGAATCAGGTCCGTATGGTTTGTGTATAGTAGTCATCACCACCCATCCCTAAGTCTGCCCAGACACATACGTATGAGCCCAACGCTGCGCTCTAGTGGCCGCCTCCAGAACTGCTGTTCCCCAGACACATACGTATGAGCCCAACGCTGCGCTCTAGTGGCCGCCTCCAGAACTGCTGTTCCCCAGACACATACGTATGAGCCCAACGCTGCGCTCTAGTGGCCGCCTCCAGAACTGCTGTTCCCCGTGGCCCAGTCGATGGTGATGAAGCTCAGGCTCATCACCATGAAGGAGACGCCCAGCGCCGCGAAGCAGGAAGCCTGTGCGTCAGAAAAACGGAGAACGCCATTTAGCCCGTGACGGTATACTTATTCATCAATAACTAGAGAACGGTGGTTCTCAACAGTGGTGGAAAAAGTACTCAATTGTTTTACTTAAGTAAAAGTACCAATACTGCAATTTAGAAATACTCCTTTACAAGTAAAAGTACGGAATTGAAAATGTACTTGAGTAAAAGTGCAAAAGTATCGGCATCAAAATGTACTTAAAGTACTAAAAGTAAAAGTACTCATATTGCAGAATGTCCCACTTCACAAGTTCAAAATGTGTACAAAGTCTATTGAAAATAGCCGATCTACAAGCTCACAATGCGTCGCGTTGCGACGCATTGTGAGCTTGTAGATCGGCTATTTTCAAATGGCCAAAATGTATTGTGTTGAAGTGGTTAATTTATGTTTTCTAATCAAAATTAAAATCGCCAAAGTAACTAAAGTAACTAAAGTTTTCAAATAATTGTAGTGGAGTAAAAGTACAAATGTTGGCTCTGAGATGAAGTGGAGTAGAAGTAAAAGTACTGGAAATTGGAAATACTCAAGTAAAGCACAAATACCTCAAAATTGTACTTAAGTACAGTACTTAAGTAAAAGTACTTAGTTACTTTCCACCACTGGTTCTCAAATAGTCCTAGCCCCTTAGATAGCACTTTATGTAGACTCACTGTGTATAGCATTTTAGACAGACTTATAGCTTGTTACGTAGACGGCAATAGAATTGCATTCTATGTAGTCATCATAGCACTTTATAGTATATACATATAGTATAGTATGTATAGTTTATATGTATAGTTTCATTATATAGATATTCCACTGTTACGTTCTTAGCTTACGCATGTTTCATGATAAATGCTATTTATGTATGTATTGCCATGATCTTTGTTCTTGATTAACCCATTCTGACCTGAGATCAGATTCTAAAAAATGTCAGTCGTTCTTCGATTCTTCAAAAAATAGCAGATCTACAAGCTCATAGCGCGCCACTCGGTGGCGCGCTATGAGCTTGTAGATCTGCTATTTTTCAATAGGTAAAGCACGACATGATGCTAACACCAAAATGGGTTCCCGTTCAGAATGGGTTAATGTAAATGGCTCTGGATTAAGAGCGTCTGCTAAATGCCTAAATGGTAAATTTGTGTCGGTATGTTATGACGGCGTGATGCTCACCACTATCTTGGGTCTAGACGTCATCGGTTCTTGTTCTTTAGGAACTATCCGGATGTAGAAGACGGCGGGGAAGATGAAGATGAGGCAGGGAGCAGATGTTGCACCTGGTCAGAGAATGGCAGAAGTTAACCGCTTAATCTGGTATTTTTTTAACCCATTCTGACCTGAGATCAGATTCATACGATGGTTTCCACTGGACACACACTGGGTCTGATTAACCCATTCTGACCTGAGATCAGATTCATACGATGGTTTCCACTGGACACACACTGGTCTGATTAAAACATAGGCCTATCAGATTTGTTCAAATTGTTTTGACATTAAAACATTTTTTTTTTAGCTCTTTTCTTTCCACCTGTGGCGCTATACTCTCCCTCTGCCAACCTGGGGAGATCCCCTAACCCTCTGCCAACCTGGGGAGATCCCTGAACTGAGCTCATTCTTCCTTCAATGCATGAGGAGTGAGCAGGCCGCTTCATCACCTGACAGGGGGGGTATCAAACCAGTTCCTTTCCCCTCCATCAGGCGCCCCGGCTGGCCAGGGGGAGGCAGTATAGAGACCAGTTCCTTTCCCCTCCATCAGGCTCCCCGGCTGGCCAGGGGGAGGCAGTATAGAGACCAGTTCCTTTCCCCTCCATCAGGCGCCCCGGCTGGCCAGGGGGAGGCAGTATAGAGATTACACGCTTTTTGTAAGGGTACCTACCTACCTACCCTAGGGTGCTGTAAGTGATTTTGTTTTTGTTAAACAAACAAAAAAGCTCTTTCTGTGAGGCATTTAGAATATTTAGTTCAGCGTTCTAAACCTAACGCCATCTCTCCAGCTCTGAACCTAACCCCTAAACCTAAACCCTGAACCCCTAAACCTAACCCCTAAACCTAACCCCTAAACCCTGAACCTAACCTCTAAACCTAACCCCATCTCTCCAGCTCTGCATTTCTGAAGTAAACAGAAAATACATCACCAATTTCACCTGGAAAGAGCACCCATTTATAGCCTGGGTCACAGCCCTGATTGGCTGCTTTGCCGTGACCAGTTCCGTGAACTCTGTGGCACAACAATATTGACTTGTCCGTGTGTTGATACCAGGCTGATGCAACACACACACACACACACACACACACACACACACACACATACACACACACACACACACACACACACACACACACACACACACACACACACGTCATGGCATTTTAGTTTTCCTTTTAGACGAGGCAAGAGGTATCAGGAACTATACGCCCCCTCGGCTAGTGTTGGGCCATAACTAATAATATTACAGTAGCCAAAACAGTCAGCAGTAAAGTGACTTTATAATATAACTTTATAATATAACTTATAATATTACAGTAGCCAAAACAGTCAGCAGTAAAGTGACTTTATAATATAACTAATAATATTACAGTAGCCAAAACAGTCAGCAGTAAAGTGACTTTATAATATAACTTATAATATTACAGTAGCCAAAACAGTCAGCAGTAAAGTGACTTTATAATATAACTTTATAATATAACTTATAATATTACAGTAGCCAAAACAGTCAGTAGTAAAGTGACTTTATAATATAACTAATAATATTACAGTAGCCAAAACAGTCAGCAGTAAAGTGACTTTATAATATAACTAATAATATTACAGTAGCCAAAACAGTCAGCAGTAAAGTGACTTTATAATATAACTTTATAATATAACTTATAATATTACAGTAGCCAAAACAGTCAGTAGTAAAGTGACTTTATAATATAACTAATAATATTACAGTAGCCAAAACAGTCAGTAGTAAAGTGACTTTATAATATAACTAATAATATTACAGTAGCCAAAACAGTCAGCAGTAAAGTGACTTTATAATATAACTTATAATATTACAGTAGCCAAAACAGTCAGTAGTAAAGTGACTTTATAATATAACTTATAATATTACAGTAGCCAAAACAGTCAGCAGTAAAGTGACTTTATAATATAACTAATAATATTACAGTAGCCAAAACAGTCAGCAGTAAAGTGACTTTATAATATAACTAATAATATTACAGTAGCCAAAACAGTCAGCAGTAAAGTGACTTTATAATATAACTTATAATATTACAGTAGCCAAAACAGTCAGCAGTAAAGTGACTTTATAATATAACTTATAATATTACAGTAGCCAAAACAGTCAGTAGTAAAGTGACTTTATAATATAACTAATAATATTACAGTAGCCAAAACAGTCAGCAGTAAAGTGACTTTATAATATAACTTATAATATTACAGTAGCCAAAACAGTCAGCAGTAAAGTGACTTTATAATATAACTTATAATATTACAGTAAAGTGACTTTATAATATAACTTATAATATTACAGTAAAGTGACTTTATAATATAACTAATAATATTACAGTAGCCAAAACAGTCAGCAGTAAAGTGACTTTATAATATAACTAATAATATTACAGTAGCCAAAACAGTCAGTAGTAAAGTGACTTTATAATATAACTAATAATATTACAGTAGCCAAAACAGTCAGCAGTAAAGTGACTTTATAATATAACTAATAATATTACAGTAGCCAAAACAGTCAGCAGTAAAGTGACTTTATAATATAACTTATAATATTACAGTAGCCAAAACAGTCAGCAGTAAAGTGACTTTATAATATAACTTATAATATTACAGTAGCCAAAACAGTCAGCAGTAAAGTGACTTTATAATATAACTAATAATATTACAGTAGCCAAAACAGTCAGCAGTAAAGTGACTTTATAATATAACTTTATAATATAACTAATAATATTACAGTAGCCAAAACAGTCAGTAGTAAAGTGACTTTATAATATAACTTATAATATTACAGTAGCCAAAACAGTCAGCAGTAAAGTGACTTTATAATATAACTTATAATATTACAGTAGCCAAAACAGTCAGCAGTAAAGTGACTTTATAATATAACTTATAATATTACAGTAGCCAAAACAGTCAGCAGTAAAGTGACTTTATAATATAACTAATAATATTACAGTAGCCAAAACAGTCAGCAGTAAAGTGACTTTATAATATAACTTATAATATTACAGTAGCCAAAACAGTCAGCAGTAAAGTGACTTTATAATATAACTTATAATATTACAGTAGCCAAAACAGTCAGTAGTAAAGTGACTTTATAATATAACTTATAATATTACAGTAGCCAAAACAGTCAGCAGTAAAGTGACTTTATAATATAACTTATAATATTACAGTAGCCAAAACAGTCAGTAGTAAAGTGACTTTATAATATAACTAATAATATTACAGTAGCCAAAACAGTCAGTAGTAAAGTGACTTTATAATATAACTAATAATATTACAGTAGCCAAAACAGTCAGTAGTAAAGTGACTTTATAATATAACTTATAATATTACAGTAGCCAAAACAGTCAGTAGTAAAGTGACTTTATAATATAACTTATAATATTACAGTAGCCAAAACAGTCAGCAGTAAAGTGACTTTATAATATAACTAATAATATTACAGTAGCCAAAACAGTCAGCAGTAAAGTGACTTTATAATATAACTTATAATATTACAGTAGCCAAAACAGTCAGTAGTAAAGTGACTTTATAATATAACTTATAATATTACAGTAGCCAAAACAGTCAGCAGTAAAGTGACTTTATAATATAACTAATAATATTACAGTAGCCAAAACAGTCAGCAGTAAAGTGACTTTATAATATAACTTATAATATTACAGTAGCCAAAACAGTCAGTAGTAAAGTGACTTTATAATATAACTTATAATATTACAGTAGCCAAAACAGTCAGCAGTAAAGTGACTTTATAATATAACTAATAATATTACAGTAGCCAAAACAGTCAGCAGTAAAGTGACTTTATAATATAACTTATAATATTACAGTAGCCAAAACAGTCAGCAGTAAAGTGACTTTATAATATAACTAATAATATTACAGTAGCCAAAACAGTCAGCAGTAAAGTGACTTTATAATATAACTAATAATATTACAGTAGCCAAAACAGTCAGCAGTAAAGTGACTTTATAATATAACTTATAATATTACAGTAGCCAAAACAGTCAGCAGTAAAGTGACTTTATAATATAACTAATAATATTACAGTAGCCAAAACAGTCAGCAGTAAAGTGACTTTATAATATAACTTATAATATTACAGTAGCCAAAACAGTCAGCAGTAAAGTGACTTTATAATATAACTAATAATATTACAGTAGCCAAAACAGTCAGCAGTAAAGTGACTTTATAATATAACTTATAATATAACTTATAATATTACAGTAGCCAAAACAGTCAGCAGTAAAGTGACTTTATAATATAACTTATAATATTACAGTAGCCAAAACAGTCAGCAGTAAAGTGACTTTATAATATAACTAATAATATTACAGTAGCCAAAACAGTCAGCAGTAAAGTGACTTTATAATATAACTAATAATATTACAGTAGCCAAAACAGTCAGCAGTAAAGTGACTTTATAATATAACTAATAATATTACAGTAGCCAAAACAGTCAGCAGTAAAGTGACTTTATAATATAACTAATAATATTACAGTAGCCAAAACAGTCAGCAGTAAAGTGACTTTATAATATAACTAATAATATTACAGTAGCCAAAACAGTCAGTAGTAAAGTGACTTTATAATATAACTAATAATATTACAGTAGCCAAAACAGTCAGCAGTAAAGTGACTTTATAATATAACTAATAATATTACAGTAGCCAAAACAGTCAGTAGTAAAGTGACTTTATAATATAACTAATAATATTACAGTAGCCAAAACAGTCAGCAGTAAAGTGACTTTATAATATAACTAATAATATTACAGTAGCCAAAACAGTCAGCAGTAAAGTGACTTTATAATATAACTTATAATATTACAGTAGCCAAAACAGTCAGCAGTAAAGTGACTTTATAATATAACTTATAATATTACAGTAGCCAAAACAGTCAGCAGTAAAGTGACTTTATAATATAACTAATAATATTACAGTAGCCAAAACAGTCAGCAGTAAAGTGACTTTATAATATAACTTATAATATTACAGTAGCCAAAACAGTCAGCAGTAAAGTGACTTTATAATATAACTTATAATATTACAGTAGCCAAAACAGTCAGTAGTAAAGTGACTTTATAATATAACTTATAATATTACAGTAGCCAAAACAGTCAGCAGTAAAGTGACTTTATAATATAACTAATAATATTACAGTAGCCAAAACAGTCAGCAGTAAAGTGACTTTATAATATAACTAATAATATTACAGTAGCCAAAACAGTCAGCAGTAAAGTGACTTTATAATATAACTTATAATATTACAGTAGCCAAAACAGTCAGCAGTAAAGTGACTTTATAATATAACTTATAATATTACAGTAGCCAAAACAGTCAGTAGTAAAGTGACTTTATAATATAACTTATAATATTACAGTAGCCAAAACAGTCAGCAGTAAAGTGACTTTATAATATAACTAATAATATTACAGTAGCCAAAACAGTCAGTAGTAAAGTGACTTTATAATATAACTAATAATATTACAGTAGCCAAAACAGTCAGTAGTAAAGTGACTTTATAATATAACTAATAATATTACAGTAGCCAAAACAGTCAGCAGTAAAGTGACTTTATAATATAACTAATAATATTACAGTAGCCAAAACAGTCAGTAGTAAAGTGACTTTATAATATAACTAATAATATTACAGTAGCCAAAACAGTCAGCAGTAAAGTGACTTTATAATATAACTTATAATATTACAGTAGCCAAAACAGTCAGCAGTAAAGTGACTTTATAATATAACTTATAATATTACAGTAGCCAAAACAGTCAGCAGTAAAGTGACTTTATAATATAACTAATAATATTACAGTAGCCAAAACAGTCAGTAGTAAAGTGACTTTATAATATAACTAATAATATTACAGTAGCCAAAACAGTCAGCAGTAAAGTGACTTTATAATATAACTAATAATATTACAGTAGCCAAAACAGTCAGCAGTAAAGTGACTTTATAATATAACTTATAATATTACAGTAGCCAAAACAGTCAGCAGTAAAGTGACTTTATAATATAACTAATAATATTACAGTAAAGTGCATACGAACGTTGCTCAGGGAAGGGCAGCCTCTTTTCGGTTAATATTTTATCATAAACATTTGAAGTTGTCAAACTAGAAATATGTTCAGAAACATCCTCCATAAAACATGGTTAATACTCAATCTATGATTTCCTCACCTTTCTTCAGTATGCAGAACAGCAGGACTAAATGACAAAAAAGCTAAAGATTATTACCGTAATTTCCGGACTATAAGCCGCACCTGAATATAAGCCGCACCAGCCAAATTTAGGGAAAATCCCGTATACAAGCCGCACCGGACTATAAGCCGCACCGGACTATAAGCCGCAGCTACGTTAGCTCAGAGCCTGAGATGGCTCTGCGTTAGCTGTAAAAATCCATAGATTAGCCGCACCGTTGTATAAGCCGCAGGGTTCAAATCATGGGTAAAAAGCCGCGGCTTACGGTACTTAAAGGAGCATTCAGTGATTTGCGTGACAGCACGCACACCAAGGCCCGCCCCCGCTCGATCATGATTGGCGGAAGGCCCCTGTCTATCCTGATTGGATGAAGGCTGGGCCACCTAGCCAAAAACGACCCCCAGGGGTTAACTGGGGACAGGGAGGAACTCCTTATATGGTCAGCACACTCTATAGTAGGGAGGATTATCACTACAAAACTAAAAAAATCACACCCAGGTGAATGGATTAGTGCAACTCCCCCCCCCCCCCCCCTCTCTCTCTCTCTCTCTCTCTCTCTCTCTCTCTCTCATTAGCAGGGAACAGTGCAGCACTAATACAAGTAAGACGCGCAAACGCGGGAAGCGAACGCTGTGTGTGTGTGTGTGTGTGTGTGTGTGTGTGTGTGTGTGTGTGTGTGTGTGTGTGTGTGTGTGCTACATCTCTCTGTTTCTGGCACAACAGCGCCCCTACTGGTAGTGGGTCATAATGGTGCTCATGAACACATACATAGGTGAACCAACACATCGGTGAACACGGACATTGCTGTTCCTTGGAGTGGTTGAATTAAGTGAAATCACTGAATATACCTTTTAAACATAATAATTTGACATTTTGTGTACAACTAATTTTGTTATTGTTTAGAAATGCAACACGTTGGGGGAGGCTCCTGTCATGCTGTTTCACAAATCGCACATTAGGGTCGTGACCAACATTGCTTAGTCGTGAAGATTTTATATTTCGCTTTAACCCATTCTGACCGGGCACCCATTTTGGTGTCAGCATCATGTTATGCTTTAGCTATTTAAAAATAGCAGATCTACAAGCTCATATCGCGCCACCGAGTGGCGCGATACGAGCTTGTAGGTCTGCTATTTTTGAAAAATCGAAGAACGATTTTTTTTTTTTTTAGAATCTGATCTCAGGTCAGATTGGGTTCATCAGACCAGCGTGTGTCCGGCGGAAATCTCGTATGAATCTGATCTCAGGTCAGAATGGGTTAATCCACCGGCCCAAGAAGCAGCAGCCGGACGCGGTACCATAGACTGTCAAAAATATGGACAAAGCGTTCCCCGGGTCTAACATGGACGTAAAATGAAGCCTCTTATTCCTGCACTGTAAGTCGCCATCTTTCTAGATCCGTTTGGGCCCAGCTGGCCAATTGGCTGGCTCCGTTTGGGCCCAGCTGGCCCATTGGCTGGCCCAGACAACGAGGCGGGACTTCCCCCCCTTCTTCTCCGTTGGTTTTTATTTTGACTCGAGTGGGAGGGGACTCCCGATCATAGACTGTAACGGTGGCCACGCCCCTCAGAACATACGCAACTTTATGGTCATTTTTTTAATTAATGGGACCATCATTTTCCAAAAAAGAATATTATGACATTAGAAATGAGACTTTAAACTAGTGACTGGAAGCAGAAAGTATTCATGACCATGTTTATTAAGGTAATACAGTCTAGGTGAAGTTGGGCCCAAATACATGGACTTCTATGGGGCTATGGGTTTTTCTGGGTCCAGTGACAGCGCCACAACAGGCCATTATATGAACTACGATTTCCTTAGTGGCTTTCACAAAATATCTGTCTGACTGCCCCCCTGGTTAAATATCTGTCTGACTGCCCCCCTGGTTAAATATCTGTCTGACTGCCCCCCTGGTTAAATATCTGTCTGACTGCCCCCCTGGTTAAATATCTGTCTGACTGCCCCCCTGGTTAAATATCTGTCTGACTGCCCCCCTGGTTAAATATCTGTCTGACTGCCCCCCTGGTTAAATATCTGTCTGACTGCCCCCCTGGTTAAATATCTGTCTGACTGCCCCCCTGGTTAAATATCTGTCTGACTGCCCCCCTGGTTAAATATCTGTCTGACTGCCCCCCTGGTTAAATATCTGTCTGACTGCCCCCCTGGTTAAATATCTGTCTGACTGCCCCCCTGGTTAAATATCTGTCTGACTGCCCCCCTGGTTAAATATCTGTCTGACTGCCCCCCTGGTTAAATATCTGTCTGACTGCCCCCCTGGTTAAATATCTGTCTGACTGCCCCCCTGGTTAAATATCTGTCTGACTGCCCCCCTGGTTAAATATCTGTCTGACTGCCCCCCTGGTTAAATATCTGTCTGACTGCCCCCCTGGTTAAATATCTGTCTGACTGCCCCCCTGGTTAAATATCTGTCTGACTGCCCCCCTGGTTAAATATCTGTCTGACTGCCCCCCTGGTTAAATATCTGTCTGACTGCCCCCCTGGTTAAATATCTGTCTGACTGCCCCCCTGGTTAAATATCTGTCTGACTGCCCCCCTGGTTAAATATCTGTCTGACTGCCCCCCTGGTTAAATATCTGTCTGACTGCCCCCCTGGTTAAATATCTGTCTGACTGCCCCCCTGGTTAAATATCTGTCTGACTGCCCCCCTAGAGGCCTATAGGGTGTTGGTACTCACCGATGAGGCCAAAGATGCCCAGGATGTTGGGAGCGAAGATGACCAGCATGTTGATCACGCTGAGCAGAATGACGGCGATGGCGATGTGTCGCAGCCAGTTGAAGCTCTGCGCGGGGAACAGCATGTGCTGGATGGCCCTGCGCACCTGCAGCCGCAAACGACCACATCGTGAACACACATACAGTACTTAAAGGGACACTTCACCCTTTTTGCAAAAATATATATGTTAATGATGTGTAGAAGCTTTAGATCACTTTCCTGGGGGTATTTATGTGTGTAATATGTGGTTTTAGATATTTTAGATTGTAGCAGTGAGCACAGTGTCTCTGATGTCATGGACACTGGTCTCACTACCTTCCTGGACTACAATTCCCATAATTCTTTTGTGCACTGCTCCTCCTTGTGGATAGGGGGAGAGCTGTCTTACTGAGACAACATGTAGTCCAGGAAGGAAGTGATCCCAGTGTCCATGACATCAGAGACAACAGGCTCACTGCTACAATCTAAAATATCTAAAACCACATATTACACACATAAAGACCCCCAGGAAAGTGTTCTAAAGCTTCTAAACGTCATTAACATATATGTTTTTGCAAAAAGGGTGAAGTGTCCCTTTAACCCTGAGATCAGATTAAAAAAATGTCTTTGATTTTTCAAAAATAGCATCTGCTATTTTTCAATAGCTAAAGCACAACGTAATGCTAACACCAAAAAGGGTTCCCGCCCCAAAATGGGTTAATTTACGTCTTATACAATTCAGCCATTGAGAAGGTCTGCGCTCTTATCTAGAGCAGTGCTTCCCAAACCTTCATAGCTCAAGAAAGACCCCAAAAAGTGAGCTTGTAGATCTGCTATTTTCCCAATTTCAAGTGTATTTCTTTTCTAATTCGTGAAATTTCATTGATTGTTGTATATTCACGATATTCTTAGTCTCTATGACACATCTAGGGGCTGCAATCTGCATTCAAAGATGTTCCTAGAAGCTTTGTCATTGGTCGATTTGCCTGTCTATCTAAAGCACGTAGATGGCAGCGAAAAAGTTAAGCAAAACAAATCTAAAATAACAAAAAGCATGTGATTTGAATGAAGATTGCTCTGCATGGTACATATATCAATACTCGATCGCAACAAGCCACAGAGACCCCTTTTCCACCGGTTGGTTCCCAGTGGGAACCGGTTCAGTTCTTTTCACTCCAAAAATTGGTGGGTAAACTATACCCTGTATTAAATTGTTTATAGGATCAATACAAGTAAATTAATACATGATAACCCTTCCACAGTAGTACCTTTTTCATATTTTTGATTATTTTGCATATTTTCCTACATAATGCCTCATTTGCATATTTAACCCATTCTGAACGGGAACCCATTTTGGTGTTAGCATTATGTTGTGCTTTAGCTGTTGAAAAATAGCAGATCTACAAGCTCATAGCGCGCCACCGAGTGGCGCGCTATGAGCTTGTAGGTCTGCTATTTTTTGAAAAATCGAAGAACGACTGACATTTTTAGAATCTGATCTCAGGTCAGAATGGGTTAATCAGACCAGTGTGTGTCCAGTGGAAACCTCGTATGAATCTGATCTCAGGTCAGAATGGGATAAAAATGTAAAATTTGTAATGCAATAAATCATTGTCTTCGTGTAAGTACTCACTTGGGGAAGTTTAATGGTGATAACAATCTAATATAGGTATGGTTTTGCCCTCATGTTTCAATTTTGGAGCTCTGGCTCATATGGACTAAAAACCAAAAAGAACTGAACCGGTTCCCACTGGGAACCAAGCGGTGGAAAAGAACTGAACCGGTTCCCACTGGGAACCAACCGGTGGAAAAGAACTGAACCGGTTCCCACTGGGAACCAACCGGTGGAAAATAACTGAACCGGTTCCCACTGGGAACCAACCGGTGGAAAAGAACTGAACCGGTTCCCACTGGGAACCAACCGGTGGAAAAGGGGCCAGAGTGGCTTGTTGTCGACAACCTGGGGTGCATACTTAGTTTAGACTAGTCATCGGTTAGACATGGGTTAAGGTTAGGTTTAGGTGTGCTGCCTCGTGGGAGGTTAGGTTTAGGGTGAGGGTTTGAGATAGGTTGTAGTTGTAGGACTAATGACTGGTCTAACCAATGACTAGTCTAAACCAGGACTAATGACTGGTCTAACCAATGACTAGTCTAAACCAGGACTAATGACTAGTCTAACCAATGACTAGTCTAAACCAAAAACTGTCTAAACTAAGTACTGCACCCGACAAGCCACACGTTGTACTAGCACGGAGGTCTAAAATGGCATCTAAAAAATACGGGGAAGCAGCTTTTTGCTTCTAGGGGCCGTCGGCATGGAACAAGCTCCCTCTGTACCTTCGTCAGGCAGCCTCTGTAGACATTTTTAAAGCTCAGCTCAAGACCCACCTCTACAACATTGCTTTTAAGTGATCTTATATATTTTTTGTTATTCATGTCCTCACTGTACTGCATTACTGCTTGTTTTTTTAATGTCGTTGCCTTGCTTTTCTTTTATTCTCCATTGTTCTGTAAAGCACTTTGAGCTGCATTTTATGTCATGAAAGGTGCTATACAAATAAAGTTTTATTATTATTATTATTAACTCACGGGGAACAGCACGATGGGGACCGTCAGTGTGACGGCGGTGAGGACGGCCACCCTCACACACAGGATCAGAGTGTCGTACGGGTCGATGCTGCTGTACGTGTGCAGCAGCTCAGGCTCTACGCGACCTATGGGGACGGAAAGACACAACATTTCATCTTTATGCTGAAACAACACCGTAGTTATACCGTACGTTTCTGAACACTGTAAAGATGTGGGTCGCAAAACATTTAACCCATTCTGACCTGAGATCAGATTCTATATAAACGTCTTCTACATCCTGACAGTTTTTCTGATAAAGCTATATGTTTCTATGTCAGTGGTTCTTTGATTTTTCAAAAATAGCAGACCTACAAGCTCATATCGCGCCACCGAGTGGCGCGATATGAGCTTGTAGATCTGCTATTTTTCAATAGCTAAAGCATAACATGATGCTGACACCAAAATGGGTTCCCGTTCAGAATGGGTTAAATTTCAATGATGCCGAGTTTGATATACAGTACATTAGTACGCCAGTGTAGATCTGCTACTTTGGCTACTCTTGTTAACATTTGAACGTGAACGTGGTCTTGTCTGTCAGTAATAAATATTGAACCAAAGAAAAGTAGTAACAAGAGTATTAACCCAGTGACTAAACAATAACTGTATTGGATCAGTTTTTCCCCAATTCCTGACAAGTAACAGTTGAGGAGTCTGAGGACATACCGTAAGGTTTCCTCCCAAAAGCAACGATATTTGTTTCAATAAAAATGTCAATCAATCGGTGCCCCCTTTTGAGCAGCAGAGATATTGTGCTTTGAGCTTCAGGAAGTACCTCTTGTGATTCAGTATTGTTCCACTATGCGAATAAGGTTACTTATATTATTTGTATATTATTATTGTTTTTAATAATATAGGTTGCATGGACCTTATATTTAGAAATTTGCTCAAATTACACAAGTAAGCAAATTGTATCATTTTTCTTCTATCTAACAAAGAACTGCACATGCTATGCAGTATGACTCCTTTTGAAGGTATATTTGATGCTACGGTGTTATGCAAATAAGGATAAATGATTAGTTTAACTTCATTATATTGTTTGGAAATGAGGTGAACCAACACCAATGCACCACAAGAGGGAGCAAGGGACACGCATTTAGAAAGCAACACAAAACCAAAGAATATGTCCTGGAGCGACAATATACAGTATAACCTCACATGCTGTAGATATTGTCGGTGTTGGGCAGAAACCTTTGCGAAAACATAACTTTTCAGGAATTGAAAAAAAAAAAAAAAAAAAAAAACTGTTCCAATGGATTAAATGTAGAGTTCTGCAGTTATTTGATACGAAACAGACAGACGTTAATTGTAGCAACTTTCCACCTATACCGTCCCCATTTTGGACAAGTCATTATAGAGCACCGAAGTCTGACGTCACTTCCAGTAGAGGGCGTCAGTCCCCAGGTTCATGTATTTGTTTAGTTGCATTGAAATCCCCATTGAGGCGATTTTAGATCGCCTCATATAACAACTGTGTTTGAAAAATGAACATGTCACCCCGGCCGCTTCACTCATATGGATATGAAGAATCAACTGACTGAGAGAAAACGCTAATGTTACTGCTGCTGAATTAGTTAGATTTTCGCTAGAAGCAGACTGTATCATAATGAGTGACTGACTGTCGCAAAACGATACAGAGACACCTCCCTGACAATAACGCCGAGACAGCTTGTTTATTTTTGGACCACAACGCTTATAGTAGACGATATTAAGATCACCCCATGTTATTCTCCATAGAGAAACTACTTCCGTGAACCAGGGGAATCGTCGGGATGAGCGAGTTACGTCAGGACTTCGGTGCTCTATAGGTGGAAATTGTACCAGATTCTCAAAAATAGTCACAATAGCCGATCAAGCCGAACAAGCACACAATGTGTCACAGCACAGCACAACGTGAGCAGATGTAGAGAAAGGAAAGGGGTGACATGCTCTTACCATAGAAGGTCAGGGGTCAGGGGTCAGAGGTCAAAGGCCAGGGGTGACATGCTCTTACCATAGAAGGTCAGGTAGCCAAAGAGGGCAGCCAGGAAGTACATGGTGTACATGACCAGAATGGATATATTGGACACCTGCTGCATCCTCTTCGTAGTGGGGCTGAAATGACACCACAGGTGGACGCTTAGGGGAATATGTGACCATTCTGTTCCACCATGTGTGGAGAAGCACCGTTTGAACATGATTTGATTCTGAGCTCATTAACCCAATTCTGACCTGAGATCAGATTCATACGAGGTTTCCACTGGACACACACTGGTTCTGATTAACCCATTCTGACCTGAGATCAGATTCTAGAAATGTCAGTCGCTCTTCTATTTTTCAAAAATAGCAGACCTACAAGCTCGTATCGCGCCACTCGGTGGCGCGATATGAGCTTGTAGATCTGCTATTTTTCAATAGCTAAAGCATAACATGATGCTATAACACCAAAATGGGTGCCCGTTCAGAATGGGTTAATATTGGAACACAGAGCAATTTAACACCTATTGTTTGCCAAATAATATCAGTTAAACCTCCTTGAAGCTTATTGATTAACTCACCACATGAAGACCTGAATTCATGGATATCTTTTAGGTTTTTGTCGCATTCCTAAGCCAACATTTTGATGACCAGCAGTGGTTCACAATGCTATGGAGACACAAAGAGTCTCCATAGCAGTGGTTCACAATGCTATGGAGACACAAAGAGTCTCCATAGCAGTGGTTCACAATGCTATGGAGACACAAAGAGTCTCCATAGCAGTGGTTCACAATGCTATGGAGACACAAAGAGTCTCCATAGCAGTGGTTCACAATGCTATGGAGACACAAAGAGTCTCCATAGCAGTGGTTCACAATGCTATGGAGACACAAAGAGTCTCCATAGCAGTGGTTCACAATGCTATGGAGACACAAAGAGTCTCCATAGCAGTGGTTCACAATGCTATGGAGACACAAAGAGTCTCCATAGCAGTGGTTCACAATGCTATGGAGACACAAAGAGTCTCCATAGCAGTGGTTCACAATGCTATGGAGACACAAAGAGTCTCCATAGCAGTGGTTCCCAATGCTATGGAGACACAAAGAGTCTCCATAGCAGTGGTTCACAATGCTATGGAGACACAAAGAGTCTCCATAGAATATCCATGAATTCAAATCTCCATGGGGTGAGTAATCGTTAGGGGGAAAAAAAAGTTTTGGTGGTGAACTACCCCTTTAACCCTCTAAGACCCAGCGTTGCTTTTTAGCAACAAATTTATTTTAATTAATTACTAAATTATTATTATTTTCTGTTCTTTTTTCACCTAAACGTCATCAGTGATGTTCATTGCAATGCCATTTCAATGCCATTGGTCATGATATTTGCATATAAATACCCCCCACAGAGGCTGAAATTCACACAAATTAAAAATGTCTGGACTCTGTGCGATTTTGATTTTTTTTTAACCTAAGACTTTTGACCTTTAACCTAATAAAAGTAGGTACAATAATTGTAATATATGTTTTTTCGTGATCATTAGAATGTCTAGAACATGTTTTATTCATTATTGTGAAAGATATCCCCCAAATGTAAATTATGAATTTATTATATTATTATTATAATTCTTTCATCACACTTTATTTTTTTTAATCTTTTTTAACATATTTTTTAGTCTTAGTCCTATTAGTACAAAGTAGTAGTAAGGTTGAAATCTATTTTTTTGCAAGTAGAAATGAATGCGGGTCTTAGAGGGTTAAGGAGCCACAGTGTGACATTGTAAATGAAGCGTGTCTTACTTGTGGAGCTCAGTGTAGATGGGTAGGAGCCACAGTGTGACATTGTAGATGAAGTGTGTCTTACTTGTGGAGCTCAGTGTAGATGGGTAGGAGCCACAGTGTGACATTGTAAATGAAGCGTGTCTTACTTGTGGAGCTCAGTGTAGATGGGTAGGAGCCACAGTGTGACATTGTAAATGAAGGGTGTCTTACTTGTGGAGCTCAGTCTAGATGGGTAGGAGCCACAGTGTGACATTGTAAATGAAGCGTGTCTTACTTGTGGAGCTCAGTGTAGATGGGTAGGAGCCACAGTGTGACATTGTAAATGAAGTGTGTCTTACTTGTGGAGCTCAGTGTAGATGGGTAGGAGCCACAGTGTGACATTGTAAATGAAGGGTGTCTTACTTGTGGAGCTCAGTGTAGATGGGTAGGAGCCACAGTGTGACATTGTAAATGAAGCGTGTCTTACTTGTGGAGCTCAGTGTAGATGGGTAGGAGCCACAGTGTGACATTGTAGATGAAGCGTGTCTTACTTGTGGAGCCACAGTGTGACATTGTAGATGAAGCGTGTCTTACTTGTGGAGCTCAGTGTAGATGGGTAGGAGCCACAGTGTGACATTGTAAATGAAGCGTGTCTTACTTGTGGAGCTCAGTGTAGATGGGTAGGAGCCACAGTGTGACATTGTAAATGAAGCGTGTCTTACTTGTGGAGCTCAGTGTAGATGGGTAGGAGCCACAGTGTGACATTGTAAATGAAGCGTGTCTTACTTGTGGAGCTCAGTGTAGATGGGTAGGAGCCACAGTGTGACATTGTAAATGAAGGGTGTCTTACTTGCGGAGGCACAGTCTAGATGGGTAGGAGCCACAGTGTGACATTGTAAATGAAGGGTGTCTTACTTGCGGAGGCACAGTCTAGATGGGTAGGAGCCACAGTGTGACATTGTAAATGAAGCGTGTCTTACTTGTGGAGCTCAGTGTAGATGGGTAGGAGCCACAGTGTGACATTGTAAATGAAGTGTGTCTTACTTGTGGAGCTCGGTGTAGATGGGTAGGAGCCACAGTGTGACATTGTAAATGAAGCGTGTCTTACTTGTGGAGCCACAGTGTGACATTGTAAATGAAGTGTGTCTTACTTGTGGAGCTCGGTGTAGATGGGTAGGAGCCACAGTGTGACATTGTAAATGAAGTGTGTCTTACTTGTGGAGCTCAGTCTAGATGGGTAGGAGCCACAGTGTGACATTGTAAATGAAGCGTGTCTTACTTGTGGAGCTCCGTGTAGATGGGTAGGAGCCACAGTGTGACATTGTAAATGAAGCGTGTCTTACTTGTGGAGCTCAGTGTAGATGGGTAGGAGCCACAGTGTGACATTGTAAATGAAGCGTGTCTTACTTGTGGAGCTCAGTGTAGATGGGTAGGAGCCACAGTGTGACATTGTAAATGAAGGGTGTCTTACTTGTGGAGCTCGGTGTAGATGGGTAGGAGCCACAGTGTGACATTGTAAATGAAGTGTGTCTTACTTGTGGAGCCACAGTGTAGATGGGTAGGAGCCACAGTGTGACATTGTAAATGAAGCGTGTCTTACTTGTGGAGCTCGGTGTAGATGGGTAGGAGCCACAGTGTGACATTGTAAATGAAGTGTGTCTTACTTGTGGAGCTCAGTGTAGATGGGTAGGAGCCACAGTGTGACATTGTAAATGAAGTGTGTCTTACTTGTGGAGCTCAGTGTAGATGGGTAGGAGCCACAGTGTGACATTGTAAATGAAGCGTGTCTTACTTGTGGAGCTCAGTGTAGATGGGTAGGAGCCACAGTGTGACATTGTAAATGAAGGGTGTCTTACTTGTGGAGCTCAGTGTAGATGGGTAGGAGCCACAGTGTGACATTGTAAATGAAGCGTGTCTTACTTGTGGAGCTCAGTGTAGATGGGTAGGAGCCACAGTGTGACATTGTAAATGAAGGGTGTCTTACTTGTGGAGCTCAGTGTAGATGGGTAGGAGCCACAGTGTGACATTGTAAATGAAGGGTGTCTTACTTGTGGAGCTCAGTGTAGATGGGTAGGAGCCACAGTGTGACATTGTAAATGAAGGGTGTCTTACTTGCGGAGCCACAGTGTAGATGGGTAGGAGCCACAGTGTGACATTGTAAATGAAGTGTGTCTTACTTGTGGAGCCACAGTGTAGATGGGTAGGAGCCACAGTGTGACATTGTAAATGAAGGGTGTCTTACTTGTGGAGCTCAGTGTAGATGGGTAGGAGCCACAGTGTGACATTGTAAATGAAGCGTGTCTTACTTGTGGAGCCACAGTGTAGATGGGTAGGAGCCACAGTGTGACATTGTAAATGAAGTGTGTCTTACTTGTGGAGCCACAGTGTAGATGGGTAGGAGCCACAGTGTGACATTGTAAATGAAGTGTGTCTTACTTGTGGAGCTCAGTGTAGATGGGTAGGAGCCACAGTGTGACATTGTAAATGAAGTGTGTCTTACTTGTGGAGCTCGGTGTAGATGGGTAGGAGCCACAGTGTGACATTGTAAATGAAGTGTGTCTTACTTGTGGAGCTCCGTGTAGATGGGTAGGAGCCACAGTGTGACATTGTAAATGAAGTGTGTCTTACTTGTGGAGCCACAGTGTAGATGGGTAGGAGCCACAGTGTGACATTGTAAATGAAGTGTGTCTTACTTGTGGAGCCACAGTGTAGATGGGTAGGAGCCACAGTGTGACATTGTAAATGAAGTGTGTCTTACTTGTGGAGCTCAGTGTAGATGGGTAGGAGCCACAGTGTGACATTGTAAATGAAGGGTGTCTTACTTGTGGAGCTCAGTGTAGATGGGTAGGAGCCACAGTGTGACATTGTAAATGAAGCGTGTCTTACTTGTGGAGCCACAGTGTAGATGGGTAGGAGCCACAGTGTGACATTGTAAATGAAGCGTGTCTTACTTGTGGAGCTCAGTGTAGATGGGTAGGAGCCACAGTGTGACATTGTAAATGAAGCGTGTCTTACTTGTGGAGCTCAGTGTAGATGGGTAGGAGCCACAGTGTGACATTGTAAATGAAGCGTGTCTTACTTGTGGAGCCACAGTGTAGATGGGTAGGAGCCACAGTGTGACATTGTAAATGAAGTGTGTCTTACTTGTGGAGCTCAGTGTAGATGGGTAGGAGCCACAGTGTGACATTGTAAATGAAGCGTGTCTTACTTGTGGAGCTCAGTGTAGATGGGTAGGAGCCACAGTGTGACATTGTAAATGAAGCGTGTCTTACTTGTGGAGCCACAGTGTAGATGGGTAGGAGCCACAGTGTGACATTGTAAATGAAGTGTGTCTTACTTGTGGAGCTCAGTGTAGATGGGTAGGAGCCACAGTGTGACATTGTAAATGAAGTGTGTCTTACTTGCGGAGCTCAGTGTAGATGGGTAGGAGCCACAGTGTGACATTGTAAATGAAGGGTGTCTTACTTGTGGAGCTCAGTGTAGATGGGTAGGAGCCACAGTGTGACATTGTAAATGAAGCGTGTCTTACTTGTGGAGCTCAGTGTAGATGGGTAGGAGCCACAGTGTGACATTGTAAATGAAGGGTGTCTTACTTGTGGAGCTCAGTGTAGATGGGTAGGAGCCACAGTGTGACATTGTAAATGAAGCGTGTCTTACTTGCGGAGCTCAGTGTAGATGGGTAGGAGCCACAGTGTAGATGGGTAGGAGCCACAGTGTAGATGGGTAGGAGCCACAGTGTGACATTGTAAATGAAGCGTGTCTTACTTGTGGACCTCAGTGTAGATGGGTAGGAGCCACAGTGTGACATTGTAAATGAAGGGTGTCTTACTTGTGGAGCTCGGTGTAGATGGGTAGGAGCCACAGTGTGACATTGTAAATGAAGCGTGTCTTACTTGTGGAGCTCGGTGTAGATGGGTAGGAGCCACAGTGTGACATTGTAGATGAAGCGTGTCTTACTTGTGGAGCTCAGTGTAGATGGGTAGGAGCCACAGTGTGACATTGTAAATGAAGTGTGTCTTACTTGTGGAGCCACAGTGTAGATGGGTAGGAGCCACAGTGTGACATTGTAGATGAAGCGTGTCTTACTTGTGGAGCTCAGTGTAGATGGGTAGGAGCCACAGTGTGACATTGTAAATGAAGTGTGTCTTACTTGTGGAGCCACAGTGTAGATGGGCAGGAGCCACAGTGTGACATTGTAAATGAAGTGTGTCTTACTTGCTGAGCTCAGTGTAGATGGGTAGGAGCCACAGTGTGACATTGTAAATGAAGTGTGTCTTACTTGTGGAGCCACAGTGTAGATGGGTAGGAGCCACAGTGTGACATTGTAAATGAAGGGTGTCTTACTTGCGGAGGCACAGTCTAGATGGGTAGGAGCCACAGTGTGACATTGTAAATGAAGCGTGTCTTACTTGTGGAGCTCAGTGTAGATGGGTAGGAGCCACAGTGTGACATTGTAAATGAAGCGTGTCTTACTTGTGGAGCTCAGTGTAGATGGGTAGGAGCCACAGTGTGACATTGTAAATGAAGCGTGTCTTACTTGTGGAGCTCGGTGTAGATGGGTAGGAGCCACAGTGTGACATTGTAAATGAAGGGTGTCTTACTTGTGGAGCTCAGTGTAGATGGGTAGGAGCCACAGTGTGACATTGTAAATGAAGCGTGTCTTACTTGTGGAGCTCAGTGTAGATGGGTAGGAGCCACAGTGTGACATTGTAAATGAAGGGTGTCTTACTTGTGGAGCTCAGTGTAGATGGGTAGGAGCCACAGTGTGACATTGTAAATGAAGCGTGTCTTACTTGTGGAGCTCAGTGTAGATGGGTAGGAGCCACAGTGTGACATTGTAAATGAAGGGTGTCTTACTTGTGGAGCTCAGTGTAGATGGGTAGGAGCCACAGTGTGACATTGTAAATGAAGGGTGTCTTACTTGTGGAGCTCAGTGTAGATGGGTAGGAGCCACAGTGTGACATTGTAAATGAAGGGTGTCTTACTTGTGGAGCTCAGTGTAGATGGGTAGGAGCCACAGTGTGACATTGTAAATGAAGCGTGTCTTACTTGTGGAGCTCAGTGTAGATGGGTAGGAGCCACAGTGTGACATTGTAAATGAAGGGTGTCTTACTTGTGGAGCTCAGTGTAGATGGGTAGGAGCCACAGTGTGACATTGTAAATGAAGCGTGTCTTACTTGTGGAGCTCAGTGTAGATGGGTAGGAGCCACAGTGTGACATTGTAAATGAAGCGTGTCTTACTTGTGGAGCTCAGTGTAGATGGGTAGGAGCCACAGTGTGACATTGTAAATGAAGTGTGTCTTACTTGTGGAGCTCAGTGTAGATGGGTAGGAGCCACAGTGTGACATTGTAAATGAAGCGTGTCTTACTTGTGGAGCTCAGTGTAGATGGGTAGGAGCCACAGTGTGACATTGTAAATGAAGGGTGTCTTACTTGTGGAGCTCAGTGTAGATGGGTAGGAGCCACAGTGTGACATTGTAAATGAAGCGTGTCTTACTTGTGGAGCTCAGTGTAGATGGGTAGGAGCCACAGTGTGACATTGTAAATGAAGGGTGTCTTACTTGTGGAGCTCAGTGTAGATGGGTAGGAGCCACAGTGTGACATTGTAAATGAAGCGTGTCTTACTTGTGGAGCTCGGTGTAGATGGGTAGGAGCCACAGTGTGACATTGTAAATGAAGCGTGTCTTACTTGTGGAGCCACAGTGTAGATGGGTAGGAGCCACAGTGTGACATTGTAAATGAAGCGTGTCTTACTTGTGGAGCTCAGTGTAGATGGGTAGGAGCCACAGTGTGACATTGTAAATGAAGCGTGTCTTACTTGTGGAGCCACAGTGTAGATGGGTAGGAGCCACAGTGTGACATTGTAAATGAAGCGTGTCTTACTTGTGGAGCTCAGTGTAGATGGGTAGGAGCCACAGTGTGACATTGTAAATGAAGGGTGTCTTACTTGTGGAGCTCAGTGTAGATGGGTAGGAGCCACAGTGTGACATTGTAAATGAAGGGTGTCTTACTTGTGGAGCCACAGTGTAGATGGGTAGGAGCCACAGTGTGACATTGTAAATGAAGTGTGTCTTACTTGTGGAGCTCGGTGTAGATGGGTAGGAGCCACAGTGTGACATTGTAAATGAAGTGTGTCTTACTTGTGGAGCTCAGTGTAGATGGGTAGGAGCCACAGTGTGACATTGTAAATGAAGTGTGTCTTACTTGTGGAGCTCGGTGTAGATGGGTAGGAGGGTAATGGGTAGGGTAATGGGTAATGGGTAGTAGGGTAATGAAGTGTGTCTTACTTGCGGAGCTCGGTGTAGATGGGCAGCACCTCTGGATGGCACACGAATGCAAAGGCCAGGATGGGAACGGTGTACGCCGTCTATAATGACATGCACAACCATACGTTTCATATATCATTAATTACACGAGACACGGCTGTAACAACAAGCTGTCTGTTTGTATTCAAAGTACAGTATGTCATTCTGTTTGCAATGACACAATACCCTGCATCGTCAAATCACAACACAAGTCCACCAAACCTGATTGATTACCGTTGAAAGTTTGCGTCAAAGTATTTATATCCCCTCGCCTCATTAACAGTTTCCGTGCCTTGAATGGATTACTCCAGGTTAATGTCGCTGCCGTATCGGACATACCCGCCTTTTGTTTTATGTGTTTAATCCGCCGTAATGTAATGAATCAAAAGAAAATCCGTCTTCGTCGCGGAGTATGAGACTGGATGCCTTCGCTGTGATGACAAAACCGGAAATCGTCACATGCTGTGGGCTGCTAGGGCTTCTGGGAAATTGAGGCCAATGGAAATGCATTGGATGCAACGCCTCATTGAAACCAATCTTGTGTGCGTCTTCCGGGTGCACCAAGATGGTGGATGCTACACACAGATCATAACAAACCACGGGAGCTTTTTTTGATGGATTTTCGCGGATTAAAAGCCCAAATAATTCAGCGTATGCTCTAAAGGTAATACAACAATCTCGGCAGTGAAGGGGGGTTGATTAAAATGCGGGTTAATCGTAAAAAACAGTCAAACTGTTAAGCTTCCTTGGTGACATAAGATTACAATGTGAATTTGATATTGATGTTTGGCAATTTGTTGCTCCAGTGGTATGTCCTGAGGTGGCACAATGCCACCCCTGGAATACGAGGTACCCCCTTTGTGTGTTCGGAAATACGCTCAATGAGAGCGCTGGAGTGCTCACGGGTGTTCTCTGGACCGGTACCACAATGGAAACAAGCCCTTTTGTGTTCTTTTGTTTTTACTGTACTGCCGTACAGTAAGTAACCAAACTTGTTAATTAACAGTTTGACTGTTTTTTACGCATTTTAATCAACCCCCTTTCACTGCCGAGATTGTTGTATTACCTTTAGAGCATACGCTGATTATTTGGGCTTTTAATCCGCGAAAATCCAGCGAAAAAAGGTCCTGTGGTTTGTTATGATCCGAGTGTCGCATCCACCATCTTGGTGCACCCGGAAGACGCACACAAGACTGGTTTCAATGAGGCGTTGCACCCAATGCATTTCCATTGGCCTCAATTTCCCAGAAGCCCTAGCAGCCCACAGCATGTGACGATTTCCGGTTTCGTCATCATAACAAATGCATCTAGACTGTTTGTCCGCGACGAAGACGGATTTTCTTTTCATTTATTACAATACAGCGGATTAATCACATAAAACAAATGGCGGGTATGTCCGATATGGCAGCGACATTAACCTGGAGTAATCCATTCCCGGCACGGAAACTGTTAAGTAATAATCAATCAATCAATAAATCGTTCAGGGGCACGGTGGCACAGTTGGTATTGGTAGTGCTGTCGCCTCACAGCTAGAAGGTCCTGGGTTCGATTCCCGCTCGGGGCGCTGTGGGTGCTGGCGGCGTGTTTCCTCCTCCGCGTCATCAGTGCCCATACCCGAAGGCGGGGTTGGCGAAAGGGCCTTTCTGTGTGGAGTTTGCATGTTCTCCCCGTGTCCCCTAGGGTAGGTACCCTCACATGTTCTCCCCGTGTCCCCTAGGATAGGTACCCTCACATGTTCTCCCCGTGTCCCCTAGGGTAGGTACCCTCACATGTTCTCCCCGTGTCCCCTAGGGTAGGTACCCTCACATGTTCCCCCCGTGTCCCCTAGGGTAGGTACCCTCACATGTTCTCTCCGTGTCCCCTAGGGTAGGTACCCTCACAAAAACATGCAGTAATCCTGGTCTCTAAACTGCCTCCCCCTGGCCAGCCGGGACGCCTGATGGAGGGGAAAGGAACTGGTTGGAATAACGTGTTCCTTCCACGCGATACGTCCAACCAGGGAAACTCCCCCCTGTCAGGTGTAAAGGAGCAACTTGGACACTCAGGCATGAAGGAAGCATGAGTTCAAGTCCGTTGCTCTCCCTAGGTTGGTGGAGGGTGTGTAGAGCCCAGGATCACATCACAGGATGATTGACACAGGGGTGAAAAATGGGTTACAAAATCGTGGGACAAAAAATATAAAAAAAAATCGTTCAGAATAAAGGTCATTACACAGTGGCGAATTAGCGACGCGATGCGAATAAG
This sequence comes from Protomyctophum parallelum, assembly GCF_964188405.1. Classification (NCBI taxonomy): domain Eukaryota; kingdom Metazoa; phylum Chordata; class Actinopteri; order Myctophiformes; family Myctophidae; genus Protomyctophum; species Protomyctophum parallelum. The sequence continues at coordinate 53,227,981 of NC_139703.1, read as the reverse complement.
CGATCTGAAAATGCGAAATATTGCATGTTGCAGTTCGCCTGCAAATCTCTGCAAAATACGACACCAGAGCGAACAAATAAAAGCGAAAACGGTCGCACATTCGCACATTCGCCACTGATGTGGAAGCTTGCATGGACTTCAATTGGTTTTTTTTTATGCGAATTATTCGCACGAATATATCGCGTCGCCAATTCGCCAGTGTGTAATGACCTTAAGTGCTCGGAGCAGCGGCGGCGTGCTGGTTTTCTGAGTATCTGAACATTTGTGTCAACAATGATCGTAGAATGAAGTTTCTTTGCAAAATATGATATGATGGTTCTGGTTTCTTGTCTACCTATCAGTTCATGCTGGTGGACACGTCTGTCTATGAGTTCATGGTGAACATGTCTACCTGTGGGTTTAGTGAACATCTCTACCTGTGAGTTTAGTGAACATCTCTACCTGTGAGTTTAGTGAACATGTCTACCTGTGAGTTTAGTGAACATCTCTACCTGTGAGTTTAGTGAACATCTCTACCTGTGAGTTTAGTGAACATGTCTACCTGTGAGTTTAGTGAACATGTCTACCTGTGAGTTTAGTGAACATGTCTACCTGTGAGTTTAGTGAACATCTCTACCTGTGAGTTTAGTGAACATCTCTACCTGTGAGTTTAGTGAACATGTCTACCTGTGAGTTTAGTGAACATCTCTACCTGTGAGTTTAGTGAACATGTCTACCTGTGAGTTTAGTGAACATCTCTACCTGTGAGTTCAAGGTGCACATGTCTACCTGTGAGTTCAAGGTGAACATGTCTACCTTTGAGTTTAGTGAACATCTCTACCTGTCAGTTCATGGTGAACATGTCTACCTGTGAGTTTAGTGAACATCTCTACCTGTCAGTTCAAGGTGAACATGTCTACCTTTGAGTTCATGATGAACATGCGCGGTCCACAGTCGTACTCATCCTCGGCCTCGTGCACCAGGCCGTTGTGGGCGATGGCCGAGGCGTTGAGGTCGAGGTGTGCAGCCGTGCTGTTAGACGTGTACTCCTCGAATGGACAGGGAATCTGGAACTTCTTGTAGATAACCTGCAGAGAGACATGGACATAGACATGAGAGGGGAATAACCTGCAGAGAGACATGGACATGAACATGAGAGGGGAATAACCTGCAGAGAGACATGGACATAGACATGAGAGGGGAATAACCTGCAGAGAGACATGGACATAGACATGAGAGGGGAATTGCAGGGTTAGTTAAGCACTTAAACCCTCGTGACAGAGAAAACTAGACCCCATGGCTTGCTCTAATATGCCTTTACTGATAGTGAAGTGAAGTTAGACAGGAGACGGAGAGAGAGAGAGAGAGAGAGAGAGAGAGAGAGAGAGGGGGAGAGAGAGAGATGGGGAGTGACATGCAGCAAAGGATTGGGACTCAAACCTGTGTGGTGTTATCATGCTAAAATAGAAGCCATTGTTCTTGCATCAATAATGATAACGCCAGGTTTCTGAACTGTCCACAGCCCTCCTCTGAGACACAGAGAGAGTAGGCAGGTTTCTGAACTGTCCACAGCCCTCCTCTGAGACACAGAGAGAGGAGACAGGTTTCTGAACTGTCCACATCCCTCCTCTGAGAGACAGAGAGAGTACACAGGTTTCTGAACTGTCCACAGCCCTCCTCTGAGACATAGAGTGAGTAGACAGGTTTCTGAACTGTCCACAGCCCTCCTCTGAGACACAGAGAGAGTAGGCAGGTTTCTGAACTGTCCACAGCCCTCCTCTGAGACACAGAGAGAGGAGACAGGTTTCTGAACTGTCCACATCCCTCCTCTGAGAAACAGAGAGAGTACACAGGTTTCTGAACTGTCCACAGCCCTCCTCTGAGACACAGAGTGAGTAGACAGGTTTCTGAACTGTCCACAGCCCTCCTCTGAGACACAGAGTGAGTAGACAGGTTTCTGAACTGTCCACAGCCCTCCTCTGAGACACAGAGAGAGGAGACAGGTTTCTGAACTGTCCACAGCCCTCCTCTGAGACACAGAGAGAGGAGACAGGTTTCTGAACTGTCCACAGGCCTCCTCTGAGACACAGAGTGAGTGGACAGGTTTCTGAACTGTCCACAGCCCTCCTCTGAGACACAGAGTGAGTAGGCAGGTTTCTGAACTGTCCACAGCCCTCCTCTGAGACACAGAGTGAGTAGGCAGGTTTCTGAACTGTCCACAGCCCTCCTCAGAATGAGTAGACAGAAATGGTGGCATCTTATAATGAGCATGAGTGAGGACCAATGATGTGAAGATAATAGGTTGAACATACAGTAGGCAAAGTGCTCCACTGTCCTATGTTTTATTTTGCCGTATTGTAACGGCATGCGGTGAAAACTACGATCTACGAGGTGAATGGCGATGGCAGAAATAGGGATGCCAGGTTGGTGAATGGTGATGGCAGAAATAGGGATGCCAGGTTGGTGAATGGTGATGGCAGAAATAGGGATGCCAGGTTGGTGAATGGTGATGGCAGAAATAGGGATGCCAGGTTGAAAGTGGATAAAGAGCAGGCATCGGGGAAAACAATTTTCACTTTTCAGCTGCCCTTCTCACCAACAAATGCAACAATAAAACACTAATCTTTTTAGACACCATTTATTTCATTCGGATTAGCAGAGACATTTTCTGTGAAAAAAAAAAAAAATCTTTTGAGGGGCCCCTGCTGCCCAAGGGCCCCTGGGCACGTGCCCAAAGTGCCCATATGGTAGATCCGGCCCTGGCTTTTGGAGATCAGCATCACATGAAGAGGCAAACGAAAGCATAGAAAAGGCTACTTATAATTATAATGGTGCTGCTTACTGAAACAAACAGATTCTCAGGCTAATTATTATTATGCTGCAACGCGTTGTTCGCTTAGAATAATATTCTGTTTGCCGGCATTAAGTCTCACTGTGAAAAACCATTTCACTGCATATTAGTGTGAGTCAGTCTAAGCACTTTGGTTTCCCTTTGATGTCCTATAAGCAGCTCTAACATTCCTCTATAATACCACACAGTGCTGCAAACAGAGCTGTGTAGAGGGATTAAAATGTCATGCCAAATCAGACAAGTCAGCAAAAATATACCGACCCCACACAGAGCGCCAGGCCGTGACGAATGACTGCCTGCCTGCCAGGAACACACTGCCATGCACCATGTACTCACCGCAGTGGGGAACACACTGCCATGCACCATGTACTCACCGCAGTGGGGAACACACTGCCATGCACCATGTAGTCACCGCAGTGGAACACACTGCCATGCACCATGTACTCACCGCAGTGGAGAACACACTGCCATGCACCATGTACTCACCGCAGTGGAACACACTGCCATGCACCATGTACTCACCGCAGTGGAACACACTGCCATGCACCATGTACTCACCGCAGTGAGGAACACACTGCCATGCACCATGTACTCACTGCAGTGAGGAACACACTGCCATGCACCATGTACTCACCGCAGTGGAACACACTGCCATGCACCATGTACTCACCGCAGTGGAGAACACACTGCCATGCACCATGTACTCACCGCAGTGGAACACACTGCCATGCACCATGTACTCACCGCAGTGGAACACACTGCCATGCACCATGTACTCACCGCAGTGGGGAACACACTGCCATGCACCATGTACTCACCGCAGTGGAACACACTGCCATGCACCATGTACTCACCGCAGTGGAACACACTGCCATGCACCATGTACTCACTGCAGTGAGGAACACACTGCCATGCACCATGTACTCACCGCAGTGGAACACACTGCCATGCACCATGTACTCACCGCAGTGGAGAACACACTGCCATGCACCATGTACTCACCGCAGTGGAACACACTGCCATGCACCATGTACTCACCGCAGAACACACTGCCATGCACCATGTACTCACCGCAGTGGAACACACTGCCATGCACCATGTACTCACCGCAGTGAGGAACACACTGCCATGCACCATGTACTCACTGCAGTGAGGAACACACTGCCATGCACCGTGTACTCACCGCAGTGGAACACACTGCCATGCACCATGTACTCACCGCAGTGAGGAACACACTGCCATGCACCATGTACTCACCGCAGTGAGGAACACACTGCCATGCACCATGTACTCACCGCAGTGGAACACACTGCCATGCACCATGTACTCACCGCAGTGAGGAACACACTGCCATGCACCATGTACTCACCGCAGTGGAACACACTGCCATGCACCATGTACTCACCGCAGTGGAACACACTGCCATGCACCATGTACTCACCGCAGTGGAACACACTGCCATGCACCATGTACTCACCGCAGAACACACTGCCATGCACCATGTACTCACCGCAGTGGAACACACTGCCATGCACCATGTACTCACCGCAGTGGGGAACACACTGCCATGCACCATGTACTCACTGCAGTGGAGAACACACTGCCATGCACCATGTACTCACCGCAGTGGGGAACACACTGCCATGCACCATGTACTCACCGCAGAACACACTGCCATGCACCATGTAGTCACCGCAGTGGAACACACTGCCATGCACCATGTACTCACCGCAGTGGAACACACTGCCATGCACCATGTACTCACTGCAGTGGAACACACTGCCATGCACCATGTACTCACCGCAGTGAGGAACACACTGCCATGCACCATGTACTCACCGCAGTGGAACACACTGCCATGCACCATGTACTCACCGCAGTGAGGAACACACTGCCATGCACCATGTACTCACCGCAGTGGGGAACACACTGCCATGCACCATGTACTCACCGCAGTGAGGAACACACTGCCATGCACCATGTACTCACCGCAGTGGGGAACACACTGCCATGCACCATGTACTCACCGCAGTGAGGAACACACTGCCATGCACCATGTACTCACCGCAGTGGAACACACTGCCATGCACCATGTACTCACCGCAGTGAGGAACACACTGCCATGCACCATGTACTCACCGCAGTGGAACACACTGCCATGCACCATGTACTCACCGCAGTGGAACACACTGCCATGCACCATGTACTCACCGCAGTGAGGAACACACTGCCATGCACCATGTACTCACCGCAGTGAGGAACACACTGCCATGCACCATGTACTCACCGCAGTGGGGAACACACTGCCATGCACCATGTACTCACTGCAGTGGAACACACTGCCATGCACCATGTACTCACCGCAGTGGGGAACACACTGCCATGCACCATGTACTCACCGCAGTGGAACACACTGCCATGCACCATGTACTCACCGCAGTGGGGAACACACTGCCATGCACCATGTACTCACCGCAGTGGGGAACACACTGCCATGCACCATGTACTCACCGCAGTGGAACACACTGCCATGCACCATGTACTCACCGCAGTGAGGAACACACTGCCATGCACCATGTACTCACTGCAGTGGAACACACTGCCATGCACCATGTACTCACTGCAGTGGAGAACACACTGCCATGCACCATGTACTCACCGCAGTGAGGAACACACTGCCATGCACCATGTACTCACCGCAGTGGAGAACACACTGCCATGCACCATGTACTCACCGCAGTGGAACACACTGCCATGCACCATGTACTCACCGCAGTGGGGAACACACTGCCATGCACCATGTACTCACCGCAGTGGAACACACTGCCATGCACCATGTACTCACTGCAGTGGAGAACACACTGCCATGCACCATGTACTCACTGCAGTGAAACACACTGCCATGCACCATGTACTCACCGCAGTGGAACACACTGCCATGCACCATGTACTCACCACAGTGGAACACACTGCCATGCACCATGTACTCACCGCAGTGGAACACACTGCCATGCACCATGTACTCACCGCAGTGGGGAACACACTGCCATGCACCATGTACTCACTGCAGTGGAGAACACACTGCCATGCACCATGTACTCACTGCAGTGAGGAACACACTGCCATGCACCATGTACTCACCGCAGTGGAACACACTGCCATGCACCATGTACTCACTGCAGTGGAGAACACACTGCCATGCACCATGTACTCACCGCAGTGAGGAACACACTGCCATGCACCATGTACTCACCGCAGTGGAGAACACACTGCCATGCACCATGTACTCACCGCAGTGAGGAACACACTGCCATGCACCATGTACTCACCGCAGTGAGGAACACACTGCCATGCACCATGTACTCACCGCAGTGAGGAACACACTGCCATGCACCATGTACTCACCGCAGTGGAACACACTGCCATGCACCATGTACTCACCGCAGTGGAACACACTGCCATGCACCATGTACTCACTGCAGTGAGGAACACACTGCCATGCACCATGTACTCACCGCAGTGGGGAACACACTGCCATGCACCATGTACTCACCGCAGTGAGGAACACACTGCCATGCACCATGTACTCACTGCAGTGAGGAACACACTGCCATGCACCATGTACTCACCGCAGTGAGGAACACACTGCCATGCACCATGTACTCACCGCAGAACACACTGCCATGCACCATGTACTCACCGCAGTGGAACACACTGCCATGCACCATGTACTCACTGCAGTGGAGAACACACTGCCATGCACCGTGTACTCACCGCAGTGAGGAACACACTGCCATGCACCATGTACTCACCGCAGTGAGGAACACACTGCCATGCACCATGTACTCACCGCAGTGAGGAACACACTGCCATGCACCATGTACTCACCGCAGAACACACTGCCATGCACCATGTACTCACCGCAGTGGAACACACTGCCATGCACCATGTACTCACCGCAGTGAGGAACACACTGCCATGCACCATGTACTCACCGCAGTGGAGAACACACTGCCATGCACCATGTACTCACCGCAGTGGATCACACTGCCATGCACCATGTACTCACCGCAGTGGAACACACTGCCATGCACCATGTACTCACCGCAGTGGAACACACTGCCATGCACCATGTACTCACCGCAGTGGAACACACTGCCATGCACCATGTACTCACCGCAGTGGGGAACACACTGCCATGCACCATGTACTCACTGCAGTGAGGAACACACTGCCATGCACCATGTACTCACCGCAGTGGAGAACACACTGCCATGCACCATGTACTCACCGCAGTGGAACACACTGCCATGCACCATGTACTCACCGCAGTGGAACACACTGCCATGCACCATGTACTCACCGCAGTGGGGAACACACTGCCATGCACCATGTACTCACCGCAGTGGAGAACACACTGCCATGCACCATGTACTCACTGCAGTGGAACACACTGCCATGCACCATGTACTCACCGCAGTGGAGAACACACTGCCATGCACCATGTACTCACCGCAGTGAGGAACACAAACACACTGCCCATGTTCACTCATGTACTCGACGCGCAGTTGGAACACACTGCCATGCACCATGTACTCACCTAGATCGCGTGTAACACACTGCCATGCACCATGTACTCACCGCAGTGGAACACACTGCCATGCACCATGTACTCACCGCAGTGGAACACACTGCCATGCACCATGTACTCACCGCAGTGGAACACACTGCCATGCACCATGTACTCACCGCAGTGGAACACACTGCCATGCACCATGTACTCACCCGCAGTGAGAACACACTGCCATGCACCATGTACTCACCGCAGTGAGAACACACTGCCATGCACCATGTACTCACCGCAGTGAGGAACACACTGCCATGCACCATGTACTCACCGCAGTGAGAACACACTGCCATGCACCATGTACTCACCGCAGTGAGGAACACACTGCCATGCACCATGTACTCACCGCAGTGGGAACACACTGCCATGCACCATGTACTCACCGCAGTGAGAACACACTGCCATGCACCATGTACTCACCGCAGTGGAACACACTGCCATGCACCATGTACTCACCGCAGTGGAGAACACACTGCCATGCACCATGTACTCACCTGCAGTGGGAACACACTGCATGCACCATGTACTCACGCAGTGAGGAACACACTGCCATGCACCATGTACTCACCGCAGTGGAACACACTGCCATGCACCATGTACTCACCGCAGTGGAACACACTGCCATGCACCATGTACTCACTCGCAGTGGAGAACACACTGCCATGCACCATGTACTCACTGCAGTGAGGAACACACTGCCATGCACCATGTACTCACCGCAGTCGGAGAACACACTGCCATGCACCATGTACTCACCACAGTGAGGAACACACTGCATGCACCATGTACTCACCGCAGTGGGAACACACTGCCATGCACCATGTACTCACCGCAGTGAGGAACACACTGCCATGCACCATGTACTCACCGCAGTGGAACACACTGCCATGCACCATGTACTCACCGCAGTGAGGAACACACTGCCATGCACCATGTACTCACCGCAGTGGAGAACACACTGCCATGCACCATGTACTCACCGCAGTGAGGAACACACTGCATGCACCATGTACTCACCGCAGTGGGGAACACACTGCCATGCACCATGTACTCACCGCAGTGAGGAACACACTGCCATGCACCATGTACTCACCGCAGTGGAACACACTGCCATGCACCATGTACTCACTGCAGTGAACACACTGCCATGCACCATGTACTCACTGCAGTGGGGAACACACTGCCATGCACCATGTACTCACCGCAGTGGGAACACACTGCCATGCACCATGTACTCACCGCAGTGGGGAACACACTGCCATGCACCATGTACTCACCGCAGTGGGGAACACACTGCCATGCACCATGTACTCACTGCAGTGAGGAACACACTGCCATGCACCATGTACTCACTGCAGTGAGGAACACTCTGCCATGCACCATGTACTCACCGCAGGTGGAACACACTGCCATGCACCATGTACTCACTGCAGTGGAACACACTGCCATGCACCATGTACTCACTGCAGTGGAACACACTGCCATGCACCATGTACTCACCGCAGTGAGGAACACACTGCCATGCACCATGTACTCACCGCAGTGAGGAACACACTGCCATGCACCATGTACTCACCGCAGAACACACTGCCATGCACCATGTACTCACCGCAGTGAGGAACACACTGCATGCACCATGTACTCACTGCAGTGGAACACACTGCCATGCACCATGTACTCACTGCAGTGGAACACACTGCCATCAGGAGGGGGGGGGGGGGGGGGGGAGACACCATGTACTCACCGCAGTGAGGAACACACTGCCATGCACCATGTACTCACCGCAGTGAGGAACACACTGCCATGCACCATGTACTCACCGCAGTGGAACACACTGCCATGCACCATGTACTCACTGCAGTGAGGAACACACTGCCATGCACCATGTACTCAACCGCAGTGAGGAACACACTGCCATGCACCATGTACTCACCGCAGTGGAACACACTGCCATGCACCATGTACTCACCGCAGTGGAACACACTGCCATGCACCATGTACTCACCGCAGTGGAACACACTGCCATGCACCATGTACTCACTGCAGTGGAACACACTGCCATGCACCATGTACTCACCGCAGTGGAACACACTGCCATGCACCATGTACTCACCGCAGTGAGGAACACACTGCCATGCACCATGTACTCACCGCAGTGAGGAACACACTGCCATGCACCATGTACTCACCGCAGTGAGGAACACACTGCCATGCACCATGTACTCACCACAGTGGGGAACACACTGCCATGCACCATGTACTCACCGCAGTGAGGAACACACTGCCATGCACCATGTACTCACCGCAGTGGAGAACACACTGCCATGCACCATGTACTCACCGCAGTGAGGAACACACTGCCATGCACCATGTACTCACCGCAGTGGAACACACTGCCATGCACCATGTACTCACCGCAGTGGAACACACTGCCATGCACCATGTACTCACCGCAGTGGAGAACACACTGCCATGCACCATGTACTCACCGCAGTGAGGAACACACTGCCATGCACCATGTACTCACCGCAGTGGAGAACACACTGCCATGCACCATGTACTCACCGCAGTGGAACACACTGCCATGCACCATGTACTCACTGCAGTGGGGAACACACTGCCATGCACATGTACTCACCGCAGTGGGGAAATGCCTCCACTATGCTTAAGGTTTCACACCCGTGGTGCGCTACTGGTGGTGGACAGTATAAACTAGGTATACATTTACTTGGCTGCTGTACTAAAGTAATTCTTTGTAAACTTATGACTTTCACAGTTTCACTCCACTACATCTCTGGGATTAAGGCACCCTGATGGGAGCCAAACGGTACAAAAATACATGATGAATAATTATCGCCCACCACTGTGGACAGAAGAGGAAGAGCTATAGCATCAGCCACTTACTGCGGAGAGGAAGAAGACCATTGCAGCTGAGGGAGAAGCTACTTACTGCGGAGAGGAAGAAGACCATGCAGCTGAGGAGAAGCTACTTACTGCGGAGAGGAAGAAGACCATGCAGCTGAGGGAGAAGCTACTTACTGCGGAGAGGAAGAAGACCATGCACTGAGGGAGAAGCTACTTACTGCGGAGAGGAAGAAGACCATGCAGCTGAGGGAGAAGCCGCTGGTGTAGCCCAGGTAGCCTGTGGACGGGGAAACGAATGGAAAGCCTTTAAAAATCACAGTTCCCTATATTGGAATTCAGGGGACAGGACTGGGGGGGGGGGGGGGGTCAGTGCATGGTTCTCAAAGTGGGGTCCGGGGACCCCCAAGGGATTACCAGGTGGTCCCCAGCAAACCTTTGGCAAACCTTTAGCGATTCAAAACATAGCAGATAAGCTCAAACACATCAACTTGTACTGTATCTGCTACTGTTGACAAAGTTGAAATATGGGAATAGTTTGGGTAATAATGAGGTCATTCTGACCCTCCACGAAAAGGCCTTGTTGTTGACCTTCCCTCTTCTGGCAGAAAACCTTTTCAGATGGGGGGGGGGGGGGGGGGGGGGGGTCGGCGGCCAATCCAATTTTGAGGTCCTTGACATGAAAAGGTTTGAGAAGCACTGCTTTAATCAGACCATTGTGTGTCCAGTGGAAACCTGGTGTGAATCTGATCTCAGGTCAGAATGGGTTCATCAGACCAGTGTGTGTCCAGTGGAAACCTGGTGTGAATCTGATCTCAGGTCAGAATGGGTTCATCAGACCAGTGTGTGTCCAGTGAAACCTGGTATGAATCTGATCTCAGGTCAGAATGGGTTAATCAGACCATTGTGTGTCTAGTGGAAACCTGGTATGAATCTGATCTCAGGTCAGAATGGGTTCATCAGACCAGTGTGTGTCCAGTGGAAACCTGGTGTGAATCTGATCTCAGGTCAGAATGGGTTCATCAACCAGTGTGTGTCCAGTGGAAACCTGGTGTGAATCTGATCTCAGGTCAGAATGGGTTAAGGTGAGATGGTACTCACCCAGCTGTTTCATCAGAGCCAGGGGCAGGATGATGCTGATGGAGACCATGATGACCAGGTACTTTCCATTCAGGTACCACAGACTGGAATATAATTCAAAAGCATTTTATTATCATCATATTATTCTAGATTCACACATAAAGGGAAATATGTCAAGCCTTTGGCTTTCCTCATTTTAAACTTGATGAGTGCAGCATACAGCTCATGAAAAAGAAAATATATATACATTTTGAAAACAAAATTATACATTTATTCTTTTTATTATTCATTTCTAATTTGTGTCATTTTCCTTACATATTCCTTACATGCACACTTTACCATGATATTCAAAATGTCTGACATGTGCTATGTCGCTGGCTGCTGCACTCAGCAATAACAACATTAGGAGCAATGTAGCACATTGTATACCTAAGTTCTTATAGTATAAGAACCTAAGTTCTTATAGTATAAGAACCTAAGTTCTTATAGTATAAGAACCTAAGTTCTTATGGTATAAGAACCTAAGTTCTTATAGTATAAGAACCTAAGTTCTTATGGTATAAGAACCTAAGTTCTTATGGTATAAGAACCTAAGTTCTTATAGTATAAGAACCTAAGTTCTTATGGTATAAGAACCTAAGTTCTTATGGTATAAGAACCTAAGTTCTTATGGTATAAGAACCTAAGTTCTTATAGTATAAGAACCTAAGTTCTTATGGTATAAGAACCTAAGTTCTTATAGTATAAGAACCTAAGTTCTTATGGTATAAGAACCTAAGTTCTTATGGTATAAGAATACTCTTATACAACAGTAGGACCAATGAACCACTTTCAACCTGGCATCCCTATGTTGTATGTAATAATAGGGGAAGACTTTCCCACACTTTCAACGAATTTAAAAAGCCTTTTGAAAATAGCAAAACAATGTTTGTGATCTTTTAAATTGTTTTCATCACACCATCTGTTGTTAATTAGTATAGGGACTCGGGAGTGAGTATTAATCCATTCTGAACGGGAACCCATTTTGGTGTCAGCATCATGTTATGCTTTAGCTATTGAAAAAAAGCAGACCTACAAGCTCATAGCGCGCCACCGAGTGGCGCGATACGAGCTTGTAGGTCTGCTATTTTTGAAAAATCGAAGAACGATTGACATTTTTAGAATCTTATCTCAGGTCAGAATGGGTTCATCAGACCAGTGTGTGTCCATGTGGAAACCTCGTATGAATCTGATCTCAGATCAGAATGTGTTAATAAGTGATTAATTTCCAGCCAGAAATCTGATGACGGGAGATCTTTGTTGCATAAGGCAAATTGCATAAGGAGAGTTGTGTGACAGCTCAGAGGCACGGCAAGAGTGATGGTGACATGACACCGACACCCCCCCCCCCCACCCAAACAACATCAAGTAGATGCCAAGCATCCACACTGTACTATCATGTCCACCATAACCCGTCTATAGACACACTGTACTATCATAACCACCATAACCCGTCTATAGACACACTGTACTATCATAACCACCATAACCCATCCAGACACACTGTACTATCATAACCCGTCCAGACACACTGTACTATCATAACCCGTCCAGACACACTGTACTATCATAACCCGTCTATAGACACACTGTACTATCATAACCCGTCCAGACACACTGTACTATCATAACCCGTCTATAGACACACTGTACTATCATAACCCGTCCAGACACACTGTACTATCATAACCCGTCTATAGACACACTGTACTATCATAACCACCATAACCCATCCAGACACACTGTACTATCATAACCACCATAACCCGTCTATAGACACACTGTACTATCATAACCCGTCCAGACACACTGTACTATCATAACCACAACATCACATGTCCCACCCAGACATTCTGAAGCCTTCTTGAAGACAGTGACCTCACAGAGGTTCTGCAGAGGTGAAGCCAGTGACCTCACAGAGGTTCTGCAGAGGTGAAGCCAGTGACCTCACAGAGGTTCTGCAGAGGTGAAGCCAGTGACCTCACAGAGGTGAAGCAGAGGTGAAGACAGTGACCTCACAGAGGTTCTGCAGAGGTGAAGACAGTGACCTCACAGAGGTTCTGCAGAGGTGAAGACAGTGACCTCACAGAGGTGAAGCAGAGGTGAAGCCAGTGACCTCACAGAGTTTCTGCAGAGGTGAAGACAGTGACCTCACAGAGCTTCTGCAGAGGTGAAGCCAGTGACCTCACAGAGTTTCTGCGGAGGTGAAGCCAGTGACCTCACAGAGGTGAAGCAGAGGTGAAGCCAGTGACCTCACAGAGTTTCTGCAGAGGTGAAGACAGTGACCTCACAGAGTTTCTGCAGAGGTGAAGACAGTGACCTCACAGAGTTTCTGCGGAGGTGAAGCCAGTGACCTCACAGAGGTGAAGCAGAGGTGAAGCCAGTGACCTCACAGAGTTTCTGCAGAGGTGAAGACAGTGACCTCACAGAGTTTCTGCAGAGGTGAAGACAGTGACCTCACAGAGGTCCTGCAGAGGTTGTGACAGAGCATGTCGAGTGATAGCACAACCTCCACAGATCTGGAGGCAGGAATTATTTGTTATTAGCATTCTGACCTGAGATCAGATTCATACGAGGTTTCCACTGGACACACACTGTGTCTGATTAACCCATTCTGACCTGAGATCAGATTCATACGAGGTTTCCACTGGACACACACTGTGTCTGATTAACCCATTCTGACCTGAGATCAGATTCTAAAAATGTCAGTCGTTCTTCGATTTTTTCAAAAATAGCAGACCTACAAGCTCGTATCGCGCCACTCGGTGGCGCGCTATGAGCTTGTAGATCTGCTATTTTTCAATAGCTAAAGCATAACATGATGCTAACACCAACATGGGTTCCCGTTCAGAATGGGTTATTAGCAGCACCAATGCAATTCAAAGTGAATTTCATATGATGTATGCATATTATGAAAGGACGAAGAAGAAGAAGAAGAAGAATTTTATTCTATTTATTTATTTTTGCTTTGATTTAAAATAACTAAGACTTGTAGCAGAGTAGCAGACCAGCAGTTTTCTTAGGAGTTTGGTGGTACATAGTTAAAAACTGAATGCTGCTTCTCCTATACTGTAGTTTATTTCTGACTCTGGGGACAGAAACTTCACCTGCTCCAGGTGACATGAGGCGTGGATGATTTGTGATACAGCATGTGTTAACCATCCGGTGTGTTGTAACACAGAGCATGTAGAATCTCCATTCAGAAACGCTTCTGGAGAGGTGTAGTCTGGAGAGGTGTAGTCTCGTGTAGCCATACAAACTAGTATTCCACAATCTCCGAATGATATAATAGTCTACACCTCCCGAAATCCGAGTAAGGAAGTTGCCATTTCAGTTTACGAAAATATGTTTTAAAATATCTTTAGAGCTTCCCCCCCCCCTTTCTGCTAAGCAACAAGCTACTGTATATATATTATGCTTAGATAATTTCTATTTATATTAGGATAAATGTAAATGTGCGCAATTGCAAAGATGAAACGGAAGAGGCTCCACTTCCGCTTTATATTTTACTCATGACAGCTCTTCCGTTGCTCCAGACTGTATGACGGAAGCATTTATAGTTTACTCATGACAGCTCTTGCGTTGCTCCAGACTGTATGATGGAAGCATTTATATTTTACTCATGACAGCTCTTGCGTTGCTCCAGACTGTATGACGGAAGCATTTATATTTTACTCATGATCAGAGCTTCCGTTGCTCCAGACTGTATGACGGAAGCATTTATATTTTACTCATGATCAGAGCTTCCATTGCTCCAGACTGTATGACGGAAGCATTTATATTTTACTCATGATCAGAGCTTCCGTTGCTCCAGACTGTATGACGGAAGCATTTATATTTTACTCATGATCAGAGCTTCCGTTGCTCCAGACTGTATGACGGAAGCATTTATATTTTACTCATGATCAGAGCTTCCGTTGCTCCAGACTGTATGACGGAAGCATTTATATTTGACTCATGATCAGAGCTTCCGTTGCTCCAGACTGTATGACGGAAGCATTTATATTTGACTCATGATCAGAGCTTCCGTTGCTCCAGACTGTATGACGGAAGCATTTGGAAATTGCGAGAGGCAAACAGTCTGGTAACGTGAGACTAGGAGAGGTGTGACAGAGCATGTGAGTAGCAGAACACCTCCATTCATATAAAACAATAACAGGCCGTGTTCAAAGGTTTGTATCTAATCTGAAGCACAATAAGGAACACGATGTCCTCATGCTATCAGCTATAGGTCCGGGGATTCTTTATGTATAGTTTCATTATATAGATATTCCACTGTTACGCTCTTAGCCTACGCATGTTTCATGATAAATGCTTTTATGTATGTGATGTATTGCCATGCTTTTTGTTCTCCTTTTCGCTCTGGATCAACAGCGTCTGCTAAATGCCTAAATTGTAAATTGTATAATGTATCATATTGTCCATGTCGGGCAGAAACCTTGTATGTCCGACCGAAACCTTTACTAGGAAAAATAATAATAACTTGTGTTCCATTGGATCCACTGTAGTTATTATTTAGTTAAAGGCTCATGTTAATGCTAATAGTATAAAACCCACAGACACACTTAACACTCAGACCGCGGAAACTGAATTAATACGGTTTTAATTAGCCATGCGTCCGTTGCTAGACACATATCAATATGTTTCGAGCACTTTTTTTATTGAATACTTTCACTCGCCTTTCTACACACCCGGACAATATATCAAGCAGCTCAGAAAAATCCCACAACATTCCAGTCACTTGATCAAAAAAAAAAAAAGCCTCTCCCCCTCCCTTCCTGAAAACAGGCCTTGGAAAAGGTTTAGTCGTCCAATGCTATCAGCGTAGCGTCAGGGCTAATCAAGCGGCTTGATATCGTAGCACGCTTTGTGTTAACCATTTTCATTTATTTAAATAGCAAGAAAAACGTTGCTGATCTACAAGCTTGTAGATTAGCATGCTACTTTTGTGCAACTCTTTTGTACAACGAAGTATATCATTTACAAAAAAACAAAAAAGTTGAAATACGGAGTTACAAGGTTTTAAGCCTGACTGCGACGTTATGTGCGCAACGATGTCTTCAGCCACAGCTTTGCAGAGCAGTAGTTATAATAAAGTTATGAGTTAAACACTCCATTGTGTGTTCAGCCAAGAGGTTTAAACCCCCTCACTGGACTCATGTTGTCTCTCAGGTCCTGGCTAACCGAGGCTGGTTGTGACCTTAGAGTATATATATTTATAGAGAAGGCACCCAGAGGAAATCTTGAGGCGAAATGGACATAGTGGCCGAATGAAGGTATTGCAGCCTGTGGCCCCAAACACATGAACGCGCTGTCCGTTGACTATCATTGTACACGTTCACGACGGACGACGCTCGTGCGCGTTCAACGGCAGCGCGTTCATGTGTTTGGGGCCCACTCACCATTGCAATCCGTCCCAGAATGCACTCTGTTCCTACCCGGAAGGAGGAGTGAATCCGCCTCATGCGCTTTTGAGCAACTCAATGCAAGTGGATGGGAGGAGAACTCGGGTGTCTTCTCTATAGATATATATACTCTATGGTTGTGACATAATAGCCCCGGGGGTTACCATGTTGAGACTGTTTATTCTTAACCCTCGTACTGGCTCCATTGATCCACCTGATCTGTGCAGGGTTCAAGTGCACTGTGGGATGTGTTGGGTGGATGGGGGACATGTCCCTTGACAGCAGAGGAAGTCCCATGTCCTTTGAAGGAGCCATAGGTCCTTTGAAGGAGCCATAGGTCCTTTGAAGGAGCCATAGGTCCTTTGAAGGAGCCATAGGCCAGCAGGTCAAGATGATCAGCTTTCATTAGGGCCATGGTGGAAGGTATCTAAGTACATTTACTCACAGTATGTGTACTGTTACAAAATTGTATCCCCAATAAATCTATATATAAAAATATGAATAGCAGTAAGGGGATTATCGCCTATTCCTATAAATATGTTTATATTACAATAAACATCAGCTCAGTGTCCCACCTGACACCGGGAGGTCATTAGGGGGTAATAGGGGTTCAATCCTCGGCCAAATCATACCAAAGATTACCATGTTTAAATCATACCAAAGATTACCATGTTTAAATCATACCAAAGATTACCATGTTTAAATCATACCAAAGATTACCATGTTTAAATCATACCAAAGATTACCATGTTTAAATCATACCAAAGATTACCATGTTTAAATCATACCAAAGATTACCATGTTTAAATCATACCAAAGATTACCATGTTTAAATCATACCAAAGATTACCATGTTTAAATCATACCAAAGATTACCATGTTTAAATCATACCAAAGATTACCATGTTTAAATCATACCAAAGATTACCATGTTTAAATCATACCAAAGATTACCATGTTTAAATCATACCAAAGATTACCATGTTTAAATCATACCAAAGATGTTTACCATGGATACCATGTTTAACGCTCATTGTCATAATTATGACATGACGTTTCTGCAACAGAACAGAGACAGTTGTTAACAGGTGTAAATGTCCAGGGGGTGTACATGTACATAATCTAACATACTAAGGCCATGTCCATGAGGTGTACATAATGTGACATACTAAGGCCATGTCCATGAGGTGTTCTTAATCTGACATACTAAGGCCATGTCCATGAGGTGTTCTTAATCTGACATACTAAGGCCATGTCCATGAGGTGTACATAATGTGACATACTAAGGCCATGTCCATGAGGTGTCCATAATGTGACATACTAAGGCCATGTCCATGAGGTGTTCTTGTACGTATCAAGCTAAGGAAACAGGAGATAGACCAATGGGCCACGTCGCCCGGCCGTGAACCATTGGTTCCCATGGCTACATACTTATTTTCAATGAACACCTGTTTGGAATCACGCTTGACGTCATACTTAGATAGATAACACTGAAATAACACTCATCTCTCTGCAGCTGTCATACTGTACGTCCTGATCAGGGGGGCAGTCAGACAGATGTTTAACCAGGGGGGCAGTCAGACAGATATTTAACCAGGGGGGGCAGTCAGACAGATATTTAACCAGGGGGGCAGTCAGACAGATATTTAACCAGGGGGGCAGTCAGACAGATATTTAACCAGGGGGGGCAGTCAGACAGATATTTAACCAGGGGGGGCAGTCAGACAGATATTTAACCAGGGGGGGGGGCAGTCAGACAGATATTTAACCAGGGGGGGCAGTCAGACAGATATTTAACCAGGGGGGCAGTCAGACAGATATTTAACCAGGGGGGCAGTCAGACAGATATTTAACCAGGGGGGCAGTCAGACAGATATTTAACCAGGGGGGCAGTCAGACAGATATTTAACCAGGGGGGGCAGTCAGACAGATATTTAACCAGGGGGGGCAGTCAGACAGATATTTAACCAGGGGGGGGGGGCAGTCAGACAGATATTTAACCAGGGGGGGCAGTCAGACAGATATTTAACCAGGGGGGCAGTCAGACAGATATTTAACCAGGGGGGCAGTCAGACAGATATTTAACCAGGGGGGCAGTCAGACAGATATTTAACCAGGGGGGCAGTCAGACAGATATTTAACCAGGGGGGGCAGTCAGACAGATATTTAACCAGGGGGGCAGTCAGACAGATATTTAACCAGGGGGGCAGTCAGACAGATATTTAACCAGGGGGGCAGTCAGACAGATATTTAACCAGGGGGGCAGTCAGACAGATATTTAACCAGGGGGGGCAGTCAGACAGATATTTAACCAGGGGGGGCAGTCAGACAGATATTTAACCAGGGGGGCAGTCAGACAGATATTTAACCAGGGGGGCAGTCAGACAGATATTTAACCAGGGGGGCAGTCAGACAGATATTTAACCAGGGGGGCAGTCAGACAGATATTTAACCAGGGGGGCAGTCAGACAGATATTTAACCAGGGGGGCAGTCAGACAGATATTTAACCAGGGGGGCAGTCAGACAGATATTTAACCAGGGGGGCAGTCAGACAGAGATTTAACCAGGGGGGCAGTCAGACAGAGATTTAACCAGGGGGGCAGTCAGACAGATATTTAACCAGGGGGGCAGTCAGACAGATATTTAACCAGGGGGGCAGTCAGACAGATATTTAACCAGGGGGGCAGTCAGACAGATATTTAACCAGGGGGGCAGTCAGACAGATATTTAACCAGGGGGGCAGTCAGACAGATATTTAACCAGGGGGGCAGTCAGACAGAGATTTAACCAGGGGGGCAGTCAGACAGAGATTTAACCAGGGGGGCAGTCAGACAGATATTTAACCAGGGGGGCAGTCAGACAGATATTTAACCAGGGGGGCAGTCAGACAGATATTTAACCAGGGGGGCAGTCAGACAGATATTTAACCAGGGGGGCAGTCAGACACATATTTAACCAGGGGGGCAGTCAGACAGATATTTAACCAGGGGGGCAGTCAGACAGATGTTTAACCAGGGGGGCAGTCAGACAGATATTTAACCAGGGGGGCAGTCAGACAGATATTTAACCAGGGGGGCAGTCAGACAGATATTTAACCAGGGGGGCAGTCAGACAGATATTTAACCAGGGGGGCAGTCAGACAGATATTTAACCAGGGGGGCAGTCAGACAGATATTTAACCAGGGGGGCAGTCAGACAGATATTTAACCAGGGGGGGGCAGTCAGACAGATATTTAATCAGGGGGGCAGTCAGACAGATATTTAACCAGGGGGGCAGTCAGACAGATATTTAACCAGTGGGGCAGTCAGACAGATATTTAACCAGGGGGGCAGTCAGACAGATATTTAACCAGGGGGGCAGTCAGACAGATATTTAACCAGCGGGGCAGTCAGAGAGATATTTAACCAGGGGGGGCAGTCAGACAGATATTTAACCAGGGGGGCAGTCAGACAGATATTTAACCAGGGGGGGGCAGTCAGACAGATATTTAATCAGGGGGGCAGTCAGACAGATATTTAACCAGGGGGGCAGTCAGACAGATATTTAACCAGTGGGGCAGTCAGACAGATATTTAACCAGGGGGGCAGTCAGACAGATATTTAACCAGGGGGGCAGTCAGACAGATATTTAACCAGGGGGACAGTCAGACAGATATTTAACCAGGGGGGCAGTCAGACAGATATTTAACCAGGGGGGCAGTCAGACAGATATTTAACCAGGGGGACAGTCAGACAGATATTTAACCAGGGGGGCAGTCAGACAGATATTTAACCAGTGGGGCAGTCAGACAGATATTTAACCAGGGGGGCAGTCAGACAGATATATAACCAGGGGCGCAGTCAGACAGATATTTAACCAGGGGGGCAGTCAGACAGATATTTAACCAGGGGGGCAGTCAGACAGATATTTAACCAGGGGGGGCAGTCAGACAGATATTTAACCAGGGGGGCAGTCAGACAGATATTTAACCAGGGGGGCAGTCAGACAGATATTTAACCCGGGGAACGCTTTGTCCATATTTTTTACAGTCTATGGTCCTGATGCATTCGCCTCATGGAGACTTGTTGCTAGAACACATCAACGTTCAGATGATTTGTGTTGTGTTGTTTGGGAGGCCTGTGGTCGTCCCGGGTAGGTCGCCTCAGTGCTCTATGCTTCCTCTCCTGTACTCTACACCAAGAAAAGAGCCAATCTGCAAGCTCCCAGCGCCTCGCGTTGAGACACTGAATCTTCAACTCAGAATATGTATATAAAATAGGGCTTAAGAGTTTAACCCATTTTGATCGGGAACCCGTTTTGGTGTTATGTTATGTTATGTAGCTATTGAAAAATAGCAGACCTACAAGCTCATAGCGCGCCACCGAGTGGCGCGCTATGAGCTTGTAGGTCTGCTATTTTTGAAAAATCGAAGAGCGACTGACATAGAAGACATATTTAGAATCTGATCTCAGGTCAGAATGGGTTAAGAGTTTAATAAGACTAATCGATTTAGCTGAAATATATATATTGAACAAAAATAATCTGAATGAGAATGAACTCCCACCACCACCTCACAGGCTATTTAACCACCCACACCACCACCTCACAGGCTATTTAACCACCCACACCACCACCTCACAGGCTATTTAACCACCCAGACCACCACCTCACAGGCTATTTAACCACCCACACCACCACCTCCTCACAGGCTATTTAACCACCCACACCACCACCTCACAGGCTATTTAACCACCCACACCACCACCACCTCACAGGCTATTTAACCACCCACACCACCACCTCACAGGCTATTTAACCACCCACACCACCACCTCACAGGCTATTTAACCACCCAGACCACCACCTCACAGGCTATTTAACCACCCACACCACCACCTCCTCACAGGCTATTTAACCCACACCACCACCACCTCACAGGCTATTTAACCACCCACACCACCACCTCACAGGCTATTTAACCACCCAGACCACCACCTCACAGGCTATTTAACCACCCACACCACCCCCACCTCACAGGCTATTTAACCACCCACACCACCACCACCTCACATGCTATTTAACCACCACCACCACCACCACCTCACAGGCTATTTAACCACCCACACCACCACCACCTCACAGGCTATTTAACCACCACCACCACCACCACCTCACAGGCTATTTAACCACCACCACCACCACCACCTCACAGGCTATTTAACCACCACCACCACCACCACCTCACAGGCTATTTAACCACCACCACCACCACCACCTCACAGGCTATTTAACCACCCACACCACCACCTCCTCACAGGCTATTTAACCACCCACACCACCACCTCACAGGCTATTTAACCACCCACACCACCACCACCTCACAGGCTATTTAACCACCCACACCACCACCACCTCACAGGCTATTTAACCACCCACACCACCACCACCTCACAGGCTATTTAACCACCCACACCACCACCACCTCACAGGCTATTTAACCACCCACACCACCACCACCTCACAGGCTATTTAACCACCCACACCACCACCACCTCACAGGCTATTTAACCACCCACACCACCACCACCTCACAGGCTATTTAAAGGACATAAACACACCACCACCACCACCACCTCACAGGCTATTTAACCACCACCACCACCACCACCTCACAGGCTATTTAACCACCCACACCACCACCACCTCACAGGCTATTTAACCACCCACACCACCACCACCTCACAGGCTATTTAACCACCCACACCACCACCACCTCACAGGCTATTTAACCACCCACCCACACCACCACCTCACAGGCTATTTAACCACCCACACCACCACCTCACAGGCTATTTAACCACCCACCCACACCACCACCTCACAGGCTATTTAACCACCCACACCACCACCACCTCACAGGCTATTTAACCACCCACCCACACCACCACCTCACAGGCTATTTAACCACCCACACCACCCCCACCTCACAGGCTATTTAACCACCCACACCACCCCCACCTCACAGGCTATTTAACCACCACCACCACCACCACCTCACAGGCTATTTAACCACCACCACCACCACCTCCTCACAGGCTATTTAACCACCCACACCACCACCACCTCACAGGCTATTTAACCACCCACACCACCACCACCTCACAGGCTATTTAACCACCCACACCACCACCACCTCACAGGCTATTTAACCACCCACACCACCACCACCTCACAGGCTATTTAACCACCCACACCACCACCTCACAGGCTATTTAACCACCCACACCACCACCTCACAGGCTATTTAACCACCACCACCACCTCACAGGCTATTTAACCACCCACACCACCTCCTCACAGGCTATTTAACCACCCACACCACCACCTCACAGGCTATTTAACCACCACCACCACCTCACAGGCTATTTAACCACCCACACCACCTCCTCACAGGCTATTTAACCACCCACACCACCACCACCTCACAGGCTATTTAACCACCCACACCACCACCTCCTCACAGGCTATTTAACCACCCACACCACCACCTCCTCACAGGCTATTTAACCACCCACACCACCACCTCCTCACAGGCTATTTAACCACCCACACCACCACCTCCTCACAGGCTATTTAACCACCCACACCACCACCACCTCACAGGCTATTTAACCACCCACACCACCACCACCTCACAGGCTATTTAACCACCCACACCACCACCACCTCACAGGCTATTTAACCACCCACACCACCACCACCACCTCACAGGCTATTTAACCACCCACACCACCACCACCTCACAGGCTATTTAACCACCCACACCACCACCACCTCACAGGCTATTTAACCACCCACACCACCACCACCTCACAGGCTATTTAACCACCCACACCACCACCACCTCCTCACAGGCTATTTAACCACCCACACCACCACCACCTCACAGGCTATTTAACCACCCACACCACCACCACCTCACAGGCTATTTAACCACCCACACCACCACCACCTCACAGGCTATTTAACCACCCACACCACCACCTCACAGGCTATTTAACCACCACCACCACCACCACCTCACAGGCTATTTAACCACCCACACCACCACCACCACCTCACAGGCTATTTAACCACCCACACCACCTCCTCACAGGCTATTTAACCACCCACACCACCACCACCTCACAGGCTATTTAACCACCCACACCACCACCTCACAGGCTATTTAACCACCCACACCACCACCACCTCACAGGCTATTTAACCACCCACACCACCACCACCTCACAGGCTATTTAACCACCCACACCACCACCTCACAGGCTATTTAACCACCCACACCACCACCTCACAGGCTATTTAACCACCCACACCACCACCTCACAGGCTATTTAACCACCCACACCACCACCACCTCACAGGCTATGTAACCACCCACACCACCACCACCTCACAGGCTATTTAAAGGACATAAACATCCAGAGTGAGAGATCTAGTCTCTCTGCCACCCACACCACCACCTCACAGGCTATTTAAAGGACATAAACACAGTTGTCTCCTTCTGTTCTGGAACTCTGACGCCACGGAGGGCTTGGAAACCCCGGAGGCGTGGTTGGAAGTATACTCAGATTTTATTTTTTATTTTTTACTATTACTGTATGTCATTTTTACTTTATTACTTTATTACTATTACTATTACTACATGACTGTATGTCATTTTTACTTTATTACTTTATTACTATTACTATTACTACATGACTGTATGTCATTTTTACTTTATTACTTTATTACTATTACTATTACTATTACTGTATGTCATTTTTACTTTATTACTTTATTAATATTACTATTACTACATGACTGTATGTCATTTTTACTTTATTACTTTATTAATATTACTATTACTATTAGTGTATGTCATTTTTACTTTATTACTTTATTACTATTACTATTACTACATGACTGTATGTCATTTTTTTGTGTACGAATACACATGTATTTTGTCCATTAACCTGGTAGCCTGATTACGACTGGACTGGCTGTATTTGGTCTCCCTGTTCTATTGAGACCACAATCCTGTTTATTTAATCAGACCAGTGTGTGTCCAGTGGAAACCTCGTATGAATCTGATCTCAGGTCAGAATGGGTTAATCAGACCAGTGTGTGTCCAGTGGAAACCTGGTATGAATCTGATCTCAGGTCAGAATGGGTTAATCAGACCAGTGTGTGTCCAGTGGAAACCTGGTATGAATCTGATCTCAGGTCAGAATGGGTTAACCCATTCTGACCTGAGAATGGGAATGGGAATGGGTTAACCCATTCTGACCTGAGATCAGATTCATACCAGGTTTCCACTGGACACACACTGGTCTGATTAAGGCAGTAGGCACACACTGTATTAGTTCATTTCCACCCCTGGTTGCTGGCTTCTGTGTAACTGTAAATGTGACCATGGGGCTGCTGTAGCCGTTATACTTGACCTCTGGGGCTGGACCCATATCTCACCAGCTGCTGTTGTCATTTAAGCATACACACATGTGTGTGCGTGTTTGTGTGTCTGTGTGTGTGTGTGTGTGTGTGTGTGTGTGTGTGTGTGTGTGTGTGTGTGCGCGTGCGTGTGTGTGTGTGTGTGTGTGTGTGTGTGTGTGTGTGTGTGTGTGTGTGTGTGTGTGTGTGTGTGTGTGTGTGTGTGTGTGTGTGTGTGTGTGTGTGTGTGTGCGTGCGTGCACGTGTGTGAATGACATGTGTGAGCTTGTCTAAACGGACAAGCTCACACATGCTCGCACCCTGCATAGTCAAACATGAGTGGCATGCCTTTACATTAGCTCTGTCTCTACATATGATTTACATTAGCTCTGTCTCTCCATATGATTTACATTAGCTCTGTCTCTCCATATGATTTCCACGCTGAAAGTTCACACGGCGTTCTTTATTTACAGTACAGCCCTGCTGCTCACTGAGATTCATATCAATAGATACAGTACAGCCCTGCTGCTCACTGAGATTCATATCAATAGATACAGTACAGCCCTGCTGCTCACTGAGATTCATATCAATAAGCTATACAGTAACACAGAGACAGGAAAGGTGGACAAAGCACAGGGTAACAAGAGGGCAAACTGTACGTCCTGTACGACCATAGGAGTCAAAGCGGTGACACAAAGAAGGCCTTTAACCCTCTAAGACCCGCATTAATTTCTACTTGCAAAAAATAGATTTCAACCTTACTACTACTTTGTACTACTAGGACTTAAGGTCATTACACACTGGCGAATTGGCGACGCGATATATTCGTGCGAATAATTCGCATTTAAAAAAAAACAATTGAAGTCCATGCAAGCTTCCATTGATTGATTGATTGAAATATTTATTAACAGTTTGTAGAATTTACAGTACATTTTAAGCACAAACTCAATACAAAGACTGTCAACTGTGAGTGGACGACCCAATTAAGCATTACACTTGTTTACAACAGGGTCCACATTGTTCAATTCATCAACACATCAGTGGCGAATGTGCGAATGTGCGAAAATGCGACCGTTTTCGCTTTTATTTGTTCGCTCTGGTGTCGTATTTTGCAGAGATTCGCAGGCGAACTGCAACATGCAATATTTCGCATTTTCAGATCGCTTATTCGCATCGCGTCGCTAATTCGCCAGTGTGTAATGACCTTTAGACTAAAGAATATGTTAAAAAAAATAAAAAAATAAAGTTTGATGAAAGATTTATAATAATTATATAATAATTATATAATAATATCATAAATTCATAATTTACATTTGGGGGATATCTTTCACAATAATGAATAAAACATGTTCTAGACATTCTAATGATCACAAAAAAATCATATATTACAATTATTTACCTACTTTTATTAGGGTAAAGGTCAAAAGTCTTAGGTTAAAAAAATGTCCAGACATTTTTAATTTGTGTGAATTTCAGCCTCTGTGGGGGGTATTTATATGCCAATATCATGACCAATGGCATTGAAATGGCATTGCAATGAACATCACTGATGACGTTTAGGTGAAAAAAAAACAGAATTTTTTTTTATTTAGTAATTAAATAAAATAAAATTGTTGCTAAAAAGCAACGCTGGGTCTTAGAGGGTTAGCAGCCATGTGGTAAAGAAGGCCTTTAGCAGCCAGGTGGTAGGCTATGCACCCCAACTATTCAGCCATCAATCGCACCCCCGACCTACAAGTTTGTTCTATCTAGTGGATAAGTGTTTCCTAAACGTTGCCAACATTGGTGGGCTGTGGGGGGGGGAGGGGGGAGGAGGGGGGGCAATTCTGCCATATGAGCCTGCAAACTCGAGTGCTTGTTTTTAGATTTGGCCAGGTGAGTTAACCCATTCTGACCTGAGATCAGATTCATACGAGGTTTTCCTGCACTGGACACACACTGGTCTGATGAACCCATTCTGACCTGAGATCAGATTCATACGAGGTTTTCCACTGGACACACACTGGTCTGATGAACCCATTCTGACCTGAGATCAGATTCATACGAGGTTTCCCACTGGACACACACTGGTCTGATGAACCCATTCTGACCTGAGATCAGATTCAAAAAAATGTCAGTCGTTCTTCGATTTTTCAAAAATAGCAGACCTACAAGCTCGTAGCGCGCCACTCGGTGGCGCGCTATGAGCTTGTAGATCTGCTATTTTTCAATAGCTAAAGCATAACATGATGCTAAAATGGGTTACCGTTCAGAATGAGTTAAGCTGGGTCCACTTCAGCCATGTTTATACGCCCCCATGTGCACTAGTACCACATATGCCTTTGTGGAGTGGAACACATTCCCTGATACCTTCCCAAAAACCTGCAGGCCGGGCCCCTCCTTTTGCTTAGCCAATAGCCAGCCACCAACGTAGGTCACACCGCGTGCTTTGGATTCATGGGTGGTGACATTTTTATGACTGTTCCAACGTGACTGACAAGACCTCCAGACTCCAGAGAACATGTTACATTGACTGGCCTTAACCCATTCTGAACGGGAACCCCTTTTGGTGTTAGCATTACGTTATGCTTTAGCTATTTAAAAATACCAGATCTACAAGCTCATAGCACGCCACCGAGTGGCGTGCTACGAGCTTGTAGATCTGCTATTTTTTGAAAGATCGAAGAGCGACTGACATAGAATACATTTTTTAGAATCTGATCTCAGGTCGGAATGGAAAACTGTCAGGATGTAGAAGACATTTTTTTAACGTGATCTCAGGTCAGAATGGGTTTTAATATGTGTGTGTTTGCAGATACAGTACATTTTTTTAACGTGATCTCAGGTCAGAATGGGTTTTAATATGTGTGTGTGTGCAGATACAGTACATTTTTTTAATGTGATCTCAGGTCAGAATGGGTTTTAATATGTGTGTGTGTGCAGATACAGTACGTGTGCACTGTGCACCACTCCACTCATGGCGAGGCGACACCTCGGTGCGGCGCTTCTTTTCAAAACGAAAGCATGCTTAATCTATTCCATCATGCAGAGAACTGAATGTAGGACAGACAAGTGATACAATGGGCTGTATTTTGCGTGTCTTAAGTACCAGGTCTTATTACCTAACTTGAATAAACTAAAGACCTGGAGGCGTGATCAAATGCCATTAGGCTATTCTGAGTAGCCAAAGAGCATTGACCACGCCTCCAGGTCTTTAGTTTACTCAAGTTAGGGAATAAGACCTGGTACTTAAGTTAGGGAATAAGACCTGGTACTTAAGTTAGGGAATAAGACCTGGTACTTAAGTTAGGGAATAAGACCTGGTACTTAAGTTAGGGAATAAGACCTGGTACTTAAGTTAGGGAATAAGACCTGGTACTTAAGTTAGGGAATAAGACCTGGTACTTAAGACACGCAGAATACAGCTCAATGGATCTATAAGCATTGTAGATCTGCTCTTTTTGGTACACGACACCGTGATACCACAGAGCCTAAACCAAGTAGGCGTGAGCGTATTTCTGGCTTTGCGTCTCATTCAACCTTTAGCAGCCTAAATAATCACTTTACGTTACTGTACGTTACGTTACTGTCATGTTTACTGTTTCCTGAATCGTGATGCCAAGGAAGTGACTTTCTTGCAATGTTTCAGAAAGTTTGTTCTTTCTGAAACATTATTGTAAAGTTATTGTAAAGTTGTTGTAAAGTTGTTGTAAAGTTGTTGTAAAGTTGTTGTAAAGTTATTGTAAAGTTGTTGTAAAGTTATTGTAAAGTTATTGTAAAGTTATTGTAAAGTTATTGTAAAGTTGTTGTAAAGTTGTTGTAAAGTTATTGTAAAGTTATTGTAAAGTTGTTGTAAAGTTATTGTAAAGTTGTTGTAAAGTTATTGTAAAGTTGTTGTAAAGTTATTGTAAAGTTATTGTAAAGTTATTGTAAAGTTGTTGTAAAGTTGTTGTAAAGTTGTTGTAAAGTTATTGTAAAGTTATTGTAAAGTTATTGTAAAGTTATTGTAAAGTTGTCCCATAAGTGTTGCTCATCCTTCTTCTAATCACTTATGCTCTATTTTATAGTTTTACAATAAAAAAACCCATTAAAACAGTTTAAAATAATTGATATTATTATCACACCACAATAATAATCTTCACAATATCCAATATCGGTCCAAAATATTATGATATTTGATCAACGCAACTTTAACATTATATGCCATGTCATGTGGCGACAGCAACCTGCTATTCTTTAAACAAAATATGGAAGGAAATAACATTTTGAACATTTCCACCTATAATGACATAACCAACATAGAGACAGTAGGCAGTACTCACTCAGCGCTGGGGTCTGCTTTCAGGAATGCTTGGATGACAAGCGGTAACTCTGACTTCACAATGAAGAGGTAGCTGGACATAGCTGGAACAGAAACAGTGCATTTAAATGTATATCGTACAGTATGTGTGTGTGTGTGTGTGTGTGTGTGTGTGTGTGTGTGTGTGTGTGTGTGTGTGTGTGTGTGTGTGTGTGTGTGTGTGTGTGTGTGTGTGACTGACTGTGTGCGTGCGTGCGTGCGAGCAGCAAGAACGGTGTGTGGATATTCTATTATGTTTGTGTATGGAAGGAATACATTTCTAGTAGGAACAGTGGCTGATTGAAGGCTTATATTATGGTGCCTCAACACTGAGCCACGCTCTTCGCCAGGGGCAAGGCAATGCTTTATTCATTATTAATCATAAGTGACCAGGGGCAAGGCACTGCTTTATGCACTGCCATGTGTATACAGTATCATTATTAATCATAAGTGACCAGGGGCAAGGCAATGCTTTATGTACTGCCATGTGTATACAGTATCATTATTAACCATAAGTGACCAGGGGCAAGGCAATGCTTTATGCACTGCCATGTGTATACAGTATCATTATTAACCATAAGTGACCAGGGGCAAGGCAATGCTTTATGTACTGCCATGTGTATACAGTATCATTATTAACCATAAGTGACCAGGGGCAAGGCAATGCTTTATGCACTGCCATGTGTATACAGTATCATTATTAACCATAAGTGACCAGGGGCAAGGCAATGCTTTATGCACTGCCATGTGTATACAGTATCATTATTAATCATAAGTGACCAGGGGCAAGGCAATGCTTTATGTACTGCCATGTGTATACAGTATTATTATTAATCATAAGTGACGTTCGACCCCAACAGGGCAGGTCATGACCCCACTGTGTGAGATTGTGTTATGTGAAATCCATTTGTAATCATTAGCCCCACTTAGCTGCCTTGTGTGACCTGACCTCGCTGTGGAAGAGGCTGAAAAAGCTAATAAAACATGTCATGTTGAAACCTTGTATAAAGGATATCCCAGGTACAGTAGCTATTATTTTTGGTCAAGATCTTGGTAATTCTTTTCATTGGTTCAATAAAACCCACTTAACCCATTCTGACCTGAGATCAGATTCTAAAAATGTCTGTTTGAAAATGACAGTTTTCTGAAAAAGCTATGTTTCTATGTCAGTCGTTCTTCGATCTTTCAAAAATAGCAGACCTACAAGCTCATAGCGCGCCACTCGGTGGCGCGCTATGAGCTTGTAGATCTGCTATGAACCAAAAATCTCTGCAAAATACGACACCAGAGCGAACAAATAAAAGCGAAAACGGTCGCATTTTCGCACATTCGCACATTCGCCACTGATGTGGAAGCTTGCATGGACTTCAATTGGTTTTTTTTAAATGCGAATTATTCGCACGAATATATCGCGTCGCTAATTCGCCAGTGTGTAATGACCTTTACTTGCTAAAGAAATGCATCGAGAACCTTTAGCTACGTGGGTGATTTAAAATCTGTGTTACACATGTGCGACTGTATGATGAAGTAGGGCATTTTATTTACAAAATCTATACATGGAGATACAAGGTTTCTGTCCAACAACAACAATGTGATTTATGTCCATAGTGTCTGTGAATCATCTCCATACATTATTGAACTAGAACTTTAACTAGAACTAAGATGAGAGAACATATTACTCCAGTTTTGGCATCACTGCACTGGCTTCCGGTTGTTTTTAGGATTGATTTTAAAATTATTTTACTTGTCTATAAAGCCCTCAATGGTCTCGCACCTTCCTACCTACATGACTGCCTGTCTAAATATGTCCCAAACCTTCCTACCTACATGACTGCCTGCCTAAATATGTCCCAAACCTTCCTACCTACATGACTGCCTGCCTAAATATGTCCCAAACCTTCCTACCTACATGACTGCCTGCCTAAATATGTCCCAAACCTTCCTACCTACATGACTGCCTGTCTAAATATGTCCCAAACCTTCCTACCTACATGACTGTCTGTCTAAATATGTCCCAAACCTTCCTACCTACATGACTGCCTGCCTAAATATGTCCCAAACCTTCCTACCTACATGACTGCCTGCCTAAATATGTCCCAAACCTTCCTACCTACATGACTGCCTGCCTAAATATGTCCCAAACCTTCCTACCTACATGACTGCCTGTCTAAATATGTCCCAAACCTTCCTACCTACATGACTGTCTGCCTAAATATGTCCCAAACCTTCCTACCTACATGACTGCCTGCCTAAATATGTCCCAAACCTTCCTACCTACATGACTGCCTGCCTAAATATGTCCCAAACCTTCCTACCTACATGACTGCCTGCCTAAATATGTACCAAACCTTCCTACCTACATGACTGTCTGCCTAAATATGTCCCAAACCTTCCTACCTACATGACTGCCTGCCTAAATATGTCCCAAACCTTCCTACCTACATGACTGCCTGTCTAAATATGTCCCAAACCTTCCTACCTACATGACTGCCTGCCTAAATATGTCCCAAACCTTCCTACCTACATGACTGCCTGCCTAAATATGTCCCAAACCTTCCTACCTACATGACTGCCTGCCTAAATATGTCCCAAACCTTCCTACCTACATGACTGCCTGTCTAAATATGTCCCAAACCTTCCTACCTACATGACTGTCTGTCTAAATATGTCCCAAA
Organism: Protomyctophum parallelum; assembly: GCF_964188405.1. Classification (NCBI taxonomy): domain Eukaryota; kingdom Metazoa; phylum Chordata; class Actinopteri; order Myctophiformes; family Myctophidae; genus Protomyctophum; species Protomyctophum parallelum. The sequence continues at coordinate 53,195,695 of NC_139703.1, read as the reverse complement.
CCTTCCTACCTACATGACTGCCTGCCTAAATATGTCCCAAACCTTCCTACCTACATGACTGCCTGCCTAAATATGTCCCAAACCTTCCTACCTACATGACTGCCTGCCTAAATATGTCCCAAACCTTCCTACCTACATGACTGCCTGTCTAAATATGTCCCAAACCTTCCTACCTACATGACTGTCTGCCTAAATATGTCCCAAACCTTCCTACCTACATGACTGCCTGCCTAAATATGTCCCAAACCTTCCTACCTACATGACTGCCTGCCTAAATATGTCCCAAACCTTCCTACCTACATGACTGCCTGCCTAAATATGTCCCAAACCTTCCTACCTACATGACTGTCTGCCTAAATATGTCCCAAACCTTCCTACCTACATGACTGCCTGCCTAAATATGTCCCAAACCTTCCTACCTACATGACTGCCTGCCTAAATATGTCCCAAACCTTCCTACCTACATGACTGCCTGCCTAAATATGTCCCAAACCTTCCTACCTACATGACTGCCTGCCTAAATATGTCCCAAACCTTCCTACCTACATGACTGTCTGCCTAAATATGTCCCAAACCTTCCTACCTACATGACTGCCTGCCTAAATATGTCCCAAACCTTCCTACCTACATGACTGCCTGCCTAAATATGTCCCAAACCTTCCTACCTACATGACTGCCTGCCTAAATATGTCCCAAACCGCCCCCTAAGGTCTTCCACTGCTGGCCTGCTCGCTTTGCCTAAAAAAATGGCAACTAAAAAATACGGGGAAGCAGCTTTTTGCTTCTACGGGCCATCGGCATGGAACAAGCTCCCACTGTACCTTCGTCAGGCAGCCTCTGTAGACATTTTTAAAGCTCAGCTCAAGACCCACCTCTACAACATTGCCTTTAAGTGATCTTATATTTTTTGTTATTCATGTCCTCACTGTATTGCATTACTGCTGTTTTTTAATGTCGTTGCCTTGCTTTTCTTTTATGCTTTTCTTTTCTTTTATTCTCCATTGTTCTGTAAAGCACTTTGAGCTGCATTTGATGTCATGAAAGGTGCTATACAAATAAAGTTTTATTATTATTATTATTGAATGGGTCTTCAACACAGGAACCCACCTGAACTCTAACATCCATATTCTGGATAATACCGAAAACAGGACAGTCTACAAGCTCACAAGAGATTTGGTATAGATTACACATCACTCTGAAGCCATCTATGAAATCAATGGAAAAAGTTCAATATGAATATGTTTATTGTAATATAAGTAATATACCTTGAAGACCCCTGATTGATTGTGGAAGATGTCTTGGGGCAACGGTGGTTAGAGGAGCACGTTTGTAACCAACAGGTTCAATCCCCCAGACCGGCCACCACCACCTTGAGCAAGGCACTGAACACCAAACCTCTCTCCAGTATAAGACTGTGGTTGTACTGAGCAGTAATTGTTTGTTAAATGTGCTTTATATTAACCCATTCTGACCTGAGATCAGATTCATACGAGGTTTCCACTGGACACACACTGGTCTGATTAAGTGTGCTTTATATTAATAATCTAAATCTGCAAAATAACTAGTAGTAAAACAAATCTGTCAAATAAATACATATGAGAAATATTGTGGGAGTAGAAGTAATAAATATCATCCTTCAGTAAAGTGAAAGTACAGTAACACAACATCTTAAATACAGTACTTGAGTTAATGTACTTAGTTACTTTCCAGTTCCACCACTGGCAGATGGTCTCAGTAAGACACAGCTGGCTGTATTTTGCGTGTCTTAAGTACCAGGTCTTATTCCCTAACTTGAGTAAACTAAAGACTTGGAGGCGTGGTCAATGCCATTTGGCTATTCTGAGTGGCCAAAGAGCATTGATCACGCCTCCAGGTCTTTAGTTTACTCAAGTTAGGGAATAAGACCTGGTACTTAAGACACTCAGGGGTCGATTTAGGACTTCTATTTTACTTACTTCTATATTACTAATCTAATTACAGTATTATGATCTGGGGGCGTGTAGTATGTCATATTGCAATTTTGGGCATGTTAAGAAGCGCTTTTGACACCCCCCGGAGTGCGCAAAACGGCCTTGAATTAGTCATGGGTGTGTTTAAGGCGTGTTTGAGACGTACCCAATCAACATGTCCGTACTATTCTCTTTACCAGTCAGCTGATGTCACATACGGAATGCGCACTTTGGGGATCGTGGTATGACATTTCTTCAGGCTGGCACCATAGAAGACATGACATGCCTTTGTCACATTTGGGTTAATTATTCCTATTGCACTGCATGCTGTCACCTTTATGCCTCAAAAGAACAGACCCACCTTTCAGATCGGAATGGAATTGCGAGTAGATGCGTAATTAATTAATTCGATAACGATAGAACCATGTACCATACAGCGAATGAAAGCAAGATTCCTAAGGAATATGGAGATTTTTACATTTAATAAAACGGTTGAGAAATGAGAGAACCATGAGTGTTTATAGGCTAATATCAAGGTTTTTTTATGAAAGACCAAACGGGCTGTGAACTTGAAGAGCTCAATCACCATCCCGACACGGAAGAAATATAGCCTAGTGCATGCATGTATATGCACTGTTGCACTTGCACACAGTAGCCTACACACGCTCTTTATTTGTTTCTATTGAAAAACACCAGTAAAATAACGTTTATTATATTTTATTTCATTCAAGTCAAGGAATGAGTTGAATGCGTGCTGTAATGCTGTGGCCCCGATGGTATGGTCTTCGCTGAGTTCGCTCGTAGCATTTTATTGAAGAAGACTTGAATCGGGTGTGATACAGCATATGAAAGCACATTTCCCACGGATTATGGAGATGTTTTTATTTATTTTTAAGGTTGAGAAATGAAAGAATTATGGCCGTTTCTAATCTCAACATCTTTTAAAAATAGACGCAAAACTGCCATGTCTCATAGAAACAAGTAAATGGGTCTATAAAAATAAGCGCATATAACAGGGGTCTGTAACCTATTTTAAATGAAGTGCCATGTTTTTATTTTCTAAATAGTGAGTCTGCCATATCCAGATTAATTTGAATGACACCACATTAAAATAAAAAAACATATTTTGATTGTCCACAAATATAAAGTTCTTCCTTCTTTTTAAATATGTTCTTGCACATTGTTATAATGATCATTATATATCCCCCTGCAGTCAGAGTTCATAGTTTTAATGAATGAATGTGATGCATTGTGAGCTGGTATAGATCTGCTATTTTCAAAAGTAATCTTTTTATTTAATTTTTGGATTAGCTGTCCTTAGTTGGGCAAATGCATTCATCTGGGGATCCTTGACATGGGAATGTGCTTGTTTTGCACTGGTTTAAACAACATTAGGAGAAAAGCCCAAATAACCACTTTAGAAACAAGAAAAGCAATCACACAGAAAGCAACTTTACAGAAAAATAAGCCGCTTATAATAAACAGACATGGCAACACTCTACCAGCCTCCCAGAGCGCTCAAGTGTCAAATCAAACAGTGCTTTTTGCGTTTATGAGGTGGTCAGACCCACGTCTAATCGTTATGCGCTGAGTGTCTTTAGGTCAAGGGGCTTAATAGCAAATTGCGCAAAGCGAGAATAATTAACATATGGACACTCCCACAATGCTAAAATATTCAGGGACGCGGTATGCCAAATGTGTGTGCGTTCAACACGGGCCGAGTGCGTTCAACACGGGCCGATATGCCTTTCATAATACGAATGTGCGCAGAGCGAGGCCAATTTATGTATCACGACCTGGTAAACCGCACCTTCAAAATCGACCTGTCAAAATACAGCCCAGCCTGCCCACACTTGTTGTTTTCAGTGAGTGCCAGGAACTCTCACTGATGCCAGTATAGCACACACTCAGTATAACACACACTCAGTATAACACACACTCAGTATAGCACACACTGAGTATAACACACACTCAGTATAACACACACTCAGTATAGCACACACTCAGTATAACACACACTCAGTATAGCACACACTCAGTATAACACACACTCAGTATAACACACACTCAGTATAACACACACTCAGTATAGCACACACTCAGTATAACACACACTCAGTATAACACACACTCAGTATAGCACACACTCAGTATAACACACACTCAGTATAGCACACACTCAGTATAACACACACTCAGTATAACACACACTCAGTATAACACACACTCAGTATAACACACACTCAGTATAACACACACTCAGTATAACACACACTCAGTATAACACACACTCAGTATAACACACACTCAGTATAGCACACACTCAGTATAACACACACTCAGTATAACACACACTCAGTATAACACACTCAGTATAACACACACTCAGTATAACACACACTCAGTATAACACACACTCAGTATAACACACTCAGTATAACACACACTCAGTATAACACACACTCAGTATAACACACTCAGTATAACACACACTCAGTATAACACACACTCAGTATAACACACACTCAGTATAGCACACACTCAGTATAACACACACTCAGTATAGCACACACTCAGTATAACACACACTCAGTATAACACACACTCAGTATAACACACACTCAGTATAACACACACTCAGTATAACACACACTCAGTATAACACACACTCAGTATAGCACACACTCAGTATAGCACACACTCAGTATAACACACACTCAGTATAACACACACTCAGTATAACACACACTCAGTATAACACACACTCAGTATAACACACACTCAGTATAACACACACTCAGTATAACACACACTCAGTATAACACACACTCAGTATAGCACACACTCAGTATAACACACACTCAGTATAGCACACACTCAGTATAACACACACTCAGTATAACACACACTCAGTATAACACACACTCAGTATAACACACACTCAGTATAACACACACTCAGTATAACACACACTCAGTATAACACACACTCAGTATAGCACACACTCAGTATAACACACACTCAGTATAACACACACTCAGTATAACACACACTCAGTATAACACACACTCAGTATAGCACACACTCAGTATAACACACACTCAGTATAACACACACTCAGTATAACACACACTCAGTATAACACACACTCAGTATAACACACACTCAGTATAACACACACTCAGTATAACACACACTCAGTATAACACACACTCAGTATAGCACACTCAGTATAACACACACTCAGTATAGCACACACTCAGTATAGCACACACTCAGTATAGCACACACTCAGTATAACACACACTCAGTATAACACACACTCAGTATAGCACACACTCAGTATAACACACACTCAGTATAACACACACTCAGTATAGCACACACTCAGTATAACACACACTCAGTATAACACACACTCAGTATAACACACACTCAGTATAACACACACTCAGTATAGCACACACTCAGTATAACACACACTCAGTATAACACACACTCAGTATAACACACACTCAGTATAGCACACACTCAGTATAACACACACTCAGTATAACACACACTCAGTATAGCACACACTCAGTATAACACACACTCAGTATAACACACACTCAGTATAACACACACTCAGTATAAGCACACACTCAGTATAACACACACTCAGTATAACACACACTCAGTATAGCACACACTCAGTATAACACACACTCAGTATAACACACCACTCAGTATAACACACACTCAGTATAACACACACTCAGTATAAGCACACACTCAGTATAACACACACTCAGTATAACACACACTCAGTATAACACACACTCAGTATAGCACACACTCAGTATAACACACACTCAGTATAGCACACACTCACTATAGCACACACTCAGTATAACACACACTCAGTATAACACACACTCAAGTATAACACACACTCAGTATAGCACACACTCAGTAAGATAACACACACTCAGTATAACACACACTCAGTATAGCACACACTCAGTATAGCACACACTCAGTATAACACACACTCAGTATAACACACACTCACTATAGCACACACTCAGTATAACACACACTCAGTATAACACACACTCAGTACAGTATAACACACACTCAGTATAGCACACACTCAGTACAGTATAACACACACTCAGTATAGCACACACTCAGTACAGTATACACACACTCAGTATAACACACACTCAGTATAGCACACACTCAGTACAGTATAACACACACTCAGTATAGACACACACTCAGTACAGTATAACACACACTCAGTATAGCACACACTCAGTACAGTATAACACACACTCAGTATAGCACACACTCAGTATAGCACACACTCACGTATAGCACACACTCAGTATAACACACACTCAGTATAACACACACTCAGTACAGTATAACACACACTCAGTATAGCACACACTCAGTATAACACACACTCAGTATAGCACACACTCAGTACAGTATAACACACACTCAGTATAGCACACACTCAGTATAACACACACTCAGTATAGCACACACTCAGTACAGTATAACACACACTCAGTATAACACACACTCAGTACAGTATAACACACACTCAGTATAGCACACACTCAGTATAACACACACTCAGTATAACACACACTCAGTATACACACACTCAGTATAACACACACTCAGTATAGCACACACTCAGTACAGTATAACACACACTCAGTATAGCACACACTCAGTATAACACACACTCAGTATAGCACACACTCAGTACAGTATAACACACACTCAGTATAACACACACTCAGTAAGTATAACACACACTCAGTATAGCACACACTCAGTATAACACACACTCAGTATAACACACACTCAGTATAACACACACTCAGTATAACACACACTCAGTATAACACACACTCAGTATAACACACACTCAGTATAACACACACTCAGTATAACACACACTCAGTATAGCACACACTCAGTATAGCACACACTCAGTATAACACACACTCAGTATAACACACACTCAGTATAACACACACTCAGTATAACACACACTCAGTATAACACACACTCAGTATAGCACACACTCAGTATAGCACACACTCAGTATAACACACACTCAGTATAGGACACACTCAGTATAACACACACTCAGTATAACACACACTCAGTATAACACACACTCAGTATAACACACACTCAGTATAGCACACACTCAGTATAGCACACACTCAGTATAACACACACTCAGTATAGGACACACTCAGTATAACACACACTCAGTATAACACACACTCAGTATAACACACACTCAGCTATAACACACACTCAGTATAACACACACTCAGTATAGCACACACTCAGTATAACACACACTCAGTATAGCACACACTCAGTATAACACACACTCAGTATAACACACACTCAGTATAACACACACTCAGTATAACACACACTCAGTATAGCACACACTCAGTATAGCACACACTCAGTATAACACACACTCAGTATAGCACACACTCAGTATAACACACACTCAGTATAGCACACACTCAGTATAACACACACTCAGTATAACACACACTCAGTATAGCACACACTCAGTATAACACACACTCAGTATAACACACACTCAGTATAACACACACTCAGTATAGCACACCACTCAGTATAACACACACTCAGTATAGCACACACTCACTATAGCACACACTCAGTATAACACACACTCAGTATAACACACACTCAGTATAACACACACTCAGTATAACACACACTCAGTATAGCACACACTCACTATAACACACACTCAGTATAACACACACACTCAGTATAACACACACTCAGTATAGCACACACTCAGTATAACACACACTCAGTATAACACACACTCAGTATAACACACACTCAGTATAACACACACTCAGTATAACACACACTCAGTATAAACACACACTCAGTATAACACACACTCAGTATAACACACACTCAGTATAACACACACTCAGTATAACACACACTCAGTATAACACACACTCAGTATAACACACACTCAGTATAACACACACTCAGTATAACACACACTCAGTATAACACACACTCAGTATAACACACACTCAGTATAGCACACACTCAGTATAGCACACACTCAGTATAACACACACTCAGTATAGCACACACTCAGTATAGCACACACTCAGTATAGCACACACTCAGTATAACACACACTCAGTATAGCACACACTCACTATAGCACACACTCAGTATAACACACACTCAGTATAACACACACTCAGTATAACACACACTCAGTATAACACACACTCAGTATAGCACACACTCACTATAACACACACTCAGTATAACACACACACTCAGTATAACACACACTCAGTATAGCACACACTCAGTATAACACACACTCAGTATAACACACACTCAGTATAACACACACTCAGTATAACACACACTCAGTATAACACACACTCAGTATAACACACACTCAGTATAACACACACTCAGTATAACACACACTCAGTATAAACACACTCAGTATAGCACACACTCAGTATAACACACACTCAGTATAACACACACTCAGTATAACACACACTCAGTATAGCACACACTCAGTATAGCACACACTCAGTATAACACACACTCAGTATAACACACACTCAGTATAACACACACTCAGTATAACACACACTCAGTATAACACACACTCAGTATAACACACACTCAGTATAACACACACTCAGTATAACACACACTCAGTATAGCACACACTCAGTATAGCACACACTCAGTATAACACACACTCAGTATAGCACACACTCAGTATAGCACACACTCAGTATAACACACACACTCAGTATAACACACACTCAGTATAGCACACACAGTATAACATCACACACTCAGTATAGCACACACTCAATAACACAACACTCAGTATAGCACACACTCAGTATAACACACCACACTCAGTATAACACACACTCAGTATAACACACACTCAGTATAACACACACTCAGTATAACACACACTCAGTATAACACACACTCAGTATAGCACACACTCAGTATAGCACACACTCAGTATAACACACACTCAGTATAGCACACACTCAGTATAGCACACACTCAGTATAACACACACACTCAGTATAACACACACTCAGTATAACACACACTCAGTATAGCACACACTCAGTATAACACACACACTCAGTATAACACACACTCAGTATAACACACACTCAGTATAACACACACACTCAGTATAACACACACTCAGTATAACACACACTCAGTATAGCACACACTCAGTATAACACACACACTCAGTATAACACACACTCAGTATAACACACACACTCAGTATAACACACACTCAGTATAACACACACTCAGTATAGCACACACTCAGTATAACACACACTCAGTATAACACACACACTCAGTATAACACACACTCAGTATAACACACACTCAGTATAACACACACTCAGTATAACACACACTCAGTATAACACACACACTCAGTATAACACACACTCAGTATAGCACACACTCAGTATAACACACACTCAGTATAACACACACTCAGTATAGCACACACTCAGTATAACACACACACTCAGTATAACACACACTCAGTATAACACACACTCAGTATAACACACACTCAGTATAGCACACACTCAGTATAACACACACTCAGTATAACACACACTCAGTATAACACACACTCAGTATAACACACACTCAGTATAACACACACTCAGTATAGCACACACTCAGTATAACACACACACTCAGTATAACACACACTCAGTATAACACACACTCAGTATAGCACACACTCAGTATAACACACACACTCAGTATAACACACACTCAGTATAACACACACTCAGTATAACACACACACTCAGTATAACACACACTCAGTATAACACACACTCAGTATAGCACACACTCAGTATAGCACACACTCAGTATAACACACACACTCAGTATAACACACACTCAGTATAACACACACACTCAGTATAACACACACTCAGTATAACACACACTCAGTATAGCACACACTCAGTATAACACACACTCAGTATAACACACACACTCAGTATAACACACACTCAGTATAACACACACTCAGTATAACACACACTCAGTATAACACACACTCAGTATAACACACACACTCAGTATAACACACACTCAGTATAACACACACTCAGTATAACACACACTCAGTATAACACACACTCAGTATAGCACACACTCAGTATAACACACACACTCAGTATAACACACACTCAGTATAGCACACACTCAGTATAACACACACACTCAGTATAACACACACTCAGTATAGCACACACTCAGTATAACACACACTCAGTATAGCACACACTCAGTATAACACACACTCAGTATAACACACACTCAGTATAGCACACACTCAGTATAACACACACTCAGTATAACACACACTCAGTATAGCACACACTCAGTATAGCTCACACTCAGTATAACACACTCAGTATAACACACACTCAGTATAACACACTCAGTATAACACACTCAGTATAGCACACACTCAGTATAACACACACTCAGTATAGCACACACTCAGTATAACACACACTCAGTATAACACACACTCAGTATAACACACACTCAGTATAGCACACACTCAGTATAGCTCACACTCAGTATAACACACTCAGTATAACACACACTCAGTATAACACACACTCAGTATAACACACACTCAGTATAGCACACACTCAGTATAGCTCACACTCAGTATAACACACTCAGTATAACACACACTCAGTATAACACACACTCAGTATAACACACACTCAGTATAACACACACTCAGTATAGCACACACTCAGTATAACACACACTCAGTATAACACACACTCAGTATAACACACACTCAGTATAACACACACTCAGTATAACACACACTCAGTATAACACACACTCAGTATAACACACACTCAGTATAACACACACTCAGTATAACACACACTCAGTATAGCACACACTCAGTATAACACACACTCAGTATAACACACACTCAGTATAACACACACTCAGTATAACACACACTCAGTATAGCACACACTCAGTATAACACACACTCAGTATAGCACACTCAGTATAACACACACTCAGTATAGCACACACTCAGTATAACACACACTCAGTATAACACACACTCAGTATAACACACACTCAGTATAACACACACTCAGTATAACACACACTCAGTATAGCACACACTCAGTATAGCACACACTCAGTATAACACACACTCAGTATAACACACACTCAGTATAGCACACACTCAGTATAACACACACTCAGTATAACACACACACAGTATAACACACACTCAGTATAACACACACTCAGTATAACACACACTCAGTATAGCACACACTCAGTATAACACACACTCAGTATAACACACACTCAGTATAGCACACACTCAGTATAACACACACTCAGTATAACACACACTCAGTATAACACACACTCAGTATAACACACACTCAGTATAGCACACACTATAACACACACTCAGTATAACACACACTCAGTATAACACACACTCAGTATAACACACACTCAGTATAACACACACTCAGTATAACACACACTCAGTATAGCACACACTCAGTATAACACACACTCAGTATAACACACACTCAGTATAACACACACTCAGTATAACACACACTCAGTATAACACACACTCAGTATAACACACACTCAGTATAACACACACTCAGTATAGCACACTCAGTATAGCACACTCAGTATAACACACTCAGTATAGCACACACTCAGTATAACACACACTCAGTATAACACACACTCAGTATAGCACACACTCAGTATAACACACACTCAGTATAACACACACACAGTATAACACACACTCAGTATAACACACACTCAGTATAACACACACTCAGTATAGCACACACTCAGTATAACACACACTCAGTATAACACACACTCAGTATAGCACACACTCAGTATAACACACACTCAGTATAACACACACTCAGTATAACACACACTCAGTATAACACACACTCAGTATAGCACACACTCAGTATAACACACACTCAGTATACTCTGAAAGGGTAAAAATTAGAGCTGGGACTCGATTAAAATAATTAATCTAATTAATCAGAGGCTTTGCGATTAATTAATCTAGATTAATCACATTTTAATCGCATATCATTATTTGACCCGAGAATAGTGAGAAAGCAATTTTTTCAAATGGATTTTGGTATACTAGTGAATCAATGAATAGTGAATACATAAGTTTAAGCAATAAAACATTGTTTTTGTAGTAATAGGGGTAATAATTATTTATTGAATAATTGCACACAACTGTGCTGTAATCCACGCTACCATCGGATAGCCTTTTAAATCCTATTTCCAATCCACGGGGACAAGCAAAGTGATCTCAGCGGCTTCCCCCAGTCTGGTGAACCGTCTGCGGTTTCTGGTGGTGTTATTGTCTGAAGAGGACACGGACACTTGGTGCGCAGGTCCGTCTGAAAACTGCCCAGTGACAACGTTCCGCGGTGAAAAGAATAGTGCGATTAAAATGCGTTAATTTTTTTAATGCATTAATCTTTCTGTAGTTAATTAATCGTAATTAATCGCAATTAGTCCCGGCCTTAGTAAAAATGTACCCAAACACGTCAGTTTGGGTCCCATTGAGGCTCTCAAATAGATGGAAATGACTGACTGACACTCTTGAGTAATCAGATTGTCACCAATGTCATCCAATCCGTGGCGACCAAACTCATACACAGGATAGGAAGAACAAGTGGAAGAGATGAAACAAAGGGAACAATATAAACAATTAAACAAGCCCTACAGAAATCCCTGGACGGGTGCTACACCAGAATGTTACGTGTGGTACTTAACATCAACCAGGATGAGCACATCACCAACAAGCTTCTGTACGGGGCATTACCAAGTGTAACAGAGAAGATAGCAGTAAGGAGGATGAGACTAGCTGGCCACTGCCACCGACATCAAGAACTCCCGGCCAAAAAGCTTGTACTGTGGGAACCAACACACGGGCATCGATCGAGAGGACGTCCCACACCTACCTACGAGGACGTACTAAAGAAAGATACTGGTGCGGAAAGCACAAAGGAGCTGGCCAGATGTATGGAGAACCGAGATGACTGGAGACGCCGATGGAGGGCTCGTCTGAGGACGACGTAGAGAGAGAACAATATACAGTAGAAGGACTGAAGCTGATAAATGGGTTCTCGCTCCTGATTTAGATTAAATTGTTGACCAACCTGAAAATGTATTCTTTTTAATGAAGAACGTATTGTTTTAACCAAAAAGATATCACTACGTTTAAATGAACTATTTGTAAATCAGAGTTTCAAATTGAAAGGATTTACCCCGAGGAAGTTTTATATGATATTATTGCTGTCGAGCAGAAATCTCCATATATTAAAGGGACACTTCACCCTTTTTGCAAAAAAATATATGTTAATGACGTTTAGAAGCTTTAGATCACTTTCCTGGGGGTATTTATGTGTGTGATATGTGGTTTTAGTTATTTTAGATTGTAGCAGTGAGCCTGTTCTCTCTGATGTCATGGACACTGGTCTCACTACCTTCCTGGACTACAATTCCCATAATTCTTTGGTGCACTGCTCCTCCTTGTGGATAGGGGGAGAGCTGTCTTACTGAGACAACATGTAGTCCAGGAAGGAAGTGAGCCCAGTGTCCATGACATCAGAGACAACAGGCTCACTGCTACAATCTAAAATATCTAAAACCACATATTACACACATAAAGACCACCAGGAAAGTGTTCTAAAGCTTCTAAACGTCATTAACATATTTTTTTTGCAAAAAGGGTGAAGTGTCCCTTTAACTTTTTAATGTTTATACTATATAGTGTCACACAAAAGTAGCAGAAATAGCCGATTTATAAGCTGAAAACGCATCGCGGTGCGACGACATGTTTTGAGTTAGTGGATCTATTATTATTACTATTGATTTGGGGGAGGGGGGGGGGGGGGGTGGAACGACATATTTTCACATGGGGGGTCCGCAGCCAATATAGATACTTCTGGTGGTCCTTGACATGAAAAAGATTGAGCATCCCTGACATAGAAACACAGAAATAGGTCTTTCAGAAAACTGTTAGGACTTTCTTTTGGTAAATATCGTCCTCAGGTCTAAATGCAGGGCCGGATCTACCATATGGGCACTTTGGGCACGTGCCCAGGGTCCCTTGGGCACCAGGGGCCCCTAAAAAAAAAAGAAAAGAAAAATACTTTTTTTTTTTTAAATTATTTTAGTTCCACAGATAATTTCCCTGCTAATCCGAATGAAATGAATGGTGTCTAAAAATATGTTTTATTGTTGGTGAGAAGGGCAGCTGAAAAGTGCAATTGTGACTAAAGCAGCAACAATGCGCTAGATTGGCTGTCACTCTGCTTCAGTGCCCAGGGGCCCTCAGTGGTGTTAATCCGGCCCTGTCTAAATGGGTTATATAAGACGATGTGATTTTTCACTGCCAAAGAAGAACACCTGCAGAGACAGTGACTCACCTCCAATGTTTTGCAGCGTGATAGCGATGCCAGCGGCCATTTTCCCCGGCGTCCCGAAGGCTCGGTATCCCAGCTCTTCATAAGCTCTGATTCCTGGAGGCAGAGGCGCCAAAACAGCAACATATGCACAATTTAGTGATGATGTTAATAGAGTGGTAGATATTAATAGTTACATAGCTATACAAACGCAAACTAATTGTGTAAGCTATTTTGTTTTTCTTTTCTTTTTCTTTGGAAACTGTAAACTGTGTTATTTTTCGCGCACGCACGCACGCACGCACACACACACACACACACACACACACACACACACACACACACACACACACCTTTTGAAAAATATGTACCCGTATTTTATTTTTTAAATAATTGACTGTATAATATCACTGCCATGGGGCGTTTAGGAGTCAGCTATTGCTGAACATTTTTAATAAACAAAATAAACTCAGGATGGAATATGATCCTTTCCAGGTCTGGGTAGGTAATGCTAGGAATCAATCAGGATGGAATATGAAAAATCTTAGAAATCCTTCTTGATCATATAGCCATAGACATACTGTTTTGCCTGATGTTTGGACAAAATATGTAATATAAAAAAATCACACACGTGTGAACTGAGTGGTGCAATTCCCCCCCCCCCCTCCCTCCCTCTCTCCATCTCTCCCTCCCTCTCTCCCTCTCTCTCTCTCTCTCTCTCTCTCTCTCTCCCTCTCTCTCTCTCTCTCTCTCTCTCTCTCTCTCTCTCCCTCTCTCTCTCTCTCTCTCTCTCCCTCTCTCTCTCTCTCTCTCTCTCTCTCTCTCTCTCTCATCTCTCTCTCTCTCTCTCTCTCTCTCTCTCTCATTAGAGACACAGCACTACCCCTCTCACTGTTTCTGGCGCCCCCTACTGGTATTATTAAGTCACATACTCGTGCTCACTTATACATACATACAAACAAACATGTACACACACAGGTACATACACACACAGGTACATACACACACAGGTACACACACAGGTACATACACACACAGGTACATACACAGGTACATACACACACAGGTACATACACACACAGGTACATACACACACAGGTACACGGACATTGCTGCTTGTAGGAGTGGTTGCAGCACTCAAAAATAGGTCCCTAGGGTAGGTACCCTCACATGTTCTCCCCGTGTCCCCTAGGGTAGGTACCCTCACATGTTCTCCCTGTGTCCCCTAGGGTAGGTACCCTCACATGTTCTCCCCCCGTGTCCCCTAGGGTAGGTACCCTCACATGTTCTCTCCCCGTGTCCCCTAGGGTAGGTACCCTCACATGTTCTCCCGTGTCCCTAGGGTAGGTACCCTCACATGTTCTCCCCGTGTCCCCTAGGGTAGGTACCCTCACATGTTCTCCCCGTGTCCCCTAGGGTAGGTACCCTCACATGTTCTCCCCGTGTCCCCTAGGGTAGGTATCCTCACATGTTCTCCCCGTGTCCCCTAGGGTAGGTACCCTCACATGTTCTCCCCGTGTCCCCTAGGGTAGGTACCCTCACATGTTCTCCCCGTGTCCCCTAGGGTAGGTACCCTCACATGTTCTCCCCGTGTCCCCTAGGGTAGGTACCCTCACAAAAACTTGCAGTAATCCTGGTCTCTAAACTGCCTCCCCCTGGCCAGCCGGGGCGCCTGATGGAGGGGAAAGGAACTGGTTGGAATAACGTGTTCCTTCCAAGCGCTACGTCCAACCAGGGAAACTCCCCCCTGTCAGGTGTAAAGGAGCAACTTGGACACTCAGGCATGAAGGAAGCATGAGTTAAAGTCCGCTGCTCTCCCCTTGTCCCCATGGGGACTAGGTTGGTCTCCCCTTGTCCCCCATATATGGGGACTAGGTTGGTCTCCCCTTGTCCCCCATATATGGGGACTAGGTTGCTCTCCCCTTGTCCCCCATATATGGGGACTAGGTTGGTCTCCCCTTGTCCCCCATATATGGGGACTAGGTTGGTGGAGGGTGTGTAGAGCCCAGGATCACATTAGATGATTGACACAGGGGTGAAAAATGGGTTACAAAATCGTGGGATAGGCCTATCTGAAAAATGCCACCCAGGGAGTGTGTGTGTGTGTGTGTGTGTGTGTGTGTGTGTGTGTGTGTGTGTGTGTGTGTGTGCACAGTGTCAGGTGGATCCGGCCAAACCCAGATGACTTGATACTGTAGGTGTAAACCGTGAAGAGGGTTGTGTCTGTAGGCGTTGTGTCTGTAGGCGTAAACCGTGAAGAGGGTTGTGTCTGTAGGCGTTGTGTCTGTAGCAGAGCATGTGAGCGGAGCGCGGAGCGAGCGAGGAGCGGAGCGGGGGGATTTTGACGTGAGCGCGGAGCGGGTTTTTAAATGTGTCAGATTGACTAACGGAGCGAGAACTGTCCTCCGCTCCGAGCCGCTCCGAGCCGCTCAATGCACACGGCACGGCTAATTTACATCATGCTCCAAAAAAGACTGCATGTTGCTGCAACATGCGGTCTGAAACGAAGGCCTTCAGGTTTAATTAGCCAATTTCAGGAAAACAGCATTTTATTTTTCCCCCGTCATTTCTTTCTGCTGAGCGGAGCGGGCATCTGAGTGTAGCCTCGGAGCGAGCACGGAGCGGGGAGCGCTCCATACGTAAATGAAGGTGAGCGCTGAGCGAGCGAGGAGCGGCGTGGGGGGAGATGAACGTGAGCGCGGAGCGAGCGTAACAAAAGCCGTCGAGAGCGAAGAGCGGAATTATCGGCCGCTCCGCTCCGCTCACATGCTCTGGTCTGTAGGTGTAAACCGTGAAGAGGGTTGTGTCTGTAGGCGTTGTGTCTGTAGGGTTGTGTCTGTAGGGTTGTGTCTGTAGGCGTTGTGTCTGTAGGGTTGTGTCTGTAGGCGTTGTGTCTGTAGGCGTTGTGTCTGTAGGGTTGTGTCTGTAGGCGTTGTGTCTGTAGGGTTGTGTCTGTAGGGTTGTGTCTGTAGGGTTGTGTCTGTAGGCGTTGTGTCTGTAGGGTTGTGTCTGTAGGCGTTGTGTCTGTAGGGTTGTGTCTGTAGGGTTGTGTCTGTAGGCGTTGTGTCTGTAGGCGTTGTGTCTGTAGGGTTGTGTCTGTAGGCTGTAGGCGTTGTGTCTGTAGGCGTTGTGTCTGTAGGGTTGTGTCTGTAGGCGTTGTGTCTGTAGGCGTTGTGTCTGTAGGGTTGTGTCTGTAGGGTTGTGTCTGTAGGGTTGTGTCTGTAGGGTTGTGTCTGTAGGGTTGTGTCTGTAGGGTTGTGTCTGTAGGCGTTGTGTCTGTAGGGTTGTGTCTGTAGGGTTGTGTCTGTAGGGTTGTGTCTGTAGGGTTGTGTCTGTAGGCGTTGTGTCTGTAGGGTTGTGTCTGTAGGGTTGTGTCTGTAGGCGTTGTGTCTGTAGGCGTTGTGTCTGTAGGCGTTGTGTCTGTAGGCGTTGTGTCTGTAGGCGTGTGTCTGTAGGGTTGTGTCTGTAGGCGTTGTGTCTGTAGGCGTTGTGTCTGTAGGGTTGTGTCTGTAGGCGTTGTGTCTGTAGGGTTGTGTCTGTAGGCGTTGTGTCTGTAGGCGTTGTGTCTGTAGGGTTGTGTCTGTAGGGTTGTGTCTGTAGGCGTTGTGTCTGTAGGGTTGTGTCTGTAGGCGTTGTGTCTGTAGGGTTGTGTCTGTAGGGTTGTGTCTGTAGGGTTGTGTCTGTAGGCGTTGTGTCTGTAGGCGTTGTGTCTGTAGGCGTTGTGTCTGTAGGGTTGTGTCTGTAGGCGTTGTGTCTGTAGGGTTGTGTCTGTAGGGTTGTGTCTGTAGGCGTTGTGTCTGTAGGGTTGTGTCTGTAGGCGTTGTGTCTGTAGGCGTTGTGTCTGTAGGGTTGTGTCTGTAGGGTTGTGTCTGTAGGGTTGTGTCTGTAGGGTTGTGTCTGTAGGCGTTGTGTCTGTAGGGTTGTGTCTGTAGGGTTGTGTCTGTAGGGTTGTGTCTGTAGGCGTTGTGTCTGTAGGCGTTGTGTCTGTAGGGTTGTGTCTGTAGGCGTTGTGTCTGTAGGGTTGTGTCTGTAGGGTTGTGTCTGTAGGCGTTGTGTCTGTAGGGTTGTGTCTGTAGGGTTGTGTCTGTAGGGTTGTGTCTGTAGGCGTTGTGTCTGTAGGGTTGTGTCTGTAGGGCGTTGTGTCTGTAGGCGTTGTGTCTGTAGGCGTTGTGTCTGTAGGCGTTGTGTCTGTAGGGTTGTGTCTGTAGGCGTTGTGTCTGTAGGGTTGTGTCTGTAGGCGTTGTGTCTGTAGGGTTGTGTCTGTAGGGTTGTGTCTGTAGGGTTGTGTCTGTAGGCGTTGTGTCTGTAGGCGTTGTGTCTGTAGGCGTTGTGTCTGTAGGGTTGTGTCTGTAGGCGTTGTGTCTGTAGGCGTTGTGTCTGTAGGCGTTGTGTCTGTAGGGTTGTGTCTGTAGGCGTTGTGTCTGTAGGCGTTGTGTCTGTAGGGTTGTGTCTGTAGGCGTTGTGTCTGTAGGGTTGTGTCTGTAGGGTTGTGTCTGTAGGCGTTGTGTCTGTAGGGTTGTGTCTGTAGGGTTGTGTCTGTAGGGTTGTGTCTGTAGGCGTTGTGTCTGTAGGCGTTGTGTCTGTAGGGTTGTGTCTGTAGGGTTGTGTCTGTAGGCGTTGTGTCTGTAGGGTTGTGTCTGTAGGGTTGTGTCTGTAGGGTTGTGTCTGTAGGGTTGTGTCTGTAGGCGTTGTGTCTGTAGGCGTTGTGTCTGTAGGGTTGTGTCTGTAGGGTTGTGTCTGTAGGGTTGTGTCTGTAGGGTTGTGTCTGTAGGGTTGTGTCTGTAGGGTTGTGTCTGTAGGGTTGTGTCTGTAGGCGTTGTGTCTGTAGGCGTTGTGTCTGTAGGGTTGTGTCTGTAGGCGTTGTGTCTGTAGGGTTGTGTCTGTAGGGTTGTGTCTGTAGGCGTTGTGTCTGTAGGGTTGTGTCTGTAGGGTTGTGTCTGTAGGCGTTGTGTCTGTAGGCGTTGTGTCTGTAGGGTTGTGTCTGTAGGGTTGTGTCTGTAGGCGTTGTGTCTGTAGGCGTTGTGTCTGTAGGGTTGTGTCTGTAGGCGTTGTGTCTGTAGGGTTGTGTCTGTAGGGTTGTGTCTGTAGGCGTTGTGTCTGTAGGGTTGTGTCTGTAGGGTTGTGTCTGTAGGGTTGTGTCTGTAGGCGTTGTGTCTGTAGGGTTGTGTCTGTAGGCGTTGTGTCTGTAGGCGTTGTGTCTGTAGGGTTGTGTCTGTAGGGTTGTGTCTGTAGGGTTGTGTCTGTAGGCGTTGTGTCTGTAGGGTTGTGTCTGTAGGCGTTGTGTCTGTAGGGTTGTGTCTGTAGGGTTGTGTCTGTAGGCGTTGTGTCTGTAGGGTTGTGTCTGTAGGGTTGTGTCTGTAGGCGTTGTGTCTGTAGGGTTGTGTCTGTAGGGTTGTGTCTGTAGGGTTGTGTCTGTAGGCGTTGTGTCTGTAGGGTTGTGTCTGTAGGCGTTGTGTCTGTAGGGTTGTGTCTGTAGGGTTGTGTCTGTAGGCGTTGTGTCTGTAGGGTTGTGTCTGTAGGGTTGTGTCTGTAGGGTTGTGTCTGTAGGGTTGTGTCTGTAGGGTTGTGTCTGTAGGGTTGTGTCTGTAGGCGTTGTGTCTGTAGGCGTTGTGTCTGTAGGCGTTGTGTCTGTAGGGTTGTGTCTGTAGGGTTGTGTCTGTAGGGTTGTGTCTGTAGGCGTTGTGTCTGTAGGGTTGTGTCTGTAGGCGTTGTGTCTGTAGGCGTTGTGTCTGTAGGGTTGTGTCTGTAGGCGTTGAAGTGTGAGTAATAATGGACTACCTTACCCACAATGCCAGAGGCTTTGAGCAGCAGGTGGATGGAGTAGGAGGACAGGCCGGCCACAGCGGTCAGTAGAAACCTGCCAGGACAGAAAGAAAGGACAACACATTTCACAGCAAATCATACTTACCGTACATTATGTTTTTTTGGTACCAATATATACAAAAACATAGTAATGTGCGTTTTTGTTTGAATAATTCATAATATGATCACAATCACACAAAGTGTGAAATATGACCTGTAGCATTATATGTTTAAAGGACCACTTCACCACTTTTCAACCTATCTTCATATAATGGGTCCTCACTAATAATCATGAAGAAATGGCACGATTTTTTTTCTACTCAGTCTGTGTCTCATAGGAGGGGCTGTGGGCAGTTGAGAAACCGTCTTCCAGCGACATCATCATTAGGCAGATTTATTTTTAAACAAGATTTTTTTACAAAACTATTTAGATTCTCATCATCGTGAGAACGATGGCTTCCATTTCCGCATTGCAACTTTTCAGGACTAGAAAGCCTGCAGTTTCTATTAGCTTGTATTCCCCATCGATGATGTCACTGGAAGACGGTTTCTGAACTGCCCACAGCCCTCCTATATGAGACACAGACTGAGTAGGAAAAGAATTGCACTTTTTTGTCATGATTATTAGTGAGGACCTATTATATGAAGACAGGTTGAAAAGTGGTGAAGTGGTCCTTTAAGCAATAATACACAAAAGGGAGATGTAATAGTGTGAGATATACTGTAGGCATTGTGGCTATAGGCTCATCGTGTAGGCAGCAGGATTATAAGCACACACACACTGTACACTGACAGAAAGTGAGAGACCGGGCCTTGTGGTTAGAGTGTCAGCCCTGAAACTGGGAGGTCGGGGGTTCGATCCCCGGCCGGGTCATACCAAAGACTGTAAAAATGGGACCCGATGCCTCCCTGCTTGACACTCAGCATCAAAGGGTTGGATTGGGGGGGGGGGTGGTCAAATCTACTGATCAAATGATTCCAGAGCGCGGCGCACGCTGCAGCTCACCGCTCCAAGAGATGGGTCAAATGCGGAGAACAAATGACACTTCGATAACGTGTGTGTGACAAATGGTATGACTTTGACTTTGACCTGTGCACACCAGGTGCACACGCAAGGGAGAGACATGTCATGCCATATAATGAAAGCTAATTTCCGCTTAAAGGTTTTATGACATTCATTTTCATTTCTTTTTCTTTTTTCTTTTAGGTTTTATGACCTCAATTACACCCAAAAAACCTGAACTTTGAACATTCAGTGGATTTTCTGTGGTCTGAAGTTTTCTTTGGGGTTTGGAAGCCTTTTGAGCTACAATGAAAACAGGCAACACAGTGAAAACAGTGACATCTGCTGGAAAATCCCATTGACATAATTATATGGGATTTGCAGGGTCTTACATCACTTACTGCCGGCAAATCAGAGCACCTGTTTGAGCCAGAAAACCCCCAGATCACAGAAAATCTACTGAATGTTAAAAGTTCATGTTTTTTGGGTGCAATTGAGATTCGAAAACCTAAAAAAATAAGAACAATTCCAAAACCTTTTTTTTAATGTCACAATCCCTTTAACACGAACACAGAGCAGCCTCTGTCAGAGTAACATAAGCTGTTCAACAATACACATCCATTGTGTTGTTGCTGTATTGCATTTGTAAACAGGTTGATTCTCAGGTCCACAGAAGGTGCTCATTCTGCTGTGACATCTAACATGCCTGTGTTTATCTATGCAGATGACTGTAATTAATTGGGAAGCTGCCTTGATTGCCTGAAGAGAGCTCTGACTGATTGCTTTAGGGGGGGGGCATCTTGGGTGTTGCTAGACGCTTTGTGATTCGCTGACTGCTTAGCCAGGGGGTGGAGTCAGGAGTCTATATAAAGGGGAAATGGCTCAGTAGAGTTGGTGCTGCCATGGGGAGAGTTTGACACCAGTACCTCTCTGTTTAACTTATGGTCACTTATTTCACCTATGTTGTCCAGGTCTGGAAGACATTAAACTTTATTTCTGCCTCATGTCCAGTATGTCATTTTAAAGGTTGTATTCATTAAACTTTATTTCTGCCTCATGTCCAGTATGTCATTTTAAAGGTTGTATTCATTAAACTTTATTTCTGCCTCATGTCCAGTATGTCATTTTAAAGGTTTTATTCATTAAACTTTATTTCTGCCTCATGTCCAGTATGTCATTTTAAAGGTTTTATTCATTAAACTTTATTTCTGCCTCATGTCCAGTATGTCATTTTAAAGGTTGTATTCATTAAACTTTATTTCTGCCTCATGTCCAGTATGTCATTTTAAAGGTTGTATTCATTAAACTTTATTTCTGCCTCATGTCCAGTATGTCATTTTAAAGGTTGTATTCATTAAACTTTATTTCTGCCTCATGTCCAGTATGTCATTTTAAAGGTTTTATTCATTAAACTTTATTTCTGCCTCATGTCCAGTATGTCATTTTAAAGGTTGTATTCATTAAACTTTATTTCTGCCTCATGTCCAATATGTCATTTTAAAGGTTGTATTCATTAAACTTTATTTCTGCCTCATGTCCAATATGTCATTTTAAAGGTTTTATTCATTAAACTTTATTTCTGCCTCATGTCCAGTATGTCATTTTAAAGGTTTTATCAAACAGCCCATCTAGAATCCCACTTGGTCACACATGGGGTGGCGAGTGGCCACTTGGGAATAAATATAATACTTAACCCATTCTGACCTGAGATCAGATTCATACGAGGTTTCCACTGGACACACACACACTGGTCTGATGAACCCATTCTGACCTGAGATCAGATTCATACAAGGTCTCCACTGGACACACACACACTGGTCTGATGAACCCATTCTGACCTGAGATCAGATTCTAGAAATGTCAGTCGCTCTTCAATTTTTCAAAAAATAGCAGACCTACAAGCTCGTATCGCGCCACTCGGTGGTGCGATATGAGCTTGTAGATCTGCTATTTTTCAATAGCTAAAGCATAACATGATGCTGACACCAAAATGGGTTCCCGGTCAGAATGGGTTAAAAAGGGTAGGCATAATAAGCTTTGGCTTCAGCCTACACCTTTTCGGTGCTAACCGTGACCTTATAATACTACAATCTGTCTTTAAAAATGTAAAAAATGTAAGTACCGAAATAAACTATTCATTCATTCATTCATAGTGGATCAGTTATTTTAACAAAAGAACATCACTGTAACCCATTAGGAAAGAAATTGGTTCTGCTGGGGCTTTCATAAGGAGAGGGCAGACAGTAAGTAAGTTCTGCTGGGGCTTTCATAAGGTGAGGGCAGACAGTAAGTAAGTTCTGCTGGGGCTTTCATAAGGAGAGGGCAGACAGTAAGTAAGTTCTGCTGGGGCTTTCATAAGGAGAGGGCAGACAGTAAGTAAGTTCTGCTGGGGCTTTCATAAGGAGAGGACATACAGTAAGTAAGTTCTGCTGGGGCTTTCATAAGGAGAGGGCAGACAGTAAGTAAGTTCTGCTGGGGCTTTCATAAGGAGAGGGCAGACAGTAAGTAAGTTCTGCTGGGGCTTTCATAAGGAGAGGACATACAGTAAGTAAGTTCTGCTGGGGCTTTCATAAGGAGAGGCCATACAGTAAAGCTTGCAGTCTTGAAAGTACAGGGTATTAAAACATTAAAACATAAAACGGCCTACCTGATCATATAACTAATCCTAAAGGCTTCATGTTCCACCTAATATGTATTAACCCATTCTGTGCGGGAACCCCTTTTGGTGTCAGCACTATGTTATGCTTTAGCTATTGAAAAATAGCAGATCTACAAGCTCATAGCGCGCCACCGAGTGGCGCGCTACGAGCTTGTAGGTCTGCTATTTTTGAAAAATCAAAGAACGACTGACATAGCAAACATAGCTTTTTCAGAAAACCGTCAGGATGTAGAAGACATTTATAGAATCTGATCCTAGGTCAAAATGTGTTAATAAAGAGATTAGCGGTACTTCTTTATGAAGCCTGGCACAGTTCATTATACCAAGGACAATGTCCGGAAGTCCAGACACTTCAAAGCTCACACACAGCAAGCATTTACTATACATTTCTTAGCAAGGCCGACTAAAACCCATTATGGTTTGCAGCGTCTGAGGATCTGCAAGGGCATGAAGACAGTGACATGGTTGTGATTAATGATTATTACTACTATTTACTTTACATTTACTACAATGCCTACATTTTACAATGTAGGCATTTAGCAGACACTCTTTTTTTTTTTTTTTTTAAGATATTTTTTTGCGGCTTACGCCTTTTATTGATT
This sequence comes from Protomyctophum parallelum, assembly GCF_964188405.1. Taxonomy (NCBI): domain Eukaryota; kingdom Metazoa; phylum Chordata; class Actinopteri; order Myctophiformes; family Myctophidae; genus Protomyctophum; species Protomyctophum parallelum. The sequence continues at coordinate 53,171,060 of NC_139703.1, read as the reverse complement.
TTTTTTGAAGGGACAGACAGTAGGCTGACAGGAAACGGGAGAGAGATGGGGGGATGACATGCAGTAAAGGCCGTGTCGGGTCCGGGAGTCGAACCCGCGGCACACTGCGACTGGATTACCAGTCCGGTGCCCAGACCGTTACGCTACGGCCTGGGTAGCAGACACTCTTTATCCAGAGCGGCTTATTATAATAACCGCGGTAAACACATTACATCAAATGCAGAAGGATCTGAAATCAGAATGTGCGAACAATCTGAAATCAGATTGTCTGGATGTCTGAGTGATCAGCCCAATGGACAGCCATGTAGTTTTGGAGAAAAAAGGCCAGAGAGGATGGTAATTATAACAGCAGTCTACACGTGTTATATATAATTATAACAGCAGTCTACACGTGTTATATATAATTATAACAGCAGTCTACACGTGTTATATATAATTATAACAGCAGTCTACACGTGTTATATATAATTATAACAGCAGTCTACACGTGTTATATATAATTATAACAGCAGTCTACACGTGTTATATATAATTATAACAGCAGTCTACACGTGTTATATATAATTATAACAGCAGTCTACAAGTGTTATATATAATTATAACAGCAGTCTACACGTGTTATATATAATTATAACAGCAGTCTACACGTGTTATATATAATTATAACAGCAGTCTACACGTGTGTGATTATAACAGCAGTCTACACGTGTGTGATTATAACAGCAGTCTACACGTGTGTGATTATAACAGCAGTCTACACGTGTGTGCAAAAGCAGGGCTAAAAGTGGTCCATATAAGGCGGACCGCAGACAACGTGTTAACCTAACCATGCATAAGTCTGCATGGTAGTCAGACAACGTGTTAACCTAACCATGCATCAGTCTGCATGGTAGTCAGACAACGTGTTAACCTAACCATGCATCAGTCTGCATGGTAGTCAGACAACGTGTTAACCTAACCATGCATCAGTCTGCATGGTAGTCAGACAACGTGTTAACCTAACCATGCATCAGTCTGCATGGTAGTCAGACAACGTGTTAACCTAACCATGCATCAGTCTGCATGGTAGTCAGACAATGTGTTAACCTAACCATGCATCAGTCTGCATGGTAGTCAGACAACGTGTTAACCTAACCATGCATCAGTCTGCATGGTAGTCAACACTAGCTTAAAGGTTTTATGACATTCATTTTCATTTATTTTTATTTTTTATTTTAGGTTTTATGACCTCAATTACACCCAAAAAACCTGAACTTTGAACATTCAGTGGATTATCTGTGGTCTGAAGTTTTTTGGGGCCTTTTGAGCTACAATGAAAACAGGCAACACAGTGAAACAGTGACATCTGCTGGCAAATCCCATTGACATATATGGGATTTGCAGTAAGTGATGTCACTTACTGCCGGCAAATCAGAGCACCTGTTTGAGCCAGAAAACCCACCAGATCACAGAGAATCTACTGAATGTTAAAAGTTCATGTTTTTTGGGTGCAATTGAGATTAGAAAACCTAAAAAAAAACAAGAACAATTCCAAAACCTTTTTTTTAATGTCACAATCCCTTTAAGTGCTACAGGCTAATAGGTGATTTGAAGTCTGAAGAAGTGACTCCTCAGATTAGGGTGGAACATTGAGAGTGAAGCCAGGGAAAGGCCATCTTGAGGGCAGTTCTGAGGGTTAGTAATCCTACTCATACGCTGTGAAGTCCTCAGTGTTAGCGAGTGTAACCCAAATGACCCAAATGGACCTGTGTAGGTGGAAAGGACATTTCCCACAACCCTTTCATCCCCAGATTGCTGAACAAGAGCTAAGTTTTGTCGCACAGTCTGAACTGATTCGTGCTCAAATAGGGACTTTTTTCTATAGCCTAGTCGTATACAATACATACATACATACATACATACATACATACATACATACATACATACATACATACATACATACATACATACATACATACATACATACATACATACATACATACATACATACATACATACATACATGCACCCATGATTAACTTTTATTTACTTTGCACTCACTTTGTTATGTTCTTCTCTCTCTACCTTTAACCCATTCTGACCTGAGATCAGATTCTAAAAAATGTCTTCTACATCCTGACAGTTTTCCATTCTGACCTGAGATCAGATTCTAAAAATGTTCTTCTACATCCTGACAGTTTTCCATTCTGACCCGAGATCAGATTATAAAAATGTCTTCTACATCCTGACAGTTTTCCATTCTGACCCGAGATCAGATTCTAAAAAATGTCTTCTATGTCAGTCGCTCTTCGATCTTTCAAAAAATAGCAGACCTACAAGCTCGTAGCGCGCCACTCGGTGGCGCGCTACGCAGCGCTGGGTGGGCCTGGGTCACGCACCGCCGGGTGGGCCTGGGTCACGCAGCGCTGGGTGGGCCTGGGTCACGCAGCGCTGAGTGGGCCTGCTCAGCATTCCTAGAAGGTCGGTCTAAACCCACAACCTTTCCCAGACCTCTCTGCCGCTGAACGAACCAGGGCCTTAATTATGCATACAGCCCAGGATCCTTTGCGAGTGTAGGTGGTGTAAAGAGGTTATTGGAACACGACCCTCCCAAACATGCATATTGTGCTGAGTTTTATAAGAGATGAAAAGAAAACCTTTTGTCTCTATGAAATATCACAGAGTGGGTGTGTACTGTTCGCCCTATCAGTCCCCACTGAGTCACAGAGAAATGCCATTCAATGGGTCCCTGCCTTGCAGAATATTCTGCAAGGCACCGTCGTTCTGGTTAGAAGGTTATTGCTGTGCCTCTTTGGGAATCGGCTGAATAAGCAATTGGTACAATAGAGCACCGAAGTCTGACGTCACTTTCAGTAGAGGGCGTCAGTCCCCAGGTTCATGTATTTGTTTAGTTGCATTGAAATCGCCATAGGAGGATTTTTAGATCGCCTCATATAAGAACTGTGTTTGAAAAATAAACATGTCACCCCGGCCGCTTCACTCATATGCAGGGGTGGCTCGTATCTATGGGCAAGGGGGGCTGAGCCCCCCCTATCTTATGGAGTAAAGATGAGAAATTATTATTAAAATGTTTTAGAATAGATACTTTTATATTCTGGTATAATCTAAAGCAGCACCAGCATCAAATAGTTACAAGAAAAACACAAAATAGCCCAAAATGGGCTGATTTCTTACAGCCCAAAATGCTTCCATTGGCTTTCATTGCGTTGAATGATTGACAGCTGCCAAGACACGCCTGCTTGGTTTACTTGCCATTGGGGCTGAAATCTCTCAGCCCCAGAGCCAATAGAGGGCTGTGCTCAGCCCTAATGCCCGCCTCAGACCGTGAGGTCATTGGCTATTGACCAATCACAGCACGTGGCCACCTGCTCGTGTGTGGTTGTTTATGATGTGAAAGAAGTAGCCTATTTTAAATGAAATAAGTTTATTATTTACTTTATAATCCGTTTTGTCCCGTGTCCGTGGAGGGGAAAATGAAGTTAAGAGACTGGGAGCATATCGTCCATTTTGGATATAACAAAAGGAAAGGATACGAAGAATACGTTTTGTGAGTTTGAAATTCTTGCTTGGGGCAGACACCGGACCCACAGAAAGGTAGAGTGGTCTGCTTCATTCATCTCACAAAGTTAAGAAACATAATCGCTGGTTTAATCACATTGAAAGTGGCTCGAGCTCTCATTGAGTTGGGAAGAGAGAGAGAGAGAGGCTGTGTTTGTGTGCGTGTGTTAGTGTTGTTTCGGTGCCGTGTGCGTGCGCACGTGCGTGCATGTGTGTGTGCCTTGCAAGTTGCTTGTTTCGAAACGGCACCGACGCGCGCGCGCAACGCAACTGGCACAAACGGCCCGTTTGCGCCAGTTGCACGCGCGCGCGTGCGTGCATGCGTGCGTGCATGCGTACTGTTATTATTAATGACAGTATAAGAGCAGCTATCTGTACATACAAATACAAACAATGTTCAGTGGAGTGTTTTTTTGTGGGCATGCACTTCTGTTGTTGTGGAGCATTTGCTGTAACAAAGTATAGGCCTGTAGTAGTGTCATTGCTGTACTTTGATATCTGGAATATGATGCTATTGCTGCAGGTTGAACTAGTTGGGTAGCATACATAGTGTAATAGATTTTCTGAGTAGCACTGCATGGGTACTGGGTTGTTGTGGAATGTGATGTTGATGCTGTTGTTGCTGTAGACCAGTATTCTGTGAACATGCTGTAGTATAGGGTGAACAATGGATAGCATGTTTTTGTATTGAGTTGTACTTGAAATGTACTGTAATTCTGCAAACTGTTAATAAATCAATCAGCATATACTATCGTATATTGGCCCGTAGCATAAGATTTCTTCAGCCCCTCCAACCAACATCAGCTAGAGCCGCCACTGCTCATATGGATATGAAGAATCAACTGACTGAGAGAAAACGCTAATGTTACTGCTGCTGAATTAGTTAGATTTTCGCTAGAAGCAGACTGTATCATATATGAGTGACTGACTGTTGCAAACGATACAGAGACGCCTCCCTGACAATAACGCTGAGACAGCTTGTTTATTTTTGGACCACAACACTTATAGTAGACGATATTAAGATCACCCCATGTTATTCTCCATAGAGACATTACTTCCGCGAACCAGGGGAATGGAAGGGATGAGCGAGTTACGTCAGGACTTTAGAACCAGGGGAATGGAAGGGATGAGCGAGTTACGTCAGGACTTTAGAACCAGGGGAATGGAAGGGATGAGCGAGTTACGTCAGGACTTTAGAACCAGGGGAATGGAAGGGATGAGCGAGTTACGTCAGGACTTTAGAACCAGGGGAATCGAAGGGATGAGCGAGTTACGTCAGGACTTTAGAACCAGGGGAATGGAAGGGATGAGCGAGTGACGTCAGGACTTTAGAACCAGGGGAATCGAAGGGATGAGCGAGTTACGTCAGGACTTTAGAACCAGGGGAATGGAAGGGATGAGCGAGTTACGTCAGGACTTTAGAACCAGGGGAATGGAAGGGATGAGCGAGTTACGTCAGGACTTTAGAACCAGGGGAATGGAAGGGATGAGCGAGTTACGTCAGGACTTTAGAACCAGGGGAATGGAAGGGATGAGCGAGTTACGTCAGGACTTCGGTGCTCTAGGATGAGCCCTAGAACTGTGTGCCCTAATACATATGAGGGCCACACATATATTACAATGTTTATATGTTTATATGTTTATACATGTGACTTCGATATTTATCAGGAGAGGAAGGCCGCCCAACACTATTCTAAAATAGCCGAACTACAAGCTCAAAACGCAGCCATGTCTTTCTACTACTTTTGTGTGACATTGCAGTTTGACAAAGAAGGGCATTCATTTACGAACATCACAACCGTGTGAACTGAGTGGTGCAATCCCCCCCCCCCCCCCACCTCTTTCTCTCTCTCTCTCTCTCTCTCTCTCTCTCTCTCTCTCATTAGCAGGCAACAGAGCATGCACTATCCCTCTCTGTTTCTGGCGCCCCCTACTGGTACTAATAAGTCATATACTCGTGCTCATGACCAATGCCACATAGGCGCATATAGGCGGACACGGACATTGCTGGTTGTAGGAGTGGTTGCACCACTCAAAAAAAGCATAAAAAGTTAAATAAAACTTGATAAACTGATTTTGTCCAGAGAGCAACAACGTTCTGATTTGATTTGCTGTCAGGGTTTCTGAATGTGATCCCAACGATATTGTTCACCACAGCCATTGACTCATTATAAGTTCTGGTCTGAACTAGTACCAGAACCTAGTACTTCTTCAGGGTACCATACCCTGAAGAAGGAAGTTGGTCTGAACTAGTACCATACCCTGAAGAAGGCAGTTGTACCTGGCTAAACGTTGGTTCCTGCTCTGCATCCTAATAAATAATCGGCACTTTGGCTATCAGTGTGTGCAGCCACTCCTTTGTCTTTTTAAGACTTAACTCTTTAGATGTTTCTGCCGTGAGCTGTGAGCACCACTACCAAGACTGGTGCGCGTTTAGCATCCTCCTGCACAGTGAACTAGTACAATATAAATATTTAACCCATTCTGACCAGGCACCCATTTTGGTGTTGGCATCATGTTATGCTTTAGCTATTGAAAAATAGCAGATCTACAAGCTCATATCGCGCCACCGAGTGGCGCGATACGAGCTTGTAGGTCTGCTATTTTTGAAAAAAATCGAAGAACGACTGACATTTTTTAGAATCTGATCTCAGGTCAGAATGGGTTCGTCAGACCAGCATGTGTCCAGTGGAAACCTCGTATGAATCTGATCTCAGGTCAGAATGGGTTAAAGCAACATATTCATATAGTTATCATTATAGTTATACCGTTCGTGGTGTAGACGACCCCATTAGACTAGCCTGGCATTGGCCATCCTGGGAACATCTGTGAACTCACATGCTCAGGCAGGCCACTGCCAGGACACCTATAGACTCACATCTCTAACATTAATCCATTCTCAACGGGAACCCATTTTGTTGTTAGCATCATGCTATGCTTTAGCTATTGAAAAATAGCAGATCTACAAGCTCATATCGCGCCACCGAGTGGCGCGATACGAGCTTGTAGGTCTGCTATTTTTGAAAAAAATCGAAGAACAACTGACATTTTTTAGAATCTGATCTCAGGTCAGAATGGGTTAATCAGAACCAGTGTGTGTCCGGTGGAAACCTCGTATGAATCTGATCTCAGGTCAGAATGGGTTAAAGCCTCTAAGAATCTCTGGCATGGAGCCAACTGGAAGTGAATTCTTCCTGTTCCCAGGCACTGTGGCAGAGAGGGGGGGCCGAGGGGCCACAGTCTGGAGTGAGGTGGGGCTATTCTGGGCTGAGGCCTTTCTGGGGCCTGAATGCCACAAGGAGGGGCTGGGGGGTGATGACAGTTAGGCATATCATGGTCAGTGTTGCCATACCTGCTTATTATAAACCACTTCTCCCTGTAAAGTCGTGTGTAAATATTGGTACGTGTTTGTTGCGTTTGTTTTCAAAGACCTCCAAATTAAAGGTTTTATGACATTAATTTTCATTTATTTTTCTTTTTCTTTTTTCTTTTAGGTTTTATGACCTCAAGTACACCCAAAAAACCTGAACTTTGAACATTCAGTGGATTTTCTGTGGTCTGAAGTTTTCTTTGCGGTTTTTTGGGCCTTTTGAGCTACAATGAAAACAGGCAACACAGTGAAACAGTGACATCTGCTGGCAAATCCCATTGACATGATATGGGATTTGCAGTAAGTGATGTCACTTACTGCTGGCAAATCAAAGCACCTGTTTGAGCCAGAAAACCCCAGATCACAGAAAATCTACTGAATGTTAAAAGTTCATGTTTTTTGGGTGCAATTGAGATTAGAAAACCTAAAAAAAAACAAGAACAATTCCAAAACCTTTTTTAATGTCACAATCCCTTTAATGTATGTGTCTGCAGACCCTATTCTAAAATATTTTTGTGCCAGGGACGCCCATGCAAGATTTGTGTTGTTAAAATGCTTCAAACATATTCCAAATATAAAAATAAATATATTCAAGCCTTTTTGAACATAGCCAATGTAATAGGCCTATAGGTTTAAAGTGCTAAAACTAGGGCTGTCAAAGTTAACGCACTATTAACTAGTTAACTCACAATCCTTTTAACGGCACTAAACGCGCGATTAACGCACTGTGAAGATTGACAGAATGGTTGAGAGACGCATGGCAACTTTACACTGAAGAGTTGAATAATTGTTAAACAGCTGCATTACTTAAGTTAATTTAAGTCTACACAATTAGAAAACTTAGAAAACAAGTTATTTTGATCAACATGGCCTGTTATCTCTCGTAATGGTACCATTGGCCAACATCAATATATACAGTTCTTTAGTTTGGGTCTGGAAGGCTAAATGTCATCAAATGGTGGTTCCGTGGCTCAAATGCAGAATAAATAATGGGCCTTGATATGAAAAATCTTGAAAACCACTGATTTAAGGTATATTTAGAACGGATAGAAAATATGCGATTAATTTGCGATTAATCACAGTTAACTATGGACAATCATGTGATTAATCAGATTAAATATTTTAATCGGTTGACAGCCCTAGCTAAAACCTGATTTTTATACTGTATTAACTAATTTAGCTGGGGACCCCCTGTGTGGCCATAATCATGCATGCATCTATTTGGGCTTGTTTCCATAGACCTGTCTGCTTGTTTCTCTCGTAAGATCTGGCAACACTGATCATGGTACAGGATGTGTCATGTTACTAGGACCATTTATCACCTCGCCCTTATTCCCCTGAGTGAGACTAATCACCCCATCAAAGCACTCCATAGCCCTTATTCCCCTGAGTCAGACTAATCACCCCATCAAAGCACTCCATAGCCCTTATTCCCCTGAGTCAGACCAATCACCCCATCAAAGCACTCCATAGCCCTTATTCCCCTGAGTCAGACCAATCACCCCATCAAAGCACTCCATAGCCCTTATTCCCCTGAGTCAGACCAATCACCCCATCAAAGCACTCCATAGCCCTTATTCCCCTGAGTCAGACCAATCACCCCATCAAAGCACTCCATAGCCCTTATTCCCCTGAGTCAGACCAATCACCCCATCAAAGCACTCCATAGCCCTTATTCCCCTGAGTCAGACTAATCACCCCATCAAAGCACTCCATAGCCCTTATTCCCCTGAGTCAGACTAATCACCCCATCAAAGCACTCCATAGCCCTTATTCCCCTGAGTCAGACTAATCACCCCATCAAAGCACTCCATAGCCCTTATTCCCCTGAGTCAGACCAATCACCCCATCAAAGCACTCCATAGCCCTTATTCCCCTGAGTCAGACTAATCACCCCATCAAAGCACTCCATAGCCCTTATTCCCCTGAGTGAGACTAATCACCCCATCAAAGCACTCCATAGCCCTTATTCCCCTGAGTCAGACCAATCACCCCATCAAAGCACTCCATAGCCCTTATTCCCCTGAGTGAGACCAATCACCCCATCAAAGCACTCCATAGCCCTTATTCCCCTGAGTCAGACCAATCACCCCATCAAAGCACTCCATAGCCCTTATTCCCCTGAGTCAGACTAATCACCCCATCAAAGCACTCCATAGCCCTTATTCCCCTGAGTCAGACCAATCACCCCATCAAAGCACTCCATAGCCCTTATTCCCCTGAGTCAGACCAATCACCCCATCAAAGCACTCCATAGCCCTTATTCCCCTGAGTCAGACCAATCACCCCATCAAAGCACTCCATAGCCCTTATTCCCCTGAGTCAGACCAATCACCCCATCAAAGCACTCCATAGCCCTTATTCCCCTGAGTCAGACCAATCACCCCATCAAAGCACTCCATAGCCCTTATTCCCCTGAGTCAGACCAATCACCCCATCAAAGCACTCCATAGCCCTTATTCCCCTGAGTCAGACCAATCACCCCATCAAAGCACTCCATAGCCCTTATTCCCCTGAGTCAGACCAATCACCCCATCAAAGCACTCCATAGCCCTTATTCCCCTGAGTGAGACCAATCACCCCATCAAAGCACTCCATAGCCCTTATTCCCCTGAGTGAGACTAATCACCCCATCAAAGCACTCCATAGCCCTTATTCCCCTGAGTCAGACTAATCACCCCATCAAAGCACTCCATAGCGGCGACTGGGAAATAATTCTTAGGACGTCACAGTGCTACGATAAAGGTTGTTTCTATTTTCAACTCTCCTCTGACCATTGTATTTAACATATTCCACCCTGTTAGTCCGGTTCCTTATGTAATTTTGTAGGCTTTAGACGGAGATTTTTAAAACTATATATTTTTGGAAACCTTATAGCCTAACGAATCAGAAAAGGTTTGTTGCCATTTTTTTCGAGGTCGGTAAAGCGGCCATCTTGGAACTTTAAAAATGGCTACTTTCAAAAACGAATTTCTCAATATCTCGCCTACTAAATGACCTAAAATCAAGATTGCAGTGGTTAAATCTACATTTTTGGGGGCAAGGAATCCAATGGAGCTGACTACATTGTAAATGAGACATGTATGGGTGGGTATTTTGCATTTTTACATGATCAAATGGTATTATTCTGGTAATCTGGATATGTATATCTTCCAAACAATGGAATATTTCACAAACACTTTATCACATCTCTCAAAAGACAGGAGACAACTTGAATCAAGACAAAGGGACCTTTAATCAAGAACTTAACAAAAACAATCACACCTGTGTGAAGTGAGGGGCGCTCTTGTCATCGTACATCATCATGACGTAGTACACTATGACATCATCAGACACTATGACGTAAAATTCTCAATTCAGGACAAAGTTTGTGAACATACACTAAAAGCTGGACCTAGGAGGGGATAGTGCCCCTCAAAAATCCAACATATCCCATAATATCTGTACATTGAACGTTCAATGAACTCTAACAAACATGTCCAACATAATATCCATCAAAATATAATATAAATATAAAATAACATAACAAAATGTACAATCTCTCATTGTCTGTTGTTGTTGAAAAACACAGGCTGTTGAGTCTACATATAAGCTAATCTCCATCATTTTCATTGTCATCACTGTCACTTGCATATGTGATATCACGACAGTCTTCCTCATTCTGGCAGTCAGAGCTACACTGACAGAGTTCTGTGCAGGGGAGCCCGACTGAATTGCACGAACATCTGTGTGAAGAGCAGTCTGCTTTACACTGACATCTGACCATCTCAATGATGGATTCTGGTGCATGGAGGAGCTCAGTTGTGACTGGTTTCAGCTGGCCGTCCTTGTCCTTGTGGTAGCCGTTCTGTAGTGGGTCAAGGAACACTTGCTGATCGATGTCAGCCTGACCCCACACGCTGGCCTGGATATGGGCCCTTAGGACATGCTGCTTGAGGGCACCAAGTGTGGGTGGAAGCTTCTCACTTGTGTTTGCAGAAAAGATGCCACCTCAGTTCAGGGATATTGTCGATTTTGATCCCTTTCGGAGAGTATGCAGTGCAAACAAACGTCGCTAATCCAGAATGAAGATCCTCTGTCACTTTCCTAGTCTGAGAAAGCATTTGAAGAGCCTTAACGGCATGGTCATCTGCTTTTAGGTAGATGCTCAGCCAGGTAGCTTTGCCTATTCTAGAAAAGCGCCCTGTGTTGTCTGCTCCTGTAAATGCATGAAACGCTGGCAAAGCTTTTGCTCAATCTGCACCAAGAGCATTCCATATTGGCTTCACTTCCAAAATCCCAGATACCATGGAAACAGACGTATTTTGCAGTAGGATTTCATAATTTGCAACAACCAACACAAGTACATCTGTGTCCGGGGAGAAGAACATGAGCTGTGCACTGGAAAGGTTGCGACGTGAAGCCAGAACTGCATGGTGGATTAACAAGGTGTCTGCTTCTTCGTGGTTCTGCAGCAGAAGCGATGACAAGCTTGGGGGACTCTTGGCTGTATTCAATGGTCTTTGATGCCAGATACTCTGTCAGATCCGCTTTTGTTTGGTCATGTGAAAGTAAGCGGCTCATTGGAATGTTCTTGATGCTTGTGTCGTCCCTGATTTGATATTGAATTGGATCCTTTCCTTTTCTTCTTTTCTCTCTTGTGATGTGCTTCAAAGAATCAGCCTTGTAGGTATCAAAAACCAGAATCACCTCATCGTAGTCTCTGGTTAGGGACATCAGTCTACCGTAGAACCATACACTTAAATCTTTTACTGTGACTACTGTTGGTGGCTTCTTTGTCAGCTTTTGGACAACCACCATCCCATCCACGAGAGCAATCTTACGACTAGGATGGCCATCTTGACTGGATCCCAAAGTTTCAGTGGTTATTGAAGCTTCACCTGCAGCTTGTAGTTGTTTGGTCCTGATCTGCTGTGCCTTTCGCCAGCTTTTCCAAGAGGTGGATCAACTTTGAATTGTCTGTGCATGGAAGTATATTCCCATTGGGTGTGAAGAGTGCTCTTGGTGTCTGTGTGAACTCATAGTTGCCAACAGCCTGTTTCTGGTCAATGTGTCTGTTTGATCGGGCAAGGACCAGCAGTCTTCCATACAGATCTTTCGTCTCCTTCAGATCAACAGCTTTGTCTCTGATCTTCACAGTGGACTTCTTGTTGCCAGACATGAACATTTTGTTGTTTTCCTTCTTGACTGTTGCCCAGAGGCTGATGACTCCATTGATTCGCTCTGACACATAGTCTTCGTACAGTTTCTGCCCAGTGTCATTGATGTCTAAGATCTGTGGGACATACTCCTGTGGGACATAAGCATGTGTGATGAAGTTGTACAACGTGTCACCTTCAGCAGTAACCGGGTTGCCATGACTCAGAATTGCAGCCTTGATTTTGTCAACTGCCTCATGATCTCTTCTGATGTTACTTAACCCTAGTCCAGGATGTTCTGTGTTCTTGCCAGCTGTTCCAATTTCAAACTGATCCTTGAACTCTCTTGACAGACATGACAGTTCTGGGGTAGCCAAGAAGAATCTCTGTCTAGCGTTGGCATTGTTGGAGATACCAATCAGTCCAGAATGGACCTTCATCATCTTGTTGAGATGTTCGCATGCATGGTCTGCACCTATGGACACAAACGGAATGTCACTTCTGGTGACTGACAGATTACCTGCTTCCAGTTCCTTCCAGGTCTCAGGATGATACATTTTGAGATCATGCATATCAGCGATGTATCTGGGCCAGAGTCGCTTGTATTTGATCCTGTCAAAAGCAAAGAACAGCTGGCCCAGTCCTTCTGCTGCTTGCAGATGGAGTGTCAGATCAGCATTGCGAGATGCAGCTATGAAGAACAGGACTGTCTCCACTCGGTGCAGGTAGTTCATGATTGATTTGAACATGGCATTTGAGGCTCTGTGTTTCCCACTCGTTGAATGCTTTCACCACCTCAGCAGTAGTCAAGACATCGTGGAGGGTAGCATTAGCTTGCTTGGCAGATTCGGCTTTTGTGGATTTGTTCTCAGAACAGGCTGCTTCCACTTGCTCTGTTGCCTGACAGCAGTCTTCTTTCATCTGTGGGTTCTCTCTGAAGAATTCCTCCAGTACCAGTTCATACAGAGCTACGTATGAATATATATGGGCTTGGAGAGAACGCTTGTAGTGTGAGCAGTTCAGAATCTGTCTTGTTGTTGCTGCACCATAGACGTCAGCTTCTATCCATGCATCATCTATGCCTGAATTCTCTATGGATGTTCCAAGAGCTCTCAGAGCAGCCATGACAGCATGGAGTTCACCAAGTCTGGGGACAACTGTGAGCTTCAACTCAGGCCTGGCATCCAACAACTGCACAACCTTCTCATAGAGTGCCATGTCAAATGAGATGACCGTAGGATGTTCTTCACCAACTGCCAGGCGCCTCAGCTCACCTGCCTGCAAGATCACAGTGAGAAGGGTTGACCATTCATGAGCCACCTCTGGAAGCAGTGGTAGAGATCCAATCTGAGTGACGGGCAGACTTGAGGACAGTAGTGAGTTGTACCCTGCCCAACATGGAATCATGCTGGGATTCTCTCCAGTCTTCTGCCTGGATATTGCATAAGCTACTATCCATCCTAGGTGGGTCAGCTGATAGTTTGCAGCGATGCCGTCTTGGTTGACTGCAAACTGGTTTGTCCTTTTGTACGGTTGTGGTTTGGGTTTGTCACAATGCATCATCTGTACATGGTATGGTGTGACCGACAGACTTTTTGCATTTTCGATGGTCAGAGGTGGGGCAATAGGTTCTCCAGGAGCATTAGCTTTCTGGTATACTGCCACGATTGTTCCGTGAGTGGTGCCTTTGCCATCAGCAGTATCTTCAGAAAAATCAGTGTTGTCTGCAGCAAAGAAGATAAACGTTTTTTCACCGCCAAAAATGTAGATTTGGGGTAACCTAAGAATTGAGCTATGACTAAAACCAGCATTCAATGAGGATATTTTAGGGACCTTTTCATTACCTTTGGAGGGACCATCTACAAAAAGCCAGAGCAAGCCCTGAATGTCCCAATCAAAACAGCTAGTGTATTTGGACCAAGAATAATGCAATTTAATCGTGTATAATAATGCAATATATGATTAAAATCCAAAATACCAATCCATACAAGTCTCATTTACAATGTAGTCAGCTCCATTGGATTCCTTGCCCCCAAAAATGTAGATTTAACCACTGCAATCTTGATTTTAGGTCATTTATTAGGCGAGATATTGAGAAATTCGTTTTTGAAAGTAGCCATTTTTAAAGCTCCAAGATGGCTGCTTTACCGACCTCGAAAAAAATGGCAACAAACATTTTCTGATTCGTTAGGCTATAAGGTTTCCAAAAATATATAGTTTTAAAAATCTCCGTCTAAAGCCTACAAACTCATTTGGCTGACCATAAGGAACTGCACCCTGTGGTTAGTATGCCTGCCATTCATGCTATAGCCCCAAAGTAGTCTCACATAGCCAGAGGATCGGATAACTCCGCCCATCTCCACCAAACAAATCAACTGGATTGTATTTTGTGTTTATTTGGACAAACCTGTTGCAGGCTAAAGTGTTAGACCCTTACATATAGGGTACATGTGTTAGACCCTTACATATAGGGTACATGTGATGCAGGCTAAAGTGTTAGACCCTTACACATAGGGTACATGTGATGCAGGCTAAAGTGTTAGACCCTTACACATAGGGTACATGTGTTAGACCCTTACACATAGGGTACATGTGTTAGACCCTTACACATAGGGTACATGTGATGCAGGCTAAAGTGTTAGACCCTTACATATAGGGTACATGTGTTAGACCCTTACACATAGGGTACATGTGTTAGACCCTTACATATAGGGTACATGTGTTAGACCCTTACACATAGGGTACATGTGTTAGACCCTTACACATAGGGTACATGTGTTAGACCCTTACACATAGGGTACATGTGTTAGACCCTTACACATAGGGTACATGTGTTAGACCCTTACACATAGGGTACATGTGTTAGACCCTTACATATAGGGTACATGTGAGTGTTAGACCCTTACATATAGGGTACATGTGAGTGTTAGACCCTTACACATAGGGTACATGTGTTAGACCCTTACACATAGGGTACATGTGAGTGTTAGACCCTTACACATAGGGTACATGTGTTAGACCCTTACACATAGGGTACATGTGAGTGTTAGACCCTTACACATAGGGTACATGTGAGTGTTAGACCCTTACATATAGGGTACATGTGAGTGTTAGACCCTTACACATAGGGTACATGTGTTAGACCCTTACACATAGGGTACATGTGAGTGTTAGACCCTTACACATAGGGTACATGTGTTAGACCCTTACACATAGGGTACATGTGAGTGTTAGACCCTTACACATAGGGTACATGTGTTAGACCCTTACACATAGGGTACATGTGTTAGACCCTTACACATAGGGTACATGTGTTAGACCCTTACACATAGGGTACATGTGTTAGACCCTTACACATAGGGTACATGTGTTAGACCCTTACACATAGGGTACATGTGTTAGACCCTTACACATAGGGTACATGTGTTAGACCCTTACACATAGGGTACATGTGATGCAGGCTAAAGTGTTAGACCCTTACACATAGGGTACATGTGAGTGTTAGACCCTTACACATAGGGTACATGTGAGTGTTAGACCCTTACATATAGGGTACATGTGTTAGACCCTTACACATAGGGTACATGTGATGCAGGCTAAAGTGTTAGACCCTTACACATAGGGTACATGTGAGTGTTAGACCCTTACACATAGGGTACATGTGTTAGACCCTTACACAAGGGTACATGTGATGCAGGCTAAAGTGTTAGACCCTTACATATAGGGTACATGTGATGCAGGCTAAAGTGTTAGACCCTTACATATAGGGTACATGTGTTAGACCCTTACACATAGGGTACATGTGAGTGTTAGACCCTTACACATAGGGTACATGTGTTAGACCCTTACACAAGGGTACATGTGATGCAGGCTAAAGTGTTAGACCCTTACACATAGGGTACATGTGAGTGTTAGACCCTTACATATAGGGTACATGTGTTAGACCCTTACACATAGGGTACATGTGAGTGTTAGACCCTTACACATAGGGTACATGTGTTAGACCCTTACACATAGGGTACATGTGTTAGACCCTTACATATAGGGTACATGTGAGTGTTAGACCCTTACACATAGGGTACATGTGAGTGTTAGACCCTTACATATAGGGTACATGTGATGCAGGCTAAAGTGTTAGACCCTTACACATAGGGTACATGTGTTAGACCCTTACATATAGGGTACATGTGAGTGTTAGACCCTTACACATAGGGTACATGTGAGTGTTAGACCCTTACATATAGGGTACATGTGATGCAGGCTAAAGTGTTAGACCCTTACATATAGGGTACATGTGATGCAGGCTAAAGTGTTAGACCCTTACATATAGGGTACATGTGTTAGACCCTTACACATAGGGTACATGTGAGTGTTAGACCCTTACACATAGGGTACATGTGAGTGTTAGACCCTTACACATAGGGTACATGTGTTAGACCCTTACACAAGGGTACATGTGATGCAGGCTAAAGTGTTAGACCCTTACACATAGGGTACATGTGAGTGTTAGACCCTTACATATAGGGTACATGTGTTAGACCCTTACACATAGGGTACATGTGAGTGTTAGACCCTTACACATAGGGTACATGTGTTAGACCCTTACACATAGGGTACATGTGAGTGTTAGACCCTTACACATAGGGTACATGTGTTAGACCCTTACACATAGGGTACATGTGTTAGACCCTTACATATAGGGTACATGTGAGTGTTAGACCCTTACACATAGGGTACATGTGTTAGACCCTTACATATAGGGTACATGTGAGTGTTAGACCCTTACACATAGGGTACATGTGATGCACGCACATGCCATAATGTAATGTCACTTTCCATTCCATTTATGACTCTAAGATCTTCGGTGTTCATTGTCTCCACCAGGCCGAAGGCATGTGGGGAGAGTATGTTTTGCACTCCGTCCGTCCGCGTGTCCGTCCGTCCGTCCGTCCGTGTGTCCGTGAACAGCTAATCTCGGCCACCGTTAACCCGGTCGATGCCATATTTTGCACACACACTCCCTGGATGCCAACCATGAACCTCTGCCCCAAACTTTCCAGAACGGCCTGTTATAGCGCCACCAGGAGGCCGCTTTGTGCAAAACAAGTTTTTGCACAGTACACCTACAGATTTTGTCCAAACATCACGCAAATTGGTACACAGTCTCTCTAGAGCCATTCAACGAAACGGGTCTTTCAGATTTCTCAGACTCCATCCTGATTGGTTAAGATTGGCTTCCAAAGTTCACAGGAGTGCTCAGTTTCAAACAAAATGCTGCAAATCATGAACACATCGCGTGATTTCCGTGAAATTGTGCACCCACATTCCCACTAGGCCGAGGACGAAATGCCACATGAACAATTTCAACTCAGCCTCAAGGTGGCGCTATAACTGGCCCAAAACTGTTTTTACCTCTAACTGCACGGATCTGTGGATAACCTGGTGGAGACCTGTGCCCGGAAGGGCACTTTTTCTAGTTTCATTCTGCGAGTGTACAAATGGAACCAAATTGACCTGTTAAGTGTCCATTTGGTTCCATTTGTAAACTCTTGTTACACATCAGTAAGGGTCCAAGTGGTTCTCAACTATCAATCCTTTAGCTGGGAACTCCTTGGAACTACCTCAGGGACCCCCAGGGGGTCCTAGCACTCCTTTGTTGCGTATTTAGATTGATGCTAGTTATAGTTATGTTGTTTTCTTGTTATTTAGACAGATGTATGTATGCTACTTAAGGCCTATTCATAGTCTGGATTTTCTGTGGTGGGGTGACCACCGCTCCGGTGGTGAGGTGACGCTCCGGTGGTGAGGTGACCACCGCTCCGGTGGTGAGGTGACCACCGGAGCTGTAATAACGTTGAGCGGTGGTGAGGTGACCACCGGAGCTGTAATAACGTTGAGCGGTGGTGAGGTGACCACCGCTCCGGTGGTGAGGTGACCACCGCTCCGGTGGTGAGCTGACCACCGCTCCGGTGGTGGGGTGACCACCGCTCCGGTGGTGAGGTGACCACCGGAGCTGAAATAACGTTGAGCGGTGGTGAGTAAAAACAGAGAGAAGGGCTGGAGCGGTGGTCACCGCGGCTCGTGACGTCATGTTGTAGTTCGGTGGTCACCTCAGTGACGTCATGTTGTAGTTCGGTGGTCACCTCAGTGACGTCACGTCATGTTGTAGTTCGGTGCTCACCTCAGTGACGTCATGTTGTAGTTCGGTGGTCACCACAGTGACGTCATGTTGTAGTTTGGTGGTCACCTCAGTGACGTCATGTTGTAGTTCGGTGGTCACCTCAGTGACGTCATGTTGTAGTTCGGTGGTCACCCCACCACCGTAAATCCAGACTATATGTATGAGCCTTTACTCTTCCACAGATGCTGAGGATATTACTTAGATGGTCCATGTATGGTATTTAGACAGATGCTAGGTTTGATGTTTACCTGCTATGAGTGTTTGACTTACAGGAAGAGGAGGATCCCAGTGTTGGCCATGGCGTAGGCTAGTCCCAGGATTCCACTGCCCATAATAGCATTCCCCAGGTTGAACACAGACATACCGAAAGAGGTTTTGCCCTCAAACTGGAAGGAAATAAATAAAATAAAAAATAAGACACATACACATACACGTCAAAGCACTTTCAAACCCACAAGCCCTTGGTGATTGTCTGTATGATTACTGGTCACTCACATCAGTGAAGTCTGTATGTATTGTCTGTATGTATGTATGTATTGTCTGTATGTATTGTCTGTATGTATTGTCTGTATGTATGTCTGTATGTATTGTCTGTATGTATTGTCTGTATGTATTGTCTGTATGTATTGTCTGTATGGTTACTGGTCCCTTGGTGATTGTCTGTATGATTACTGGTCACTCACATCGGTGAAGCGAACGGGTTTCTTTCCATCAGCACTGGGTAGGAACTCTGTACACTCCAGCATTCCATCGGCATCATCGAATCTAGAGAACACACGGAAAAGTGATGTCACTTTAGATGCTCCCTTAACCCAACTTGGACTATTGTTGACATACTGTTCTATAAACTGTAGAACTGTATTCACTCTAATTCATGGGTTTTCAACAGGTGGTCCGTGGACCACTGGTGGTCCGTGGACCACTGGTGGTCCGTGGAGGTATTGCATGTGGTCCCTAGTGACCATGCATTTAGTGATGTACGATTTGTTGATTTGTTTTAAATGTTCTTTCCTCTAGTTGAGAAAAACTGTGAAGTGAATGACCTGGTGACCTGTGATGAGTCCATCCATGTAGTCATTCACTGACTAGTTGGAGGTTAAGAAATTCAACAGAAAAAGGGAGTTAAGATTCTCAAGAAGGGAGAAATGCACCCAGTGTGGTATGCATTTGGCCACGGTGCCCCATAAACTCTGTGCCTTATGATTAAACTCAGAGGGCCCTGCTCTGTGCGGTGTCTTATGCCTTATGATTAAACTCAGAGGGCCCTGCTCTGTGCGGTGTCTTATGCCTTATGATTAAACTCAGAGGGCCCTGCTCTGTGCGGTGTCTTATGCCTTATGATTAAACTCAGAGGGCCCTGCTCTGTGCGGTGTCTTATGCCTTATGATTAAACTCAGAGGGCCCTACTCTGTGTGGTGTCTTATGCCTTATGATTAAACTCAGAGGGCCCTGCTCTGTGCGGTGTCTTATGCCTTATGATTAAACTCAGAGGGCCCTGCTCTGTGCGGTGTCTTATGCCTTATGATTAAACTCAGAGGGCCCTGCTCTGTGCGGTGTCTTATGCCTTATGATTAAACTCAGAGGGCCCTACTCTGTGCGGTGTCTTATGCCTTATGATTAAACTCAGAGGGCCCTGCTCTGTGCGGTGTCTTATGCCTTATGATTAAACTCAGAGGGCCCTACTCTGTGCGGTGTCTTATGCCTTATGATTAAACTCAGAGGGCCCTACTCTGTGCGCTGTCTTATGCCTTATGATTAAACTCAGAGGGCCCTACTCTGTGTGGTGTCTTATGCCTTATGATTAAACTCAGAGGGCCCTACTCTGTGCGGTGTCTTATGCCTTATGATTAAACTCAGAGGGCCCTACTCTGTGTGGTGTCTTATGCCTTATGATTAAACTCAGAGCGCCCTACTCTGTGCGGTGTCTTATGCCTTATGATTAAACTCAGAGGGCCCTGCTCTGTGCGGTGTCTTATGCCTTATGATTAAACTCAGAGGGCCCTGCTCTGTGCGGTGTCTTATGCCTTATGATTAAACTCAGAGGGCCCTGCTCTGTGCGGTGTCTTATGCCTTATGATTAAACTCAGAGGGCCCTACTCTGTGCGGTGTCTTATGCCTTATGATTAAACTCAGAGGGCCCTGCTCTGTGCGGTGTCTTATGCCTTATGATTAAACTCAGAGGGCCCTGCTCTGTGCGGTGTCTTATGCCTTATGATTAAACTCAGAGGGCCCTGCTCTGTGCGGTGTCTTATGCCTTATGATTAAACTCAGAGGGCCCTACTCTGTGTGGTGTCTTATGCCTTATGATTAAACTCAGAGGGCCCTGCTCTGTGCGCTGTCTTATGCCTTATGATTAAACTCAGAGGGCCCTGCTCTGTGCGGTGTCTTATGCCTTATGATTAAACTCAGGGCCGGATCTACCATATGGGCACTTTGGGCACGTGCCCAGGGGCCCTTGGGCAACAGGGGCCCCTCAATGTTTTTTTTTTTTTTTTTCACAGAAGAAATCCCTGCTAATCCGAATGAAATAAATGGTGTCTACCGGAAATAGGCCAATATAACGGCATAAAACCGCCCCAAAACGGCTCCAAAAAACAGCAAAAATGTTGCGCGCGGGTGAAGGGGGGGGGGGGGGGGGCCTTCGAGCTTCAGTGCCCAGGGGCCCTCAGAGGTGTTAATCCGGCCCTGTTGAGAAACACTACTCTAAAACAACATTGGACAGTGATGTTTGACAGTCAGCACTATAGCTGCTTATTTTAGACTTATTTTCTGACTTTTTCGGATTTTCTGACTTGAGCTGGCCTGTTAACACTTCCATAGACCTGGTTGCTTGTTTCTCTCTCTGTCACGAGATGTGGCAACCCTGGTCAAAGCTGTGTATGTTGTGATCATATTGTGATATGTGGATGGTGGTTTGGTTTAGCTTAGCACACAACAGCTAACATGATGCAGCAGGCTGCTGCCTGGTTATGGAATATGGATATGGACTTATGGCTCCATATGATGCAGCAGGCTGCTGCCTGGTTATGGAATATGGATATGGACTTATGGCTCCATATGACGCAGCAGGCTGCTGCCTGGTTATGGAATATGGATATGGACTTATGGCTCCATATGACGCAGCAGGCTGCTGCCTGGTTATGGAATATGGATATGGACTTATGGCTCCATCGCTGCCTCTTTCTTTTCTAGTAAGTAGAACTTTTTGTTGGCGTTGCTGACTGTTTACCGTCCCTCTCAGTCACAGACTGTTTACCGTCCCTCTCAGTCACAGACTGTTTACCGTCCCTCTCAGTCACAGACTGTTTACCGTCCCTCTCAGTCACAGACTACAAGTCAGGGACGAGTGCTCTGACTGTCTGTCTGTCTGTCTGACTGACTGTCTGTCTGTCTGTCTGTCTGTCTGTCTGACTGTCTGACTGTCTGTCTGACTGTCTGTCTGACTGACTGTCTGTCTGACTGTCTGTCTGACTGTCTGACTGTCTGACTGTCTGTCTGACTGTCTGACTGTCTGACTGTCTGTCTGACTGTCTGTCTGACTGACTGTCTGTCTGTCTGACTGTCTGTCTGACTGTCTGACTGTCTGACTGTCTGTCTGACTGTCTGTCTGACTGACTGTCTGTCTGTCTGTCTGACTGACTGTATGTCTGTCTGTCTGTCTGACTGTCTGACTGTCTGACTGTCTGACTGTCTGTCTGACTGTCTGTCTGACTGACTGTCTGTCTGTCTGACTGACTGTATGTCTGTCTGTCTGTCTGACTGTCTGACTGTCTGACTGTCTGACTGACTGTCTGACTGTCTGACTGTCTGACTGTCTGTCTGACTGTCTGACTGTCTGACTGTCTGTCTGACTGTCTGACTGTCTGACTGTCTGTCTGTCTGTCTGACTGTCTGACTGTCTGACTGTCTGTCTGACTGTCTGACTGTCTGACTGTCTGACTGTCTGTCTGACTGTCTGACTGTCTGACTGTCTGACTCCGTCTCTGTGCAGTCTCAGACCGTGCTCCGCCTCCTGTGGGCGCGTTCGGAAATACCACAGCGGAGCGCACTCGCCTGTTAGTTTGCATTGCACAGTGGGCTCAGTGCACTATTTCCCAACGCGCCCCACACGCACACACGTGCGCGCCCGCGGCCTTCTGGCCGCATGCAGACCCAGCTCCCAGACCCAATTTTGAGAATAGATTAACACCGATATTTCTTTTATCGCGCGATAAAGAGTCTCGCGTTAACGCAGTACGTTAACGCCGATAACGGCCCAGCATTACTTATTCGGCCTTTTTATTATTTTGAAAAACATATTATGTATACACTATTTATTTTTTCTAAAAAAAAAAAAAAAAAGCTTAATAAGATTAGTCATGACTCATAAGGCATAAGATGGCGTGCAAAATGGGACACAGAGTGTACACTCTCTTATAGACGTGTAAAGGCCCCGTCTGGGACCTAACCCACTTTGAGGACCACTGGTATGAATTAAAGGTTTTATGACATTCATTTTCATTTATTTTTCTTTTAGGTTTTATGACCTCAATTACACCCAAAAAACCTGAACTTTGAACATTCAGTGGATTTTCTGTGCTCTGAAGTTTTCTTTGGGGTTTTTGGGGCCTTTTGAGCTACAATGAAAACAGGCAACACAGTGAAACAGTGACATCTGCTGGAAAAATCCCATTGACATATATGGGATTTGCAGTAAGTGATGTCACTTACTGCCGGCAAATCAGAGCACCTGTTTGAGCCAGAAAACCCCAGATCACAGAAAATCTACTGAATGTTAAAAGTTCATGTTTTTTGGGTGCAATTGATTGAATTTTTTTAATGTCACAATCCCTTTAAAATGTTAGCAGATTACATTTGCTTTAGGATGCAGACAACAACCCGTCGGCTGAGATATTTAGAAACATACCTGACTGTTTGAGTGATACTGAGACATTTAGAGACATACCTGACTGTTTGAGTGATACTGAGACATTTAGAGACATACCTGACTGTCTGAGTGATACTGAGACATTTAGAAACATACCTGACTGTTTGAGTGATACTGAGACATTTAGAGACATACCTGACTGTCTGAGTGATACTGAGACATTTAGAAACATACCTGACTGTTTGAGTGACACTGAGACATTTAGAAACATACCTGACTGTCTGAGTGATACTGAGACATTTAGAAACATACCTGACTGTTTGAGTGATACTGAGACATTTAGAAACATACCTGACTGTTTGAGTGACACTGAGACATTTAGAAACATACCTGACTGTCTGAGTGATACTGAGACATTTAGAAACATACCTGACTGTTTGAGTGATACTGAGACATTTAGAAACATACCTGACTGTTTGAGTGATACTGAGATCTTTAGAAACATACCTGACTGTTTGAGTGATACTGAGACATTTAGAGACATACCTGACTGTTTGAGTGATACTGAGACATTTAGAGACATACCTGACTGTTTGAGTGATACTGAGACATTTAGAAACATACCTGACTGTTTGAGTGATACTGAGACATTTAGAAACATACTTGACTGTTTGAGTGATACTGAGATCTTTAGAAACATACCCGACTGTTTGAGTGATACTGAGACATTTAGAGACATACCTGACTGTCTGAGTGATACTGAGACATTTAGAAACATACCTGACTGTTTGAGTGATACTGAGATCTTTAGAAACATACCCGACTGTTTGAGTGATACTGAGACATTTAGAGACATACCTGACTGTCTGAGTGATACTGAGACATTTAGAAACATACCTGACTGTTTGAGTGATACTGAGACATTTAGAAACATACCTGACTGTTTGAGTGATACTGAGACATTTAGAGACATACCTGACTGTCTGAGTGATACTGAGATCTTTAGAAACATACCTGACTGTTTGAGTGATACTGAGACATTTAGAAACATACCTGACTGTTTGAGTGATACTGAGACATTTAGAGACATACCTGACTGTCTGAGTGATACTGAGACATTTAGAAACATACCTGACTGTTTGAGTGATACTGAGACATTTAGAGACATACCTGACTGTTTGAGTGATACTGAGACATTTAGAAACATACCTGACTGTTTGAGTGATACTGAGACATTTAGAGACATACCTGACTGTTTGAGTGATACTGAGACATTTAGAAACATACCTGACTGTTTGAGTGATACTGAGACATTTAGAAACATACCTGACTGTTTGAGTGATACTGAGACATTTAGAGACATACCTGACTGTTTGAGTGATACTGAGACATTTAGAAACATACCTGACTGTTTGAGTGATACTGAGACATTTAGAGACATACCTGACTGTTTGAGTGATACTGAGACATTTAGAAACATACCTGACTGTCTGAGTGATACTGAGACATTTAGAAACATACCTGACTGTTTGAGTGATACTGAGACATTTAGAAACATACCTGACTGTCTGAGTGATACTGAGACATTTAGAAACATACCTGACTGTTTGAGTGATACTGAGATATTTAGAAACATACCTGACTGTTTGAGTGAGACATTTAGAGACATACCTGACTGTTTGAGTGATACTGAGACATTTAGAAACATACCTGACTGTTTGAGTGATACTGAGACATTTAGAAACATACCTGACTGTCTGAGTGATACTGAGACATTTAGAAACATACCTGACTGTTTGAGTGATACTGAGACATTTAGAGACATACCTGACTGTTTGAGTGATACTGAGACATTTAGAGACATACCTGACTGTTTGAGTGATACTGAGACATTTAGAAACATACCTGACTGTTTGAGTGATACTGAGACATTTAGAGACATACCTGACTGTCTGAGTGATACTGAGACATTTAGAAACATACCTGACTGTTTGAGTGATACTGAGATATTTAGAAACATACCTGACTGTTTGAGTGAGACATTTAGAGACATACCTGACTGTTTGAGTGATACTGAGACATTTAGAAACATACCTGACTGTTTGAGTGATACTGAGACATTTAGAAACATACCTGACTGTCTGAGTGATACTGAGACATTTAGAGACATACCTGACTGTTTGAGTGATACTGAGACATTTAGAAACATACCTGACTGTTTGAGTGATACTGAGACATTTAGAGACATACCTGACTGTTTGAGTGATACTGAGACATTTAGAGACATACCTGACTGTTTGAGTGATACTGAGACATTTAGAGACATACCTGACTGTTTGAGTGATACTGAGACATTTAGAAACATACCTGACTGTTTGAGTGATACTGAGACATTTAGAAACATACCTGACTGTCTGAGTGATACTGAGACATTTAGAAACATACCTGACTGTTTGAGTGATACTGAGACATTTAGAAACATACCTGACTGTTTGAGTGATACTGAGACATTTAGAAACATACCTGACTGTTTGAGTGATACTGAGATATTTAGAAACATACCTGACTGTTTGAGTGATACTGAGACATTTAGAGACATACCTGACTGTTTGAGTGATACTGAGACATTTAGAAACATACCTGACTGTTTGAGTGATACTGAGACATTTAGAAACATACCTGACTGTCTGAGTGATACTGAGACATTTAGAAACATACCTGACTGTTTGAGTGATACTGAGACATTTAGAAACATACCTGACTGTTTGAGTGATACTGAGACATTTAGAAACATACCTGACTGTTTGAGTGATACTGAGATATTTAGAAACATACCTGACTGTTTGAGTGATACTGAGACATTTAGAGACATACCTGACTGTTTGAGTGATACTGAGACATTTAGAAACATACCTGACTGTTTGAGTGATACTGAGACATTTACAATTTACAATTTACAATTTAGGCATTTAGCAGACGCTCTTAATCCAGAGCGACTTACATTTAAGCAAGAACAAAAGCATGGGAATACATCACATAAAAGCATTTATCAATATCATGAAACATGCGTAAGCTAAGAAAGTAACAGTGGAATATCTATATAATGAAACTATACATACACTATACATATAAACTATGCATATTTACTACATTTAGAGACATACCTGACTGTTTGAGTGATACTGAGACATTTAGAGACATACCTGACTGTTTGAGTGATACTGAGACATTTAGAGACATACCTGACTGTTTGAGTGATACTGAGACCTTTAGAGACATACCTGACTGTTTGAGTGATACTGAGACATTTAGTAAGGCTGTCACGATTCTCGATACGAATCGAAATTGAATCGAAATTGACGTTCGATTCAGTGTATCGAAATGACGCACCGAATCGCGAT
Source organism: Protomyctophum parallelum (assembly GCF_964188405.1). Taxonomy (NCBI): domain Eukaryota; kingdom Metazoa; phylum Chordata; class Actinopteri; order Myctophiformes; family Myctophidae; genus Protomyctophum; species Protomyctophum parallelum. The sequence goes on along the minus strand of NC_139703.1, from coordinate 53,144,545 downwards.
GTTTTATGTTTTTACTTCCGCGAGCGGCCGGGCCATTCCGCGCATGCATGCTTCCGCTGGGGGAGAAAAAAAAAAGAGACGAAAAGCCAGCTGTATCGGAGCCTTGCCACACACACACACACACACAGTCAGTCACACATGATTGAGCATGGGGAAGCATCGGACAAACACATGATTTCATTATAAACTGTAGGCCTACGTACCGGTAGATTTTCACCCAATGAAAATTTACACTTCACCGATTATAGGCCATTTGGAATTAGAACAATCGGTTGAAAATTGACAGAGAATAACACGATTTAAATATCAACTTTTTTGTTGCGCTGAGGACTTTTTGCGCCGAGGTGTTTTATAGTACTATACTTGGCTGTATACTTGGACCTGGCTGGTGCACGCCGCACACAAAAAGGGTTAATCTGCAAGCTCACAAAGCGCTGTCATGCAACACTTGGAGCTTGTAGATATGATACACGGATGACAATAAACACACAGAAGTGAGAGAACGAGACCGCTGTTGTGTTTTACCATGGCCAGTGCTGTTGTAGACAGCGACGACGATGACACACGGAAAGAAGTTTGGAAATATTTTGGCTTCCCAGTGAGTTATGATGGCACACGACGCATCGTTGACAAAACGGTTTCAGTTTGTCGTTTATGCTCCAAACGAGTGCCAAAGGCAACGCGTCAAATATGGGCCAGCATCTTAGCAGACATCACAAAGAAATCGATCTGTCCAAAGATGGTACAAAGACAACAACACAGCCAACTATTCTAGATTCTTATAGAGAAAAGCTCTCAGCTAATTCGCCCCGTGCTAAACAATTAACGCACAGAGTTGCGGTCTGCATAGCTGCAGGCATGCGATGATGCGACCACTTTCAATGGTGGAAAACGCTGGCTTTCAATATTTAATGAGAGTTGCAGAACCACGTTACAAAATGCCATGCAGGTCGCATATGACCACACGTGTGTTGCCTGGCATGTATGATAAAGTGAGGGCACAAATCACTGAAGGGCTGAGCCATGCTGATCAAATTGCACTAACTAGTATTCACACTTTGTTAGAGCTCTCATAGTCTTACCTGTTCAAACAATGTGAACATTCTACAAAGTAGGCTAGAATAATTTGTAACAGCCAAATAACGCAATTGTTTGGTTGAACTTTGTATTTAGGCCTACTATTTGTCTTTTTTCCCCTTTATTTTACTTACTTAGAGCTTAACAAGAATGTTACAAGTCATCTAATCTTAAAGAAACATTTAAAAAAAATGTTAGGGCATAAAACCCAAAGTTGTTAAACCTTTTATTATTCTCATTCTGATTTGTTATTTATAGAAAATAAAAGTGACTTATTGGGAAACAAGTGTTTTTCTTTACAAATCAAGATATTGGCCTAAATTATAATTATTAATTATATAGCCCTCAATGCTGAAAAAGGAGGTTTTAAAAAAATAGATTGAAAAAATCGAAGCAAATCGTGAGCTTCAAATCGAAAATGTAATTGAATCGTGGACTAGGCGAATCGTGATAGCGAATCGAACATCGAATCGAATCGTGAGCTTCAAATCGAAAAGTGAATTGAATCGTGGACTAGGCGAATCGTGACAGCCCTAACATTTAGAGACATACCTGACTGTTTGAGTGATACTGAGACATTTAGAAACATGCCTGACTGTTTGAGTGATACTGAGACCTTTAGAGACATACCTGACTGTTTGAGTGATACTGAGACATTTAGAGACATACCTGACTGTTTGAGTGATACTGAGACCTTTAGAAACATACCTGACTGTTTGAGTGATACTGAGACATTTAGAGACATACCTGACTGTCTGAGTGATACTGAGACATTTAGAAACATACCTGACTGTTTGAGTGATACTGAGACATTTAGAAACATACCTGACTGTTTGAGTGATACTGAGACATTTAGAAACATACCTGACTGTTTGAGTGATACTGAGACATTTAGAGACATACCTGACTGTTTGAGTGATACTGAGACATTTAGAAACATACCTGACTGTTTGAGTGATACTGAGATCTTTAGAAACATACCTGACTGTTTGAGTGATACTGAGACCTTTAGAGACATACCTGACTGTTTGAGTGATACTGAGCCATTTAGAAACATACCTGACTGTTTGAGTGATACTGAGACATTTAGAAACATACCTGACTGTTTGAGTGATACTGAGACATTTAGAGACATACCTGACTGTTTGAGTGATACTGAGACATTTAGAGACATACCTGACTGTCTGAGTGATGCTGAGATATTTAGAGACATACCTGACTGTTTGAGTGATACTGAGACATTTAGAAACATACCTGACTGTTTGAGTGATACTGAGACATTTAGAGACATACCTGACTGTTTGAGTGATACTGAGACATTTAGAGACATACCTGACTGTTTGAGTGATACTGAGACATTTAGAAACATACCTGACTGTTTGAGTGATACTGAGACCTTTAGAAACATACCTGACTGTTTGAGTGATACTGAGACCTTTAGAAACATACCTGACTGTTTGAGTGATACTGAGACATTTAGAAACATACCTGACTGTTTGAGTGATACTGAGACCTTTAGAAACATACCTGACTGTTTGAGTGACACTGAGACATTTAGAAACATACCTGACTGTTTGAGTGATACTGAGACATTTAGAAACATACCTGACTGTTTGAGTGATACTGAGACATTTAAAAACATACCTGACTGTTTGAGTGATACTGAGACCTTTAGAAACATACCTGACTGTTTGAGTGATACTGAGACATTTAGAAACATACCTGACTGTTTGAGTGATACTGAGACATTTAGAGACATACCTGACTGTTTGAGTGATACTGAGACATTTAGAAACATACCTGACTGTTTGAGTGATACTGAGACATTTAGAAACATACCTGACTGTTTGAGTGATACTGAGACATTTAGAGACATACCTGACTGTTTGAGTGATACTGAGACATTTAGAGACATACCTGACTGTTTGAGTGATACTGAGACATTTAGAGACATACCTGACTGTTTGAGTGATACTGAGACATTTAGAGACATACCTGACTGTTTGAGTGATACTGAGACATTTAGAAACATACCTGACTGTTTGAGTGATACTGAGACATTTAGAGACATACCTGACTGTTTGAGTGATACTGAGACATTTAGAGACATACCTGACTGTTTGAGTGATACTGAGACATTTAGAGACATACCTGACTGTTTGAGTGATACTGATACATTTAGAAACATACCTGACTGTTTTAGTGATACTGAGACATTTAGAAACATACCTGACTGTTTGAGTGATACTGAGACATTTAGAAACATACCTGACTGTTTGAGTGATACTGAGACATTTAGAAACATACCTGACTGTTTGAGTGATACTGAGACATTTAGAGACATACCTGACTGTTTGAGTGATACTGAGACATTTAGAGACATACCTGACTGTTTGAGTGATACTGAGACATTTAGAGACATACCTGACTGTTTGAGTGATACTGAGACATTTAGAGACATACCTGACTGTTTGAGTGATACTGAGACATTTAGAAACATACCTGACTGTTTGAGTGATACTGAGATCTTTAGAAACATACCTGACTGTCTGAGTGATACTGAGACATTTAGAGACATACCTGACTGTTTGAGTGATACTGAGACATTTAGAAACATACCTGACTGTCTGAGTGATACTGAGACATTTAGAAACATACCTGACTGTTTGAGTGATACTGAGATATTTAGAAACATACCTGACTGTTTGAGTGATACTGAGACATTTAGAAACATACCTGACTGTCTGAGTGATACTGAGACATTTAGAAACATACCTGACTGTCTGAGTGATACTGAGACATTTAGAGACATACCTGACTGTTTGAGTGATACTGAGACATTTAGAGACATACCTGACTGTTTGAGTGATACTGAGACATTTAGAAACATACCTGACTGTCTGAGTGATACTGAGACATTTAGAAACATACCTGACTGTTTGAGTGATACTGAGATATTTAGAAACATACCTGACTGTTTGAGTGATACTGAGACATTTAGAAACATACCTGACTGTCTGAGTGATACTGAGACATTTAGAAACATACCTGACTGTCTGAGTGATACTGAGACATTTAGAGACATACCTGACTGTTTGAGTGATACTGAGACATTTAGAGACATACCTGACTGTTTGAGTGATACTGAGACATTTAGAAACATACCTGACTGTTTGAGTGATACTGAGACATTTAGAAACATACCTGACTGTTTGAGTGCCATTTCTGTTTGACAAGAAAGTATCCGGTCAAGCATCGGTCGAGTCAGAGACAAAAAACATGCAGTTAGAAACACAAAAAACAATCCTACTGTACGTCATGCTAACATCTACTGTACGTCATGCTAACATCTACTGTACGTCATGCTAACATCTACTGTACGTCATGCTAACATCTACTGTACGTCATGCTAACATCTACTGTACGTCATGCTAACATATACTGTATGTCATGCTAACATCTACTGTACGTCATGCTAACATATACTGTACGTCATGCTAACATCTACTGTACGTCATGCTAACATCTACTGTACGTCATGCTAACATCTACTGTACGTCATGCTAACATCTACTGTACGTCATGCTAACATATATTATCCTGCTCATTATTAACCCATTCTGACCTGAGATCAGATTCTAAAATTGTCTTCTAAATCCTGACAGTTTTCTGAAAAAGCTATGTTTCTATGTCAGTCGTTCTTCGATTTTTCAAAAATAGCTAAATCATAACATAATGCTAACACCAAAAGGGGTCCCCGCCCAAAATGGGTTAATGACTATATGAGCATTTATCACAAGAAAGGCAAACATGACAGAAAAGCTTGAAACGATTGTTTCAAGCGTGCAAGTTAAAAAGTAAAAGTAATATTTGTCTCTGCCAAGTAGTGGAGTACTGGATTAGAAAGGTATCAAGAACTGGATATACTCAAGTATAGTACTTGAGTACTTTCCACCAGTGGTTATGGCTGTGATATCTTTGAATATGAGTGTCGATTGACGTGCAGTAAATAGTAAATACCAACTGAAGGTGACACAGACACTGCATACCTTCAGTGTCTGATACAGAATAGGCTAGTTACTATGTATGCACAGCAGCCTATTCCATACTTCCTTCATAGGGGTATTACCAATGATACTAATGATACCCTGTTCCATCTGTCCGCCTAGAGGCTCTCAGACCTTTTAATTTCAGACAAGGACCCCATGAATCTGAGAATGTACGTATGGAACGAAATAGACCCTTACGGGTCATTTTGTACGAGTAACACACCCTTAAGGGGCTATTTGGAACCCCACTCAAAGAACCAAAAGGGTCCCTGCATGGACTCCAATTTGAGACCCACCCACTGACTCAGTGACTGCTGTATAAAGTATTTCCACTGAGCCAACATGCACAACATCAGCAGCACACTGACTCTGTTTGACCGGAATGGAACAGAGCCTTTCATTCGTATAGGCTGCCATTGATAACACCTATGAAGGAAGCGAGCATGACAATCATGGCTACATGCTACAGTGCATGCTGTGTTAAAGAACGCTATGGCCTGTATAGCTACATGCTACATGCTACATGCTACATGCTACATGCTACATGCTACAGTGCATGCTGTGTTAAAGAACGCTATGGCCTGTGTAGCTCAGCGTGTGTTTGTTGTCATGGTAACACTCACTGGTCGTCCTCCGGCAGGCTCTTCATTGGTACGCAGGAGTCGTCCAACGAATCGTGTCTTCTCCCATTGGTTAAGATGCTCATTTCTGATTGGGCGGGCTCCATGGTCACAGCTGTCACTCACACAGTCTTGCGTATCTCTATAGGGTGAGAGAGTAGGGCTGTCACGATCATGAAATTATAGCTGATGATTATTGGCATGGAACATATATATATAAAAAATACATTTCTGTTTGCCTTTTAGGCAAAGCCTATTACTGACATATACAAGGAAATGACTGACAATGCGGTCTGTAAGAATAATTAAGATAAAAAAACAGGCAACAAGCTACAACGTCACTATGTGTCATGATGTGATGGAAATATGACATTTCTGCTGTTCTTCTTATTCTAATGATTATACAAAATAACCCATTCTGACCTGAGATCAGATTCATACGAGGTTTCCACTGGGACACACACTGGTCTGATTAACCCATTCTGACCTGAGATCAGATTCTAAAAATGTCACAGTCGTTCTTCGATTTTTCAAAAATAGCAGACCTACAAGCTCATAGCGCGCCACTCGGTGGCGCGCTATGAGCTTGTAGGTCTGCTATTTTTCAATAGCTAAAGCATAACATGATGCTAACACCAAAATGGGTGCCCGTTCAGAATGGGATAATTGCAATTGCTCAAATAAATGAGAGGTGACAGAGATGTAGGGCTTTAGAGCAGTACAGAAACAAACTGTACATCACAGCATAATATCCTTTAATATCATTTCAATAGAACTTCAGAAGTGGTAAGGAATCCGTGAGAGCAGCTCTTATGGTGCTTAATTGTGGAACACTGCAATTAAAAAAAAACCTTCAATTGCTTCAGTTAATCAGTTCATCCTGTATGTGGTTTCATTTATCCTCGACTTTCACAAAATCTCACAATGCATGAGAGGATGCACATATCTTTGCAGGGCAGAGAGGATGCACATATCTTTGCAGGGCAGAGAGGATGCACATATCTTTGCAGGGCAGAGAGGATGCACATATCTTTGCAGGGTAGAGAGGATGCACATATCTTTGCAGGGTAGAGCCCTACTGTGACTCTGCTCATCTGAATCACAATAAATGTGCAGTTATGACGCCTCTAGTTGTGTATTTACAGTCACTCCCTACAGGCCTACACCCTACCTGTGAACTCTCTCTCTCTCTCTCTCTCTCTCTCTCTCTCTCTCTCTCTCTCTCTCTCTCTCTCTCTCTCTCTCTCTCTCTCTCTCTCTCTCTCTCTCTTCATTCACTAAAATAGCATTTGACACACAGACATGACTGCCACATGTATGAATGACTGAGCTGAGATAAAGTGAGATAGAAGTGTCTATTTGTATGTCTCTAAATGTTTTGATGAATTGAACAATGTGGACCCTGTTGTAAACAAGTGTAATGCTTAATTGGGTCGTCCACTCACAGTTAACAGTCTTTGTATTGAGTTTGTGCTTAGAATGTACTGTAAATTCTGCAAACTGTTAATAAATATTTCAATCAATCAATCAATCAATCAAGCACAGGATGACATGATAATGTTGTTGTTTGCCAGAACCTCATTACCGAGCAAAGCAAACAAGTCTGAAGCCCGTGTGTCAAAGGTCAAGGTGAGACCACCCTATGTTTGATTGCTGTGTTTTTAGGTTTTATGGGTAATGGCAGTTATGGCACAAGCCTACAGACCAGTGGCAGACAAAGTACTCATAACCCATTCTGACCTGAGATCAGATTCATACGAGGTTTCCACTGGACACACACACACTGGTCTGATTAACCCATTCTGACCTGAGATCAGATTCATACCAGGTTTCCACTGGACACACACACACTGGTCTGATTAACCCATTCTGACCTGAGATCAGATTCATACGAGGTTTTCCACTGGACACACACTGGTCTGATTAACCCATTCTGACCTGAGATCAGATTCATACGAGGTTTTCCACTGGACACACACTGGTCTGATGAACCCATTCTGACCTGAGATCAGATTCATACGAGGTTTTCCACTGGACACACACTGGTCTGATTAACCCATTCTGACCTGAGATCAGATTCATACGATGTTTTCCACTGGACACACACTGGTCTGATTAACCCATTCTGACCTGAGATCAGATTCATACGAGGTTTTCCACTGGACACACACTGGTCTGATTAACCCATTCTGACCTGAGATCAGATTCATACTAGGTTTTCCACTGGACACACACTGGTCTGATTAACCCATTCTGACCTGAGATCAGATTCATACCAGGTTTCCACTGGACACACACACACTGGTCTGATTAACCCCATTCTGACCTGAGATCAGATTCATACGAGGTTTCCACTGGACACACACTGGTCTGATGAACCCATTCTGACCTGAGATCAGATTCATACGAGGTTTCCACTGGACACACACACACTGGTCTGATTAACCCATTCTGACCTGAGATCAGATTCATACCAGGTTTTCCACTGGACACACACTGGTCTGATTAACCCATTCTGACCTGAGATCAGATTCATACGAGGTTTCCACTGGACACACACACACTGGTCTGATTAACCCATTCTGACCTGAGATCAGATTCATATGAGGTTTTCCACTGGACACACACTGGTCTGATGAACCCATTCTGACCTGAGATCAGATTCATACGAGGTTTTCCACTGGACACACACTGGTCTGATGAACCCATTCTGACCTGAGATCAGATTCATACGAGGTTTCCACTGGACACACACTGGTCTGATTAACCCATTCTGACCTGAGATCAGATTCATACGAGGTTTCCACTGGACACACACACTGGTCTGATTAACCCATTCTGACCTGAGATCAGATTCATACGAGGTTTCCACTGGACACACAGTGGTCTGATGAACCCATTCTGACCTGAGATCAGATTCATACGAGGTTTCCACTGGACACACACACACACACTGGTCTGATTAACCCATTCTGACCTGAGATCAGATTCATACGAGGTTTCCACTGGACACACACACACACTGGTCTGATGAACCCATTCTGACCTGAGATCAGATTCATACGAGGTTTCCACTGGACACACACTGGGTCTGATTAACCCATTCTGACCTGAGATCAGATTCATACGAGGTTTCCACTGGACACACACTGGTCTGATGAACCCATTCTGACCTGAGATCAGATTCATACGAGGTTTCCACTGGACACACACTGGTCTGATTAACCCATTCTGACCTGAGATCAGATTCATACGAGGTTTTCCACTGGACACACACTGGTCTGATTAACCCATTCTGACCTGAGATCAGATTCATACGAGGTTTCCACTGGACACACACTGGTCTGATTAACCCATTCTGACCTGAGATCAGATTCATACGAGGTTTTCCACTGGACACACACTGGTCTGATTAACCCATTCTGACCTGAGATCAGATTCATACGAGGTTTTCCACTGGACACACACTGGTCTGATGAACCCATTCTGACCTGAGATCAGATTCATACGAGGTTTTCCACTGGACACACACTGGTCTGATTAACCCATTCTGACCTGAGATCAGATTCATACGAGGTTTTCCACTGGACACACACTGGTCTGATTAACCCATTCTGACCTGAGATCAGATTCATACGAGGTTTCCACTGGACACACACTGGTCTGATTAACCCATTCTGACCTGAGATCAGATTCATACGAGGTTTCCACTGGACACACACTGGTCTGATTAACCCATTCTGACCTGAGATCAGATTCATACGAGGTTTTCCACTGGACACACACTGGTCTGATGAACCCATTCTGACCTGAGATCAGATTCATACGAGGTTTCCACTGGACACACACTGCTCTGATTAACCCATTCTGACCTGAGATCAGATTCATACGAGGTTTCCACTGGACACACACTGCTCTGATTAACCCATTCTGACCTGAGATCAGATTCATACGAGGTTTCCACTGGACACACACTGGTCTGATGAACCCATTCTGACCTGAGATCAGATTCATACGAGGTTTTCCACTGGACACACACTGGTCTGATTAACCTCAGTACTTGAGTCAAACGGTAGATACTCCTGGTCAAATATTACTCAAGCACAAGCGAAAGTTGCTCGATCAAAACTTGTACTTGATTTAAAGTACTGGAGTACTTGCTTTTAAAACTACTTTAGTATTAAAATGCACATGCTTTTAAAAAATACTCAAACGTACAAATTAGAAAGTATATTTTCTATTAATATCAACGCAACGTTCTAGATCTCCTATTTACACTGATTTCGGCTCCAGTAGTTAATTCATTATTAGTTCATTCATTATGTATTAACCCATTCTGAACGGGCACCCATTTTGGTGTCTGCATCATGTTATGCTTTAGCTATTTAAAAATAGCAGATCTACAAGCTCATAGCGCGCCACCGAGTGGCGCGATACGAGCTTGTAGGTCTGCTATTTTTGAAAAATCGAAGAACGACTGACATTTTTAGAATCTGATCTCAGGTCAGAATGGGTTCATCAGACCAGTGTGTGTCCGGCGGAAACCTTGTATGAATCTGATCTCAGGTCAGAATGGGTTAACAAGTTTGAGTCCAGGTGGTCCCTTCCTAGAAATAGGTAGGCATCCCGGGGAATCCAAGGGTTCCAAGCCATGTGGTCTGTAGCGTGAGGTATGATTGATTGATTGATTGATTGATTGAAATATTTATTAACAGTTTGCAGAATTTACAGTGCATGCCAAGCACAAACTCAATACAAAGACTGTTAACTGTGAGTGGACGACCCAATTAAGCATTACACTTGTTTACAACAGGGTCCACATTGTTCAATTCATCAAAACATTTAGAGACGTACAAATAGACACTTCTATGTAGTTAAAGAACAGAACAGGAATTCATCATAAAGGAAGCAAAAAGGGAAAAGATACATATACAGTGAGGGGAAAGGGGGGGGGGTCAGGGGGGGATTCAGATTCTACAGAGGCCAGTTTCGAATTGCAGCCGTCCGTATAGGTGCCCTTTGAGAGCGGTTTTGAAGGAGTCAAGGGATTCACATGTCTTAATGACTGTTGGTAGGGCGTTCCACATTTTGGTGGCATAGGAGCGAAAATAATTTAGTCCCTTGTTTGTGCCGAATCTGGGTTGTACATGGTTTGTTGCACTCCCTCTGGTGTTGTGGGTGTGGACTTCGTTTACATTAAGGAAGTATTTAGACAGGTACATGGGTATCTTAGTGAAGTATTTAGACAGGTACATGGGTATCTTAGTGAAGTATTTAGACAGGTACATGGGTATCTTAGTGAAGTATTTAGACAGGTACATGGGTATCTTAGTGAAGTATTTAGACAGGTACATGGGTATCTTATAGTGAAGTATTTAGACAGGTACATGGGTATCTTAGTGAAGTATTTAGACAGGTACATGGGTATCTTAGTGAAGTATTTAGACAGGTACATGGGTATCTTAGTGAAGTATTTAGACAGGTACATGGGTATCTTATAGTGAAGTATTTAGACAGGTACATGGGTATCTTAGTGCAGTATTTAGACAGGTACATGGGTATCTTAGTGAAGTATCTAGACAGGTACATGGGTATCTTAGTGAAGTATTTAGACAGGTACATGGGTATCTTAGTGAAGTATTTAGACAGGTACATGGGTATCTTAGTGCAGTATTTAGACAGGTACATGGGTATCTTAGGTCACATTCATACCAGAGAGCTTTGCTGCGATTAAAACGAATCCTGCTGCGCATTGTCAGAAAGTGCGCTTCGTTTGGCAGGTGTGAAGGCTCATTCGAATCCTAATGCGCAGCAAATAACCGCATTTTACTCCGCCCAAAAACGTGGGTTTCGCTTCGCTTCGAATCGAATCGCACTTGACTACGATTCGGTGCAGGTGTGAATGCAATCCGCAGTAAATAAAGGAAATGAAGCAAACATAATGTGGCGGGTGAGGAGCTGAACACAGTTGGAGACGGAGAAGGCATATTTTACGCAGCGCAAAGATGTCCCGTTACTGTGGATAGACGTGGTCGAATAAGGAGACTGAAGCCCTGATCGAAATGAGGACGTGTACATTAATCAATTGCTTAAGAAAACACATAAAAACACTGCAGTGTATTATAGCCTACATAATATTCTGTCTGTCTGTCTGTCTGTCTGTCTGTGCGTGCCGTAAACATGGAGTGCTGTCACTGTGTGGGACTGGGGAGTTATATCAGTGCGTTCATGCAGCGCTGTGCTGCATGCCCAAAAGAACAGTGTGTGGCGGCTGCGTGCGTAGAGAGAGAGGGGGGGGGGGGTCCCAGACGGCACGACACATGCACGTTATGAGTGTAATTTTATCACCATAGATTTCACTGTGTAGGCTATAGTTTATGAATGGAACACATTGATAAAGGTCCCCCCTGCTGCGTTTCCAATTGCTGCGAATGTGAAGGCAAACCGCAGCCAATTAAATATGCAAGAATTCCATTTCCCCGCCCATACGGATCTGAGTCTACCGAAGTATTAGGTGAGAATCTGACCTTAGTGAAGTATCTAGACAGGTACATGGGTATCTTGGTGCTGTAGTGAATCTTGTGGACCAGACCCATTGCAAGATGCTGTACTCTGTATAGCTTGATGTACTGTACAAGTAGCCATGATGTAAAACTACACCCCCTGGATATGATGCTACTACTGTACGTCGCAGGGACTCCCCCAATACAAGCCTTGGTGCTGAGTGCCAAGCATGCAGGGAGGCAATGGGTACCATAGAGACCACAGAGCTACTATTAGAGTTTTAGCGGAGAGAAAGTCAAAACCTTAATTATTTTTAACCTATTCTGACCTGAGATCAGATTCATACGAGGTTTCCACCGGACACACACTGGTCTGATTAACCCATTCTAACCTGAGATCAGATTCTAAAAAATGTCAGTTGTTTCTTTAATTAAAAAAAAAATAGCAGACCTACAAGCTCGTAGCGCGCCACTCGGTGGCGCGCTACGAGCTTGTAGATCTGCTATTTTTCAATAGCTAAAGCATAACATGATGCTGACACCAAAATGGGTTCCCCAACTTCCCGTACAGAATGGGTTAAATAATATAAAAAAATTAAATACACATATTCAAGAATATGTACTTTGTTACAGACCAATGACCCCCCCCCCCCCCCCCCGCCAGCCCCCACCCCAACAAATCTGTGAATCAAACAAAACTAGGTGATAAAACAAAACAAGAAGAATTAAGCCCCTCATAACAAGGAAGCCCTGAATGGCAGAGAAAGTTGTGGTTTGTAAAACAGTAATTAGGTTAATGCTATAATGATACATTCCAACGGGGACTTCCCCCACTAAAGAACAGCAGGGAGGGTTCTGATGAGGACATAGTGTGGAGGATAAAGCATTTAGGACAGTGTTTTGAGGACATAGTGTGGAGGTATAAGGAGTGAAGGATAAAGGATTTAGGACAGTGTTTTGTAAACATAGTGGATCTATTCTGTGGATGGTGGTGGTGCCCGTAAAGGCCTGTGTGATGAATTCATAAATCATATTCATAATGCAGTTTTGTAAGTTCGGGTCCTGGGGTGACACAAAATGTATCTTTTAGGTATGTTTGGGAACCCCTGATTTAAGTTAAAAGTTATAGATGTTCTTTTTGAGTGCAGGTTACGGAGCTGTGTGTGGCTGGCTGGGTGGCTGAGTGCCTGGGTCACTGCCTGGGTATGAGCACCAACATAGCATGGTTGTTTTTCACCACCTGTGGCAACCTAACACACACACACACACACACACACACACACACACACACATGTTAACCCATTTTGCGCGGGAACCCATTTTGGTGTTAGCATTACGTTGTGCTTTAGCTATTGAAAAATAGCAGATCTACAAGCTCGTAGCGCGCCACCGAGTGGCGCGCTACGAGCTTGTAGGTCTGCTATTTTTGAAAAATCGAAGAACGACTGACATTTTTAGAATCTGATCTCGGGTCAGAATGGGTTAATCAGACCAGTGTGTGTCCAGTGGAAACCTCGTATGAATCTGATCTCAGGTCAGAATGGGTTAACTGTATATATATTGATTTTGGGTGTGCCAGTACAGTACAGTACAGTACAGTACAGTAGAGGGTACAGCAGGGCCTATAAAATATATATTTGGGCCGATAAAATATCTCATTCGGGGAACAGTTTTGGGACTAGAGGAGTTTTGGCACTGAAAATGTGCATGTGGTGAAAATGTGCATGTGGTGCGAACGGTCGAGCAGAGACTCACAGCGCTGCATAAGACAGACGCCATGCCACACAGACTGACACGGGAGCGAGCTGCCTCAAATACCATCCCGACACAAATTCTACTAAAGTAAAATAAGACAGAGTATTTTTGTTAATATCGTACACTGCAAGTGAATGGTCTGCTTGCCACGAGTCTCATACTCACACACACCCACAACAACAGCCAGACGGTACAGGCTGTGTGTCTGACTGTTATCAACAACAGCCAGACGGTACAGGCTGTGTGTCTGACTGTTAACAACAGCCAGACGGTACAGGCTGTGTGTCTGACTGTTAACAACAGCCAGACGGTACAGGCTGTGTGTCTGACTGTCACCGCCAACAACAGCCAGACGGTACAGGCTGTGTGTCTGACTGTTATCAACAACAGCCAGACGGTACAGGCTGTGTGTCTGACTGTCACCAACAACAGCCAGACGGTACAGGCTGTGTGTCTGACTGTTAACAACAACAGCCAGACGGTACAGGCTGTGTGTCTGACTGTTAACAACAACAGCCAGACGGTACAGGCTGTGTGTCTGACTGTTATTAACAACAGCCAGACGGTACAGGCTGTGTGTCTGACTGTTATCAACAACAGCCAGACGGTACAGGCTGTGTGTCTGACTGTCACCAACAACAGCCAGACGGTACAGGCTGTGTGTCTGACTGTTATCAACAACAGCCAGACGGTACAGGCTGTGTGTCTGACTGTTATCAACAACAGCCAGACGGTACAGGCTGTGTGCCTGACTGTTATCAACAACAGCCAGACGGTACAGGCTGTGTGTCTGCACCGCCTCGCAGATCGAGCTTGTGGATCTGCTACTTTTGATACTGTAGTAGTGTGATACTGTAGTGTGATAGGTTGGTGGAGGGAGAAAACATCACATAACAACCAGGAACCATACGCAGAGGAAGGCAGGAAGAGCATGCAGACTAGTGAGCTTAAGTAGCCCCGCCCAATTGGTCAGCTGACTGCCGCATCGGCGAATGACGTGTGGGACTTGCACACACTTATACGCCCACACAGTAATGCAGCATGTTTAACCCCTTGAGTATAGAATGGGACTTTGAGCACGGCATGAACCCCCTCGAGTGTGACTGACTGAACTTATTACTAACTGAATAATAACTGCATTTATTAATTTAGCTTTTTCTTTTTTCGGGACTGTATACATTCACTTTGGGACAGTTTATAATGGTATTTTGGGACGGTTTAAAATGGTATTTTGGGACGGTTTAAAATGGTATTTTGGGACGGTTTAAAATGGTATTTTGGGACGGTTTAAAATGGTATTTTGGGACGGTTTAAAATGGTATTTTGGGACGGTTTAAAATGGTATTTTGGGACGGTTTAAAATGGTATTTTGGGACGGTTTAAAATGGTATTTTGGGACGGTTTGAAATGGTATTTTGGGACGGTTTAAAATGGTATTTTGGGACGGTTTAAAATGGTATTTTGGGACGGTTTAAAATGGTATTTTGGGACGGTTTAAAATGGTATTTTGGGACGGTTTAAAATTGTATTTTGGGACGGTTTAAAATGGTATTTTGGGACGGTTTAAAATGGTATTTTGGGACGGTTTAAAATTGTATTTTGGGACGGTTTAAAATGGTATTTTGGGACGGTTTAAAATGGTATTTTGGGACGGTTGAAAATGGTATTTTGGGACGGTTGAAAATGGTATTTTGGGACGGTTTAAAATGGTATTTTGGGACGGTTTAAAATGGTATTTTGGGACGGTTTAAAATGGTATTTTGGGACGGTTTAAAATGGTATTTTGGGACGGTTTAAAATGGTATTTTGGGACGGTTTAAAATGGTATTTTGGGACGGTTTAAAATGGTATTTTGAGACGGTTTAAAATGGTATTTTGAGACGGTTTAAAATGGTATTTTGGGACGGTTTAAAATGGTATTTTGGGACGGTTTAAAATGGTATTTTGGGACGGTTTAAAATGGTATTTTGGGACGGTATAAATTGTATTTTGGGACGGTTTAAAATGGTATTTTGGGACGGTTTGAAATGGTATTTTGGAACGGTTTAAAATGGTATTTTGGGACGGTTTAAAATGGTATTTTGGGACGGTTTAAAATGGTATTTTGGGACGGTTTAAAATGGTATTTTGGGACGGTTTAAAATGGTATTTTGGGACGGTTTGAAATGGTATTTTGGAACGGTTTAAAATGGTATTTTGGGACGGTTTAAAATGGTATTTTGGGACGGTTTAAAATGGTATTTTGGGACGGTTTAAAATGGTATTTTGGGACGGTTTAAAATGGTATTTTGGGACGGTTCCGGGACGTTGGTGAAAAAGGTTAGTCTGGAGCGGGGAGAGGGACCCCCATGCGGTAACTCTGTCATTTCTCTACCATTTCAGACATGGGGGGCGGCTCGCCGAAAACCGGGCCGGCACCCTGTGGCTCTGGAGCGTCCGTGGACCCCCACACGGAGCTGCACCACTCACTTCACACGGGTGTTATTTTTTTTTCTTCTTTTGTTTAAAGCACCAATTCACTGGTCCTCCCGGTGACAATGATGGCCCCTTTACCGTTTCCCAGTGTGACCTCAGAGCCATACAGTACGGAGTGGTGAAGAACAATGGTGTATTATGATGGGTTTCCGGGGAGAGGAGCAGCATACAGAGGCATACAGCGGCCTAATTGTTTCCAAAGTGTCCCTTCTGCCAGATCATTTTGCTGCCGCTATTCAGACAGCTAGCCCATTCTGACCTGAGATCAGATTCATACGAGGTTTCCGCCTGACACACACTGGTCTGATGAACCCATTCTGACCTGAGATCAGATTCTAAAAATGTCAGTCGCTCTTCGATTTTTCAAAAATAGCAGACCTACAAGCTCGTATCGCGCCACTCGGTGGCGCGATATGAGCTTGTAGATCTGCTATTTTTAAATAGCTAAAGCATAATATAATGCTGACACCAAAATGGGTGCCCGGTCAGAATGGGCTAGAGAGGGTAACAGATCACCACTACAGCGTCAAACAGAAATCAGACAGCTACACTGCCCTACAAAGCCAAAGTGCAGTACATTTTTGGACACACCGACTTATTTGTGAATCCCAAAGGTCAGCCTTAGTGATTTGTGCCAAATGGGGGGGGGATAAACAATTACTTCACTTCATCTCTCCGCCTGTAATCTAGGACTTCTAGGTCATTTTGTTATTGACAACGTGAACGAACCCTCTGACACACCATGCAGTGCTGCAAAGACAGACAGATCTACAAGCTCTCAGCGCGTTGCAAAGACAGACAGATCTACAAGCTCTCAGCGCGTTGCAAAGACAGACAGATCTACAAGCTCTCAGCGCATTGCAAAGACAGACAGATCTACAAGCTCTCAGCGCGTTGCAAAGACAGACAGATCTACAAGCTCTCAGCGCATTGCAAAGACAGACAGATCTACAAGCTCTCAGCGCATTGCAAAGACAGACAGATCTACAAGCTCTCAGCGCGTTGCAAAGACAGACAGATCTACAAGCTCTCAGCGCGTTGCAAAGACAGACAGATCTACAAGCTCTCAGCGTGTTGCAGAGACAGACAGATCTACAAGCTCTCAGCGCGTTGCAAAGACAGACAGATCTACAAGCTCTCAGCGCGTTGCAAAGACAGACAGATCTACAAGCTCTCAGCGCGTTGCAAAGACAGACAGATCTACAAGCTCTCAGCGCATTGCAAACGACAGATCAGACAGACAGATCTACAAGCTCTCAGCGCGTTGCAAACGGGGCTGCAGAGACGGTCGCATATCTGCGGTTCTCAATGCGTTTGTTCATGCAGCGCTGCGCTGGCGTCAGGGTTACGTTCACGTTGTCAATAACAGACAGATCTACAAGCTCTCAACGTGTGAAAAAAAGACGGATCTACAAGCTATAAAAAAAAAAGAGACAGATACACAATGTACAACGCGCTGTTTGCTCCCAGAGCTTGTGGAAAAGTTGAACGACTGACATTTTTAGAATCTGATCTCAGGTCAGAATGGATTAACCATACAGTATAGACAGTATATAGATTGCGTTCCCAGATGTAAATGGCCTTATCCATATCAAACTGGGGGGACTTAACCCATTCTGAACGGGCACCCATCTTGGTGTCGGCATCATGTTATGCTTTAGCTATTGAAAAATAGCAGATCTACAAGCTCATATCGCGCCACCGAGTGGCGCGATACGAGCTTGTAGGTCTGCTATTTTTGAAAAATCGAAAGAGCGACTGACATTTTTAGAATCTGATCTCAGGTCAGAATGGGTTCATCAGACCAGTGTGTGTCCGGCGGAAACCTCGTATGAATCTGATCTCAGGTCAGAATGGGTTCATCAGACCAGTGTGTCCCCGGCGGAAACCTCGTATGAATCTGATCTCAGGTCAGAATGGGTTAAAGGTTCAGAATCACTGATGTAAGCCTAACTTTACCTGGCCCATACTGTGTTTAGAACATTGATATGATGTTTTGTTTTCTCCTTTTGTGTTTTGTTTTGTTGTTTTTGTTCTTGTTTGTCTTGTTCCTGTTAACTGTGTTGTCCGGTCTGTCTTTGTTTTTGTTTTGTGTTATGTTTGTTTGTTTTTGTTTGGTTTTCTTGTTGTTGTTTTTTTCCCTTCCGTTTGCTTTGTCGTATTATTTTATTTTAAATAAACTCTACTCTACTCTAAAGTTAAAGACTAGACAAAAGAGTTTGATGTGAAAGCTAATCAATTGTGTATTTAGACCATTAACTGTAAAAACATTCACATGCAGTTCAAAACGGTACATGCAGGTGAGATAAATCATTCAATAATGCTGAATCTGCGAAAAAAGGCGGAAATAGACGGTCCTTCTTCAAAACGCCACTGAGCAACTTCCACTGACATGAATAGCGGGGGGGGGGGGGGGGTCTCTATCCTTTTAATACTCTATGGCAGGGTTCCCCAATAGGCGGCCCGCGGGCCATTTGCGGCCCACAGAGCGCCCCCTTGTGGCCCATGAAAGAATTTCCAAAAAAAAAAAATGTTTTTTTTTTTAAGTGTCCCAGATATAAATTGCATTAAATGGGGGTCAGTAGCCTATGCATGTCAAACTGGGCATCCTTTTCAAATGGGGTCTTGCCCTGAAAATGAATTTTCAGGGCAAGACCTCGACCTCGCGCGTGCAGACTCGGCCCCCAGCCTGGTACGCTAGTCAAAATATGGCCCTTGAGGAAAATTAATTGGGGAACCCTGACCTATGGACTATATAGGCCGAGCCTCTATTCCATGCAAACCCCCGTTTGGGGGAGGGATGGCTGCAGGCGGAAGGGCCATCTTTGTGCCAGTCATAGAGTATATATATATCTATAGAGAAGACACCCGAGTTCTCCTCCCATCCACTTGCATTGAGTTGTAGTTCTCCTCCCATCCACTTGCATTGAGTTGTAGTTCTCCTCCCATCCACTTGCATTAAGTTGTAGTTCTCCTCCCATCCACTTGCATTGAGTTGTAGTTCTCCTCCCATCCACTTGCATTGAGTTGTAGTTCTCCTCCCATCCACTTTGCATTAAGTTGTAGTTCTCCTCCCATCCACTTGCATTAAGTTGTAGTTCTCCTCCCATCCACTTGCATTGAGTTGCTCAAAAGCGCATGAGGCGGATTCACTCCTCCTTCCTGGTAGGAACAGAGTGCATTCTGGGATGGATTGGCCCCAAACACATGAACGCGCTGCCGTTGAACGCGCACGAGCGTGCGTCCGTCGTGAACGTGCACAATGATAGTCAACGGACAGCGCGTTCATGTGTTTGGGGCCACAGGCTGCAATACCTTCATTCGGCCACTATGTCCATTTCGCCTCAAGATTTCCTCTGGGTGCCTTCTCTATAAATATATATACTCTAAGGTGCCAGTGAGTCCTTTGGGCTGGTCCAGTGCCTGACAGCTTCTTCTTGGGCTGTGTGTTGTAAGCTATAATACATGAGTCTAAATTTAGCCTAGTCATATTGACACATATTTCCGTTACTTGGAAAAAAAACATGTAATCTAACATGCATACATTTTTTACATTACATTGTCTGCAGTTTGAGAAACATTTCTATGTCTATTACCACTTCTTTAACCCATTTTAGGCGGTCATGCTTTAGCTATTAGCTAAAAATAGCAGATCTACAAGCTCATAGCGCGCCACCGAGTGGCGCGATACGAGCTTGTAGGTCTGCTATTTTTGAAAAATCGAAGAACGACTGACATAGAGACATATAGCTTTTTTCAGAAAACTGTCAGGATGTAGAAGACATTTTTAGAATCTGATCTCAGGTCAGAATGGGATAAGCTATAAAGGACATGATACTGTACATGATACTGACTTGAGTCCAGTGTGGGACACGGTGTTGAGTAACAGACACTGTGTTGAGTAACAGACACTGTGTTGAGTAACAGACACGGTGTTGAGTAACAGACACTGTGTTGAGTAACAGACACGGTGTTGAGTAACATACACTGTGTTGAGTAACAGACACTGTGTTGAGTAACAGACACTGTGTTGAGTAACAGACACTGTGTTGAGTAACAGACACGGTGTTGAGTAACAGACACTGTGTTGAGTAACAGACACGGTGTTGAGTAACAGACACTGTGTTGAGTAACAGACACTGTGTTGAGTAACAGACACTGTGTTGAGTAACAGACACTGTGTTGAGTAACAGACACAGTGTTGAGTAACAGACACTGTGTTGAGTAACAGACACGGTGTTGAGTAACAGACACAGTGTTGAGTAACAGACACGGTGTTGAGTAACAGACACGGTGTTGAGTAACAGACACTGTGTTGAGTAACAGACACTGTGTTGAGTAACAGACACTGTGTTGAGTAACAGACACGGTGTTGAGTAACAGACACTGTGTTGAGTAACAGACACAGTGTTGAGTAACAGACACTGTGTTGAGTAACAGACACTGTGTTGAGTAACAGACACGGTGTTGAGTAACAGACACAGTGTTGAGTAACAGACACTGTGTTGAGTAACAGACACTGTGTTGAGTAACAGACACAGTGTTGAGTAACAGACACTGTGTTGAGTAACAGACACTGTGTTGAGTAACAGACACAGTGTTGAGTAACAGACACTGTGTTGAGTAACAGACACGGTGTTGAGTAACAGACACGGTGTTGAGTAACAGACACTGTGTTGAGTAACAGACACGGTGTTGAGTAACAGACACTGTGTTGAGTAACAGACACTGTGTTGAGTAACAGACACTGTGTTGAGTAACATACACTGTGTTGAGTAACAGACACAGTGTTGAGTAACAGACACGGTGTTGAGTAACAGACACTGTGTTGAGTAACAGACACTGTGTTGAGTAACAGACACGGTGTTGAGTAACAGACACGGTGTTGAGTAACAGACACGGTGTTGAGTAACAGACACGGTGTTGAGTAACAGACACTGTGTTGAGTAACAGACACTGTGTTGAGTAACATACACTGTGTTGAGTAACAGACACTGTGTTGAGTAACAGACACTGTGTTGAGTAACAGACACTGTGTTGAGTAACAGACACTGTGTTGAGTAACAGACACTGTGTTGAGTAACATACACTGTGTTGAGTAACATACACTGTGTTGAGTAACAGACACTGTGTTGAGTAACAGACACTGTGTTGAGTAACAGACACTGTGTTGAGTAACAGACACGGTGTTGAGTAACAGACACTGTGTTGAGTAACAGACACTGTGTTGAGTAACAGGCACTGTGTTGAGTAACAGGCACTGTGTTGAGTAACAGACACTGTGTTGAGTAACAGGCACTGTGTTGAGTAACAGACACTGTGTTGAGTAACATACACTGTGTTGAGTAACAGACACTGTGTTGAGTAACAGACACTGTGTTGAGTAACAGGCACTGTGTTGAGTAACAGACACTGTGTTGAGTAACATACACTGTGTTGAGTAACAGACACTGTGTTGAGTAACAGGCACTGTGTTGAGTAACAGACACTGTGTTGAGTAACAGACACTGTGTTGAGTAACAGACACTGTGTTGAGTAACAGACACGGTGTTGAGTAACAGACACTGTGTTGAGTAACAGACACGGTGTTGAGTAACAGACACGGTGTTGAGTAACAGACACTGTGTTGAGTAACAGACACGGTGTTGAGTAACAGACACTGTGTTGAGTAACAGACACGGTGTTGAGTAACAGACACTGTGTTGAGTAACAGACACGGTGTTGAGTAACAGGCACTGTGTTGAGTAACAGACACGGTGTTGAGTAACAGACACGGTGTTGAGTAACAGACACTGTGTTGAGTAACAGACACTGTGTTGAGTAACAGACACTGTGTTGAGTAACAGACACGGTGTTGAGTAACAGGCACTGTGTTGAGTAACAGACACTGTGTTGAGTAACAGACACTGTGTTGAGTAACAGACACGGTGTTGAGTAACAGACACGGTGTTGAGTAACAGACACTGTGTTGAGTAACAGACACGGTGTTGAGTAACAGGCACTGTGTTGAGTAACAGACACGGTGTTGAGTAACAGACACGGTGTTGAGTAACAGACACTGTGTTGAGTAACAGACACTGTGTTGAGTAACAGACACTGTGTTGAGTAACAGACACGGTGTTGAGTAACAGGCACTGTGTTGAGTAACAGACACTGTGTTGAGTAACAGACACTGTGTTGAGTAACAGACACGGTGTTGAGTAACAGACACTGTGTTGAGTAACAGACACGGTGTTGAGTAACAGACACGGTGTTGAGTAACAGACACTGTGTTGAGTAACAGACACGGTGTTGAGTAACAGACACTGTGTTGAGTAACAGGCACTGTGTTGAGTAACAGACACTGTGTTGAGTAACAGACACTGTGTTGAGTAACAGACACTGTGTTGAGTAACAGACACGGTGTTGAGTAACAGACACTGTGTTGAGTAACAGACACGGTGTTGAGTAACAGACACGGTGTTGAGTAACAGACACTGTGTTGAGTAACAGACACGGTGTTGAGTAACAGACACTGTGTTGAGTAACAGACACGGTGTTGAGTAACAGACACTGTGTTGAGTAACAGACACGGTGTTGAGTAACAGGCACTGTGTTGAGTAACAGACACGGTGTTGAGTAACAGACACGGTGTTGAGTAACAGACACTGTGTTGAGTAACAGACACTGTGTTGAGTAACAGACACTGTGTTGAGTAACAGACACGGTGTTGAGTAACAGACACTGTGTTGAGTAACAGACACTGTGTTGAGTAACAGACACTGTGTTGAGTAACAGACACGGTGTTGAGTAACAGGCACTGTGTTGAGTAACAGACACTGTGTTGAGTAACAGACACTGTGTTGAGTAACAGACACGGTGTTGAGTAACAGACACTGTGTTGAGTAACAGACACGGTGTTGAGTAACAGACACGGTGTTGAGTAACAGACACTGTGTTGAGTAACAGACACGGTGTTGAGTAACAGACACTGTGTTGAGTAACAGGCACTGTGTTGAGTAACAGACACTGTGTTGAGTAACAGACACTGTGTTGAGTAACAGACACTGTGTTGAGTAACAGACACGGTGTTGAGTAACAGACACTGTGTTGAGTAACAGACACGGTGTTGAGTAACAGACACGGTGTTGAGTAACAGACACTGTGTTGAGTAACAGACACGGTGTTGAGTAACAGACACTGTGTTGAGTAACAGACACGGTGTTGAGTAACAGACACTGTGTTGAGTAACAGACACGGTGTTGAGTAACAGGCACTGTGTTGAGTAACAGACACGGTGTTGAGTAACAGACACGGTGTTGAGTAACAGACACTGTGTTGAGTAACAGACACTGTGTTGAGTAACAGACACTGTGTTGAGTAACAGACACGGTGTTGAGTAACAGGCACTGTGTTGAGTAACAGACACTGTGTTGAGTAACAGACACTGTGTTGAGTAACAGACACGGTGTTGAGTAACAGACACGGTGTTGAGTAACAGACACTGTGTTGAGTAACAGACACGGTGTTGAGTAACAGGCACTGTGTTGAGTAACAGACACGGTGTTGAGTAACAGACACGGTGTTGAGTAACAGACACTGTGTTGAGTAACAGACACTGTGTTGAGTAACAGACACTGTGTTGAGTAACAGACACGGTGTTGAGTAACAGGCACTGTGTTGAGTAACAGACACTGTGTTGAGTAACAGACACTGTGTTGAGTAACAGACACGGTGTTGAGTAACAGACACTGTGTTGAGTAACAGACACGGTGTTGAGTAACAGACACGGTGTTGAGTAACAGACACTGTGTTGAGTAACAGACACGGTGTTGAGTAACAGACACTGTGTTGAGTAACAGACACGGTGTTGAGTAACAGACACTGTGTTGAGTAACAGACACGGTGTTGAGTAACAGACACTGTGTTGAGTAACAGACACGGTGTTGAGTAACAGACACTGTGTTGAGTAACAGACACGGTGTTGAGTAACAGACACGGTGTTGAGTAACAGACACTGTGTTGAGTAACAGACACTGTGTTGAGTAACAGACACGGTGTTGAGTAACAGACACTGTGTTGAGTAACAGACACGGTGTTGAGTAACAGACACTGTGTTGAGTAACAGACACGGTGTTGAGTAACAGACACGGTGTTGAGTAACAGACACTGTGTTGAGTAACAGACACTGTGTTGAGTAACAGACACGGTGTTGAGTAACAGACACTGTGTTGAGTAACAGACACTGTGTTGAGTAACAGACACTGTGTTGAGTAACAGACACGGTGTTGAGTAACAGACACTGTGTTGAGTAACAGACACGGTGTTGAGTAACATACACTGTGTTGAGTAACAGACACGGTGTTGAGTAACATACACTGTGTTGAGTAACAGACACTGTGTTGAGTAACAGACACGGTGTTGAGTAACAGACACTGTGTTGAGTAACATACACTGTGTTGAGTAACAGACACGGTGTTGAGTAACAGACACGGTGTTGAGTAACAGACACTGTGTTGAGTAACAGACACTGTGTTGAGTAACAGACACAGTGTTGAGTAACAGACACGGTGTTGAGTAACAGACACGGTGTTGAGTAACAGACACGGTGTTGAGTAACAGACACTGTGTTGAGTAACAGACACAGTGTTGAGTAACAGACACGGTGTTGAGTAACAGACACTGTGTTGAGTAACAGACACAGTGTTGAGTAACAGACACGGTGTTGAGTAACAGACACTGTGTTGAGTAACAGACACGGTGTTGAGTAACAGACACTGTGTTGAGTAACAGACACTGATCTGCTCCCCTTCATCACCTCCATCATCAACACCTCAGTAACCTCAGGCTGCGTCCCATCTGCCCTCAAGTCAGCCAGAGTAACACCACTCCTCAAAAAACCAACCCTTGACCCTTCAGATGTCAAGAACTACAGACCGGTATCACTCCTTTCATTTATTTCTAAAACCATTGAACGTGTCGTCTCCAAACAGCTCTCTCTCCATCTCTCACAGAACAACCTGCTGGATCCCAACCAGTCCGGATTCAAGAAGGCCCACTCCACAGAAACTGCCCTGCTGGCAGTCACAGAAGCACTACATGCTGCCCAAGCTGCTTCCCACTCTGCAGTACTGATTCTCCTAGACCTATCAGCAGCATTTGACACAGTGAACCACCAGCTGCTCCTAGACACCCTAGCGGAGCTAGGCATCGGTGGAACGGCACTAAAGTGGTTCTCCTCCTACCTCACCGACCGGACCTACCAGGTTTCCTGGAAAGGTCTGTTATCATCCCCCCGAACCCTCCAAACTGGGGTCCCACAGGGATCTGTACTTGGTCCCCTCCTTTTCTCACTGTACACTAAATCCCTTGGCACTATCATCTCTGCCCACAATATATCCTATCACTGCTACGCCGATGACACACAACTGTTCCTATCCTTCCCCCCCTCTACCACTCAGGTGGAAGAGCGCATCACTGCATGCCTGGCTGACATCTCACAGTGGATGTCCTCCAACCATCTCAAGCTGAACCCAGACAAGACTGAGCTTCTCTTCTTCCCAGCTAAGTCCTGCCCTATGCGGGAGCTAACTATTTCCGTAGACAACGCCCTGGTAACGTCTGTCCCAACAGCCAGGAATCTTGGTGTTGTCCTGGACAGTCAGCTCTCGTTCAAACCTCACATCACAGCTGTCACTCGATCCTGTAGGTTCACACTCTATAACATACGACGAATTAGACCGTTCCTCACCCAGGAATCAGCCCAGCTCCTAATCCAGACAACAGTCTTATCAAAACTCGACTACTGTAACTCCCTCCTTACTGGCCTACCAGCATGTGCACTTAAGCCTCTCCAGCTGATCCAAAATGCAGCAGCTCGCTTGGTCTTCAACCAGCCAAAATTCTCACATGTCTCCCCCCTGCTCCGCTCCCTCCACTGGCTCCCGGTCGCTGCCCGCACAGAATACAAAACTCTGATGCTGGCATTCAAAGCAACCAAAGGTATGGCTCCCCCATATCTTACAAGTATGATTGAACCCTACAAACCCTCCCGCGCACTCAGATCAGCCAACGCAGGGAAGCTGGAAGTACCCTCACTAAAAACGCCGGGACAACGCTCCACACGTCCCAAACTCTTCTCCCTTCTGGCTCCAAAACTGTGGAATGCACTTCCCATTGCAGTCAGAACTGCAGCATCACTCCCAATCTTCCGCCGTAGCCTGAAAACCCACCTTTTCAGACTCCATCATGGCCCTTAGCACTTACCCTAAACCCTTAGATAGCATTTCTGTTGGATTATATAGCATTTGATACAGACTTATAGCATGTTATGTAGACAGCACTGTAATTGTATTGTATGTAGTCATAGCACGCCATAGTACACATATATAGCATAGTAGTAAAGATGTATAGTTTATATGTATAGTGTATGTATAGTTTCACTATATAAATATTCCACTGTTACTTTCTTAGCTTACGCATGTTTCATGATAAATGCTTTTTATGTGATGTATTCCCATGCTTTGTTCTTGCTTAAATGTAAGTCGCTCTGGATTAAGAGCGTCTGCTAAATGCCTAAATTGTAAATTGTAAATTGTGTTGAGTAACAGACACTGTGTTGAGTAACAGACACGGTGTTGAGTAACAGACACTGTGTTGAGTAACAGACACTGTGTTGAGTAACAGACACTGTGTTGAGTAACAGACACTGTGTTGAGTAACAGACACTGTGTTGAGTAACAGACACTGTGTTGAGTAACAGACACTGTGTTGAGTAACAGACACTGTGTTGAGTAACAGACACTGTGTTGAGTAACAGACACTGTGTTGTATGCCCAACAGAGAGATGATGATGTAGGACTGTGTCCCTTTATGAGGTCACTGGACTTAAATGACATATAATTGTGCGTGGCCAAAAACCACTGAACTCACATGCTACTTTATGCCAGTTTGGCTTTGTATGCATATATTCATATGCATCATATGCTATGTCATAGCCTATGCATTGTTAATGTATGTCGTGCTTTAGCTATTTAAAAATAGCAGATCTACAAGCTCGTATCGCGCCACCGAGTGGCGCGATACGAGCTTGTAGGTCTGCTATTTTTGAAAAATCGAAGAACGACTGACATAGAAACATAGCTTTATCAGAAAACTGTCAGGATGTAGAAGACGTTTATAGAATCTGATCTCAGGTCAGAACGGGTTAAGTGGTTCATCTTCTGTCACGAGATGGTTGGCGGTAGCACAAGGCACGTGGCATGGACACAGGGGTGGTGGTAATGGGTGATGGCCCGCTGTGGCCCAGTTCAGTGTCCAGAACAGGCACGAGGTTCAGCCCAGAGAGACAGAGAGCCAGGCAGTGCCAGCTTATCCGCCACGTGCGCGTTAGTGCAGAGGACAGAGGGACATGTGGTTGTGTCCTACGGTATTGACAGTCACTTGACCCAAACATTCTCCACCGTGGCCATGCTAGTTATGTGCGCTTTCACTCTGTTAAGTCAACATGTCACACAGAAAAAAGTGTTGTTTGCTTTACGAACTCGTTGAACTTTTTTGACCACTCAAAAAATGTTTTAACCCATTCTGACCTGAGATCAGATTCTATAAATGTCTTAGCACGACAGCACATAGCACGTAGCACATAGCACATAGCAAGCACATAGCACGACATGATGCTATAACACCAAAATGGGTTCCTGTTCAGAATGTTTTAAGCCAGTTAGAATGTCTGACTTATAATACATGTTTTTAGATAAATGGTGCATTTATATAGCGCCTTTATCCAAGGCGCTTTACAGAGACTGTGCATTACATTCACACATTCACACAAACACATTCACACACCGATGGCGGAGGAAACCATGCAAGGCACCAACTAGCACATCAGGAGCAATTAGGGGTTCAGAGTCTTGCTCAAGGACACTTGGACACTTCTGGGGGAGCCCGGGTTCGAACTAACCGGTCACCCTAACCCCTGAGCCGGAGGGATGCAACCATTATCCCATTCTGACCTGAGATCAGATTCATGCGAGGTTTCCGCCGGACACACACTGGTCTGATGAACCCATTCTGACCTGAGATCAGATTCTAAAAATGTCAGTCGTTCTTCGATTTTTCAAAAAATAGCAGACCTACAAGCTCGTATCGCGCCACTCGGTGGCGCGATATGAGCTTGTAGATCTGCTATTTTTCAATAGCTAAAGCATAACATGATGCCAACACCAAAATGGGTGCCCGGTCAGAATGGGTTATAGAATGTGATGGTAACATTTGAGGAGAAAGCACGGTTTATGGTTTTACCATGGGGGTATATAATGAAAAGATTCCACACAACACTATAGGTATAAAATCACAAGAGTATTTATAGTAGAGGTTTCATTATATATGGCCAAGATTTCTGTGTTGGCAAAACTCAAATAATACAGTAGCCATATAATATACAAATATTACCGTCATGTTTTGAATTGTGGTCAATACCAAAATCTGCTAACCTCTGCATGCCTAGTCAGAAGAAAGGCCTCTGTCTTTGTGAGCAAACATTTTGATCCAAACAAACCAGAAAATAATGAGTCAACTCAGATCTAACTGATGTTCTTACCATCTACTGTACAAGTTACATTGAGTCAAAACATCCCTACTGTAGCAGGGTAGCCCTTAGTTAACATTCAAATGTATCTTCCTTGCGGAAATGATTCTATGAACTTAATTCACTCGGTTCCACGTCATCGGCATTGCTCAATGTCCAGATTTTGAACTAACTACAGATAGATTGACCTTTATTGATCTTGTGGGGGGGAATTCAGTTGTCAATGTCAGTGTAGGTTTCAGCACACAGGCTATTTGAGTCAATCAGTACAGGAAGAGTATATAATGTGTACAGAAGAGTATATTATATATAATATTAGTGGTTAGTGCTAGTTCAAAACAAAAATAATAATAAATTACACATTTAAAGGGGCACTAAAAAAACATGTATCTGTATGGTGGGGTACGTTAATACAATATAACCTACAAAATTTGTATTTTGTCTCCCTACTCTTTTATATTTATATTTATATATTATATTATATTATATTTATATTTGTATGCACATGCTTAACCCTCTAAGACCCAGCGTTGCTTTTTAGCAACAATTTTATTTTATTTAATTACTAAATTATTATTATTTTTTTCTGTTCTTTTTTCACCTAAACGTCATCAGTGATGTTCATTGCAATGCCATTTCAATGCCATTGGTCATGATATTTGCATATAAATACCCCCCCCCCCCCCACAGAGGCTGAAATTCACACAAATTAAAAATGTCTGGACTCTGTGCGATTTTGAACATTTTTTTAACCTAAGACTTTTGACCTTTAACCTAATAAAAGTAGGTACAATAATTGTAATATATGTTTTTTTGTGATCATTAGAATGTCTAGAACATGTTTTATTCATTATTGTGAAAGATATCCCCCAAATGTAAATTATGAATTTATTATATTATTATATAATTATTATATAATTATTATATAATTATTATAAATTTTCCATCAAACTTTATTTTTTTATTTTTTTTAACATATTTTTTAGTCTTAGTCCTAGTAGTACAAAGTAGTAGTAAGGTTGAAATCTATTTTTTGCAAGTAGAAATTAATGCGGGTGTTAGAGGGTTAAAGTGAATGGCAAAGCAACATGCAAAGTGAGTTTAACATTGTTTAATCTTTAATGCAATCAGACATGACTTCTCTGTGTGGATGTCTGGGCCGTCGAGGCCAGGAAGTAGTTTTTTTGCCACTCAGTAGGCATTCCTGCATAACTTCCTGGTTTGATGATGATGTCACGCACATACCCTCTATAGAGACATTAACCCATTCTGACCTGAGATCAGATTCATACGAGGTTTTCCACTGGAACACACACTGGTCTGATTAACCCATTCTGACCTGAGATCAGATTCATACGAGGTTTTCCACTGGACACACACTGGTCTGATGAACCCATTCTGACCCGAGATCAGATTCTAAAAAATGTCAGTCGCTCTTCGATTTTTCAAAAATAGCAGACCTACAAGCTCGTATCGCGCCACTCGGTGGCGCGCTACGAGCTTGTAGATCTGCTATTTTTCAATACCTAAAGCATAACATAGTGCTGACACCAAAATGGGTGCCCGTTCAGAATGGGTTAAGGCCTCGTTTAGACTGGCAGCTCAAATACCCCCTAAATAAATATTTTCCACGTTGGAATCTGATTTACCGTATATGAAGTCAGAAAGAAGTCCCATGGAATCAGATTTACCGTATATGAAGTCAGAAAGAAGTCCCATGGAATCTGATTTACCGTATATGAAGTCAGAAAGAAGTCCCATGGAATCAGATTTACCGTATATGAAGTCAGAAGGAAGTCCCATGGAATCAGATTTACCGTATATGAAGTCAGAAAGAAGTCCCATGGAATCAGATTTACCGTATATGAAGTCAGAAAGAAGTCCCATGGAATCTGATTTACCGTATATGAAGTCAGAAAGAAGTCCCATGGAATCAGATTTACCGTATATGAAGTCAGAAAGAAGTCCCATGGAATCAGATTTACCGTATATGAAGTCAGAAAGAAGTCCCATGGAATCAGATTTACCGTATATGAAGTCAGAAAGAAGTCCCATGGAATCAGATTTACCGTATATGAAGTCAGAAAGAAGTCCCATGGAATCAGATTTACCGTATATGAAGTCAGAAAGAAGTCCCATGGAATCAGATTTACCGTATATGAAGTCAGAAAGAAGTCCCATGGAATCTGATTTACCGTATATGAAGTCAGAAAGAAGTCCCATGGAATCAGAATGATCAGATTTTTACAAATCTGACTTTAATGTGGTTTCAAATGCGATTCAAATCTGATTTCTAAAGACTTGTCTCAGACTGAACCCTCTAACGTAACCAGATCAAAACCTCCAGCTAGCGCCTATACGTCATGACTCATGACGTTGTTACATTGTTAGGACAGCGACCAAAGCAGATGTGCAGTCAGTTGTGCATGGTGGCTGTATCAGTCTGAACACACAGATCTGATCACTTCAATAACAGTGTGAACCAGCCGGTCGTACACGCATCGCATTCGTGAAATGAATCGGATTTGACTGCAGTCTAAATAGGGCTTTAGATTGCGTCAAAGGTCATGTCTTACTTTTTGTTTTTATGTCTTCATTGTACTATTAACCCATTCTGACCTGAGATCAGATTCATACGAGGTTTCCGCCGGACAAACACTAGGTCTGATGAACCCATTCTGACCTGAGATCAGATTCTAAAAATGTCAGTCGCTCTTCGATTTTTCAAAAAATAGCAGACCTACAAGCTCGTATCGCGCCACTCGGTGGCGCGATATGAGCTTGTAGGTCTGCTATTTTTCAATAGCTAAAGCATAACATGATGCCGACACCAAAATGGGTGCCCGGTCAGAATGGGTTAATTATGTTGTGCCCCGTCTTCTATTTCTTTCTGTAAAATATTGAAACACTACAAAGGTCATGTCTCACCTCGCCTCGGAAACCCCGACGTTTTTATTTCCAGGGAGAGAAACAAAAGTCTGGGGCCGAGTCCACTTCAATTCGGCATACAGTAAAAGTGCAAACGTCGATCTCTCTCTGCTGATTTCCGATCGTCTGCACCTTTGTCAAAATTGACGCACACACACGTACACACGTACACACACACACACTCCTCTCTCTCTCTCTCTCTCTCTGTGTGGCTCTAATGAATTAGTCTCATGTATTGCAGCTGTGTCTAGCCCATTCTGAACGGGAACCCGTTTTGGTGTTAGCATCATGTTATGCTTTAGCTATTGAAAAATAGCAGATCTACAAGCTCATAGCGCGCCACCGAGTGGCGCGCTACGAGCTTGTAGGTCTGCTATTTTTGAAAAATCGAAGAACGACTGACATTTTTTAGAATCTGATCTCGGGTCAGAATGGGTTAATCAGACCAGTGTGTGTCCAGTGGAAAGCTCGTATGAATCTGATCTCAGGTCAGAATGTGCTAGTTTCTCTCAGTGGATCCTGCCATAAAAAGCAGTTCCAGACTCCAGTGTCTCACCTAGACACAGGATGACAGCCTGATCTGACACAAAGTTTGACCTAATAGTCAAGATTCAATTCATCCCCTGAGCAAGCAGGGAGACTCTATTAGCTCAATGGTATAAAAGTCAGCACACAGGCAAACTGATTCAAATCTGGGGTAGCAGAGGAAATTCACACAATGTAGCTTTAAATCCTGACAGTTTTCTGAAATACCTCATGTTTCTAGGCCTATATATCACTCAATATTTCATGTCAAGGACCCCAAAAATGATCTGTAATTGGCCTCCGAGACCCCCCCATCTGAAAATATGTTGTTCCAGAGACCTCCCCCCAGAAGCTTTGAGCTTTGAGATAAAAACGGTCGTTCTGAAAAAATATATTCCAAATTTGAGGCACATTTTCACGATTTTTCAAAAATAGCAGACCTACAAGCTCGTAGCGCGCCACTCGGTGGCGCGCTATGAGCTTGTAGATCTGCTATTTTTCAATAGCTAAATTATAACATAATGTTTAAAACACCAAAAGGGGTGCCCGCCCAAAATGGGTTAAACCCTGCCAACAGGATGCCTTTGATGACAGCCAGTGTGATACGTGACTTCATGCTATTCCAGCCTCATGTTGTGATGCAGCACATCGTGGGAGGTTCCGACAGGGCACGTCATGTGTCTACGCATATGCGTGTACATTGTAAACATAATAGAGGTTCCGACAGGGCACGTCATGTGTCTACGCATATGCGTGTACATTGTAAACATAATAGAGGTTCCGACAGGGCACGTCATGTGTCTACGCATAATGCGTGTACATTGTAAACATAATAGAGGTTCCGACAGGGCACGTCATGTGTCTACGCATATGCGTGTACATTGTAAACATAATAGAAGGTGAAAAGCAGAGACAAAGAACAGCACAGAATCGGACACAGCTGAAACTCACTAGAAACTGTAGCTCAGTGATTCTCAGTTTTTATACATTTATATGTATAAGGCCACAGACCTCAATCTATACTGTATAATCTTCCATTTGTTCCAACTCCATAAGGGTCTATTATTTGGTTCCTAACTAACTAACTATCACGTAGCTGAGGGCCCCCTGAGGGGCCCTGAATGATCTGAGGGGCCCCTCCAACCCTGCGTCTCTGAACTAACTAACTATCACGTAGCTGAGGGGCCCCTGAGGGGCCCTGAATGATCTGAGGGGCCCCTCCAACCCTGCGTCTCTGAAACCTACCTTGAGAATCTCCTTTTTTGATCCCACGATTTTTTTCACCCAGCATCAATTATCTAATGTAATCCTGTAATTATCTAATGTAATCCTTATCTAATGTAATCCTTATCTAATGTAATCCTTATCTAATGTAATCCTGTAATTATCTAATGTAATCCTTATCTAATGTAATCATGTAATTATCCAATGTAATCCTTATCTAATGTAATCCTGTAATTATCTAATGTAATCCTTATCTAATGTAATCCTTATCTAATGTAATCCTTATCTAATGTAATCCTGTAATTATCTAATGTAATCCTTATCTAATGTAATCCTTATCTAATGTAATCCTTATCTAATGTAATCCTGTAATTATCTAATGTAATCCTTATCTAATGTAATCCTGTAATTATCTAATGTAATCCTTATCTAATGTAATCCTTATCTAATGTAATCCTTATCTAATGTAATCCTGTAATTATCTAATGTAATCCTTATCTAATGTAATCCTGGGCTCCACACTCCCTCTGCCAACCAGGGGAGAGCAACGGACTGACCTCATTCTTCCTTCAATGCATGAGGAGTCCAAGCCACTTCTTTGCACCTGACAGGGGTGTACTATTATTGATAACAGTAGAATCAGGGGTGTACTATTATTGATAACAGTAGAATCAGGGGTGTACTATTATTGATAACAGTAGAATCAGGGGTGTACTATTATTGATAACAGTAGAATCAGGGTGTACTATTATTGATAACAGTAGAATCAGGGGTGTACTATTATTGATAACAGTAGAATCAGGGGTGTACTATTATTGATAACAGTAGAATCAGGGGCGTACTATTATTGATAACAGTTGAATCAGGGGCGTACTATTATTGATAACAGTAGAATCAGGGTGTACTATTATTGATAACAGTAGAATCAGGGGTGTACTATTATTGATAACAGTAGAATCAGGGGCGTACTATTATTGATAACAGTTGAATCAGGGGCGTACTATTATTGATAACAGTAGAATCAGGGGTGTACTATTATTGATAACAGTAGAATCAGGGGTGTACTATTATTGATAACAGTAGAATCAGGGGTGTACTATTATTGATAACAGTAGAATCAGGGTGTACTATTATTGATAACAGTATAATCAGGGGTGTACTATTATTGATAACAGTAGAATCAGGGGTGTACTATTATTGATAACAGTAGAATCAGGGGTGTACTATTATTGATAACAGTAGAATCAGGGGCGTACTATTATTGATAACAGTAGAATCAGGGGTGTACTATTATTGATAACAGTAGAATCAGGGGTGTACTATTATTGATAACAGTAGAATCAGGGGTGTACTATTATTGATAACAGTAGAATCAGGGGTGTACTATTATTGATAACAGTAGAATCAGGGGCGTACTATTATTGATAACAGTAGAATCAGGGGTGTACTATTATTGATAACAGTAGAATCAGGGGTGTACTATTATTGATAACAGTAGAATCAGGGGTGTACTATTATTGATAACAGTAGAATCAGGGGTGTACTATTATTGATAACAGTAGAATCAGGGGTGTACTATTATTGATAACAGTAGAATCAAAAGTGTGTTTTTTTAAGGAACAAAAATGTGAGTAAGGAAAAACTCACATTAAAAAAAAAAAACATAAATAATGAAATAGTTAAGTAATCAATATGAGCAAGTTTATATATAAAAGACTTAGCCTTGAATAAATGCAGGCTATATTTGCATATATATCAGGCTATATTATATCAAATGTAAATGTCCTCCCCCAAACGTTCCATGACGTACAGTATACATAATGCCTTGAGCTGCATTTAACCCATTCTGAACGGGCACCCATTTTGGTGTCGGCATCATGTTATGCTTTAGCTATTGAAAAATAGCAGATCTACAAGCTCATATCGCACCACCGAGTGGCGCGATATGAGCTTGTAGGTCTGCTATTTTTGAAAAATCGAAGAGCAACTGACATTTCTAGAATCTGATCTCAGGTCAGAATGGGTTAATCAGACCAGTGTGTGTCCATGTGGAAACCTCGTATGAATCTGATCTCGGG
This sequence comes from Protomyctophum parallelum, assembly GCF_964188405.1. Classification (NCBI taxonomy): domain Eukaryota; kingdom Metazoa; phylum Chordata; class Actinopteri; order Myctophiformes; family Myctophidae; genus Protomyctophum; species Protomyctophum parallelum. The sequence continues at coordinate 53,108,743 of NC_139703.1, read as the reverse complement.
TCAGAATGGGTTAAAACAAAGTCAAGAGGCTAGCATTTGTTTGCGTGTGTGCCAACGTGTTTTTGTTGTGAAGTCTGTCAGTGTAGCTACTGTACTTATACAGCGTGTTTATCCCATTCTGACCTGAGATCAGATTCACACGAGGTTTCCGCCGGACACACACTGGTCTGATTAACCCATTCTGACCTGAGATCAGATTCTAAAAAAATGTCAGTCGCTCTTCGATTTTTCAAAAATAGCAGACCTACAAGCTCGTATCGCGCCACTCGGTGGCGCGATATGAGCTTGTAGGTCTGCTATTTTTAAATGGCTAAAGCATAACATGATGCCGACACCAAAATGGGTGCCCGGTCAGAATGGGTTATAGAAGAAACAGATCACATGAGAAGGAACAGGATTTATAATGGTTTCAGGTGACATAATATGAGATATCTGCCCGGCTCCACATAATATTGGTGGAGCTTAAGGTTCACGTTTTGCAGTGACATTGCCACTGGTAACATAATCAAATGACATTAATAATCAATGACATTGCCACTGGTAACATAATCAAATCATTTGAGCTGAACTGACTGAAGTCTAGTTTCCCCTTCCATTGGAATAGTTCAGTCTGTGTCTGTGCCATCGAGACTGAAAAGTAAGACATGTGTAACCGATCTACAAGCTCACAACGAAATGCCACGTTCTGTGAGCTTTGTAGATCAGTTATTTTCAGGCTGCGTAACTAGTCGCAATAGTCCATCAACGGCCGAAACAAGTATCAACAAAGACCTAAATAAAACGCATAAATAGAACACAGGCACATGGCAAGGTCAGGTCCAACTTCAATGATTATTTACGGCTCTCTCTCTCTCTCTGTGTGCGTGTGTGTGTGTGTGTGTGTGTGTGTGTGTGTGTGTGTGTGTGTGTGTGTGTGTGTGTGTGTGTGTGTGTGTGTGTGTGTGTGTGTGTGTGTGTGTACGTGTGTGCGTGTGTGTGTGTGTGTGTGTGTGTGTGTGTGTGTGTGTGTGTGTGTGTGTGTGTGTGTGTGTGTGTGTGTGTGTGTGTGTGTGTGTGTGTGTGTGTGTGTGTGTGGTGTGGGGGGGGGGGATGATAATAATAAACTCTGCCGTATACATGACACTTAACACTGTTTCCGACTCCATGCTGCGGTACAGATATTCGCAGAACTGTATCTGAGTGACAGATGACCACAGCTGGCTGTTTCCCATGCAGCTCAGCTAGAGGGCCCCATCTACGTCACTATGCCGTCCACCTGTAACGGTCCCCTAGCCCATTCTGACCTGAGATCAGATTCATACGAGGTTTTCCACTGGACACACACTGGTCTGATTAACCCATTCTGACCTGAGATCAGATTCTAGAAATGTCAGTCGCTCTTCGATTTTTCAAAAAATAGCAGACCTACAAGCTCGTATCGCGCCACTCGGTGGCGCGATATGAGCTTGTAGATCTGCTATTTTTCAATAGATAAAGCACGACATGATGCCAACACCAAAATGGGTGCCCGGTCAGAATGGGCTAGAGGGCCCCATCTACGTCGCTATGCCGTCCACCTGCAACGGTCCCCCCTGCTCAGATGGCTTTGATCTTCTCCTCCTAACTGGGGTCAATGACTCCTTCCTGCTTATCTAACCCACAGCCCACCACCACCCTTATGAACCTGCATGACACCATGCCTCTCATGCAGGGTGTTGTTGGTGTTTAGACAGAGGCCAAAGTCAAAAACACATATAGCACACCCTGCACACAAACGTATAGTTGCACAGCATCTTTCTTGTATACTCTTGGTAAGACGGCAGAGCCATAATGTGGAACAATCAAGCTTGTTTAAAGCGGGCACTCGACAGTGCCACTCCCATCTATGTAAACCATATACACCATATACACTTACTATTTATCACCTAGAAAGGGTCCTAATCCAATGACACTTCTCAAATCTGAAATGTTTCCGACTCAATCAAATACCAATCTCAGATACTACTTCTCAACATGCTTGACGACTTCACCCATTTTCAACCTATCTTATAATGAAACTGTCAGGATGTAATAGACATTTTTTAGAATCTGATCTCAGGTCAGAATGGGTCATACTGCTCATATTAAAATGGTATAACAAAACATTCTACTCTGTCTGTGGACACTTCAAAGAACTGCCAGAACAGTGACATCAATTGTCAGACAGATATATTTTTCCAAAAACATTTAAAAAAAAAACATTTACATTTGTATTAACACGAGAACAATAGCTTCCGTTATAGCGCGTTAACTTTCCAGGAAAATAAAGCCTTCCATTTCTACTAGCTGATTGGTTACTACCCCATCACCAATGATGATGTCACTGGTAGGCCGGTTCCTGAACTGTCCACAGCACTCCTCAGAGACATGAGACAAAAATGTTATAATTATAATGAGCATTAATTAGTGAGGACCAATTATATGAAGATATGTTGAAAATGGGTGAGGGGGTCCTTTAATACTTCTTAACCCATTCTGAACGGGCACCCATTTTGGTGTCGGCATCATGTTATGCTTTATCTATTGAAAAATAGCAGATCTACAAGCTCATATCGCGCCACCGAGTGGCGCGATACGAGCTTGTAGGTCTGCTATTTTTGAAAAAAAATCGAAGAACGACTGACATTTTTAGAATCTGATCTCAGGTCAGAATGGGTTCATCAGACCAGTGTGTGTCCGGCGGAAAACCTCGTATGAATCTGATCTCAGGTCAGAATGGGTTCATCAGACCAGTGTGTGTCCGGCGGAAACCTCGTATGAATCTGAATGGGTTAAATTACCTATTGCAATAGTTTGTCAATGACTGATCGACTGTCACATATCACCATAACTGTGTTATGATGTAGATATAGTAGGCTATAGCCTACACGCAGTCATCAGTGTAGGCTACACTTTCAGAGATGAAGCTGCTGGTTGGTCTATTTTGGTAGCCTAAAGCACATTAATCATTATGCAAAAATAAACCTGCTTCCTGTAAGCTCTATGTCCATTTGCAGTTATTCCAACACACAGACCTAATAGATGTCCTATTTATCAAATAAAGATTAATAGCCAAATGTTTCTCAATGTCGGCTACAGGTACCCACCTTAGAGTATATATATGAATAGAGAAGGCACCCAGAGGAAATCTTGAGGCGAAATGGACATAGTGGCCGAATGAAGGTATTGCAGCCTGGCCCCAAACACATGAACGCGCTGTCCGTTGACTATCATTGTACACGTTCACGACGGACGACGCTCGTGCGCGCTCAACAACGGCAGCGCGTTCATGTGTTTGGGGGCCACTCACCATTGCAATCCGTCCCAGAATGCACTCTGTTCCTACCAGGAAGGAGGAGTGAATCCGCCTCATGCGCTTTTGAGCAACTCAATGCAAGTGGATGGGAGGAGAACTCGGGTGTCTTCTCTATAGATATATAACTCTATGGTACCCACCAGGGGTCCAAAATGGACCCTCACGGGTCAATTTTAAATAAATCTATATCTGATGGGGGGTGGGGTTCGTATGTAGACTATGTGCATATCAAACTGGGGACGTGCTATGAAAAAAGATTGAAATTCACTGATATTACCATATCAATGCTTCTGCAATCTGCACACACAGACCAGCAGTGGTGGAAAGTAACTAAGTACTTTTACTTAAGTACTGTACTTAAGTACAATTTTGAGGTATTTGTGCTTTACTTGAGTATTTCCAATTTCCAGTACTTTTTACTTCTACTCCACTACATCTCAGAGCCAACATTTGTACTTTTACTCCACTACAAGTATTTGAAAACTTTACGTAGCCTGAAAACCCACCTTTTCAGACTCCATCATGGCCCATAGCACTTACCCTAACCCCTTAGATAGAATTTCTGTTGGCTTAGATAGCATTTGACTTAGACTTATAGCATGTTATGTAGACAGCACTATAATTGTATTGTATATAGTCATAGCACGCCATAGTACATATGTATAGCATAGTAGTGAATATGTATAGTTTATTATGTATAGTGTATGTATAGTTTCATCATATAGATATTCCACTGTTACCTTCTTAGCTTACGCATGTTTCATGATAAATGCTTTTATGTGATGTATTCCCATGCTTTTGTTCTTGCCTAAATGTAAGTCGCTCTGGATTAAGAGCGTCTGCTAAATGCCTAAATTCTAAATTGTAAATTGTAAATTAGTTACTTTAGTTACTTTGGCGATTTTAATTTTGATTAGAAAACATGCATTAACCACTTCAACCCAATACATTTTGGCCATTTGAAATTGTGAGCTTGTAGATCGGCTATTTTCAATAGACTTTGTACACATTTTGAACTTGTGAAGTGGGACATTCTGTAATATGAATACTTTTACTTTTAGTACTTTAAGTACATTTTGATGCCGATACTTTTGCACTTTTACTCAAGTACATTTTCAATTCCGTACTTTTACTTGTAAAGGAGTAGGCCTAGTTCTAAATTGCAGTATTGGTACTTTTACTTAAGTAAAACAATTGAGTACCACCACTGCAGAGCAGTGGTGGAGAACAATGAGCATGACAACTGACTCCTTCCAGGCAGGCACATGGTGGTCACATCTGCGCTGCCGCTTATAGCGCTCACTACAGGGGGATCATTGATTATAGGAAACAACCAATCCGTCATAGATCATAGACTATAGATCGAAAACAGTTCGATAATTGATAAAGATAGCCATTCAACACTCATTTCCCCGTTCCTATCGCCTTTGTGTCATTCAGTGTATAATTTAGGGTATATTATAAACGCACGTTGAATGTCATGTTTCAAAGATAGGCTCTAGTCTATACTATACTATTCTTTATATGCTAGAAAAACGTGATAAAAACAGAACACCATGCTTTGGCAGACACATTGGCATTGCATCACATTGTGGGAAAAATGTCAAAGTTGGAACCAAAATAAATAACGCAACAGATGTGTATTCTCTTACCCAATGGCTCGTATACGTGCAGGTTCTCCGCTGGTTTCAGGTTAATTCCACTGGTTTAAAGTGGCAATAATAACTTGACAATTTCACAAAATGTGTTCCAATCACGATCTCCTTTGAGTGTATAGATTCCTCTGTCTGCTTCCTCTGGGCTTTAGGCTAATACAATCTAAATACTTGTGTATATTTTGCGCGCGGTGGCGCACACGTCTCTCAACCTCAGGGGGAAAGTGTGTGTGTGGAGTGAGACAGAGAAATGGTCGCGTTGAGCGGCTCAGGCTGAAGTGGGTGGGGGTCGTATTTTCTGTTAGATCCGCCTCCTCCTCTGCCTCTGTTTTACTCTGTGCTTCTTCTCCTGGTGCTCTGCCTCTGTTTTACTCTGCGCTTCTTCTCCTGGTGCTCTGCCTCTGTTTTACTCTGTGCTTCTTCTCCTGGTGCTCTGCCTCTGTTTTACTCTGCGCTTCTTCTCCTCCTCTGCCTCTGTTTTACTCTGTGCTTCTTCTCCTCCTCTGCCTCTGTTTTACTCTGCGCTTCTTCTCCTCCTCTGCCTCTGTTTTACTCTGTGCTTCTTCTCCTGGTGCTCTGCCTCTGTTTTACTCTGCGCTTCTTCTCCTGGTGCTCTGCCTCTGTTTTACTCTGTGCTTCTTCTCCTGGTGCTCTGCCTCTGTTTTACTCTGCGCTTCTTCTCCTCCTCTGCCTCTGTTTTACTCTGCGCTTCTTCTCCTCCTCTGCCTCTGTTTTACTCTGCGCTTCTTCTCCTGGTGCTCTGCCTCTGTTTTACTCTGCGCTTCTTCTCCTGGTGCTCTGCCTCTGTTTTACTCTGCGCTTCTTCTCCTCCTCTGCCTCTGTTTTACTCTGCGCTTCTTCTCCTCCTCTGCCTCTGTTTTACTCTGCGCTTCTTCTCCTCCTCTGCCTCTGTTTTACTCTGTGCTTCTTCTCCTGGTGCTCTGCCTCTGTTTTACTCTGTGCTTCTTCTCCTGGTGCTCTGCCTCTGTTTTACTCTGTGCTTCTTCTCCTCCTCTGCCTCTGTTTTACTCTGCGCTTCTTCTCCTGGTGCTCTGCCTCTGTTTTACTCTGCGCTTCTTCTCCTCCTCTGCCTCTGTTTTACTCTGCGCTTCTTCTCCTCCTCTGCCTCTGTTTTACTCTGTGCTTCTTCTCCTGGTGCTCTGCCTCTGTTTTACTCTGTGCTTCTTCTCCTGGTGCTCTGCCTCTGTTTTACTCTGTGCTTCTTCTCCTCCTCTGCCTCTGTTTTACTCTGTGCTTCTTCTCCTGGTGCTCTGCCTCTGTTTTACTCTGCGCTTCTTCTCCTCCTCTGCCTCTGTTTTACTCTGCGCTTCTTCTCCTCCTCTGCCTCTGTTTTACTCTGCGCTTCTTCTCCTGGTGCTCTGCCTCTGTTTTACTCTGTGCTTCTTCTCCTGGTGCTCTGCCTCTGTTTTACTCTGCGCTTCTTCTCCTCCTCTGCCTCTGTTTTACTCTGTGCTTCTTCTCCTGGTGCTCTGCCTCTGTTTTACTCTGCGCTTCTTCTCCTCCTCTGCCTCTGTTTTACTCTGTGCTTCTTCTCCTGGTGCTCTGCCTCTGTTTTACTCTGTGCTTCTTCTCCTCCTCTGCCTCTGTTTTACTCTGTGCTTCTTCTCCTGGTGCTCTGCCTCTGTTTTACTCTGTGCTTCTTCTCCTCCTCTGCCTCTGTTTTACTCTGCGCTTCTTCTCCTCCTCTGCCTCTGTTTTACTCTGCGCTTCTTCTCCTCCTCTGCCTCTGTTTTACTCTGTGCTTCTTCTCCTCCTCTGCCTCTGTTTTACTCTGTGCTTCTTCTCCTGGTGCTCTGCCTCTGTTTTACTCTGCGCTTCTTCTCCTGGTGCTCTGCCTCTGTTTTACTCTGTGCTTCTTCTCCTGGTGCTCTGCCTCTGTTTTACTCTGTGCTTCTTCTCCTGGTGCTCTGCCTCTGTTTTACTCTGTGCTTCTTCTCCTGGTGCTCTGCCTCTGTTTTACTCTGTGCTTCTTCTCCTCCTCTGCCTCTGTTTTACTCTGTGCTTCTTCTCCTGGTGCTCTGCCTCTGTTTTACTCTGTGCTTCTTCTCCTGGTGCTCTGCCTCTGTTTTACTCTGTGCTTCTTCTCCTGGTGCTCTGCCTCTGTTTTACTCTGTGCTTCTTCTCCTCCTCTGCCTCTGTTTTACTCTGCGCTTCTTCTCCTCCTCTGCCTCTGTTTTACTCTGTGCTTCTTCTCCTGGTGCTCTGCCTCTGTTTTACTCTGCGCTTCTTCTCCTCCTCTGCCTCTGTTTTACTCTGTGCTTCTTCTCCTCCTCTGCCTCTGTTTTACTCTGCGCTTCTTCTCCTGGTGCTCTGCCTCTGTTTTACTCTGTGCTTCTTCTCCTGGTGCTCTGCCTCTGTTTTACTCTGTGCTTCTTCTCCTGGTGCTCTGCCTCTGTTTTACTCTGCGCTTCTTCTCCTGGTGCTCTGCCTCTGTTTTACTCTGCGCTTCTTCTCCTGGTGCTCTGCCTCTGTTTTACTCTGTGCTTCTTCTCCTGGTGCTCTGCCTCTGTTTTACTCTGTGCTTCTTCTCCTCCTCTGCCTCTGTTTTACTCTGCGCTTCTTCTCCTGGTGCTCTGCCTCTGTTTTACTCTGTGCTTCTTCTCCTGGTGCTCTGCCTCTGTTTTACTCTGTGCTTCTTCTCCTGGTGCTCTGCCTCTGTTTTACTCTGTGCTTCTTCTCCTGGTGCTCTGCCTCTGTTTTACTCTGTGCTTCTTCTCCTGGTGCTCTGCCTCTGTTTTACTCTGTGCTTCTTCTCCTCCTCTGCCTCTGTTTTACTCTGTGCTTCTTCTCCTGGTGCTCTGCCTCTGTTTTACTCTGTGCTTCTTCTCCTCCTCTGCCTCTGTTTTACTCTGTGCTTCTTCTCCTGGTGCTCTGCCTCTGTTTTACTCTGCGCTTCTTCTCCTGGTGCTCTGCCTCTGTTTTACTCTGCGCTTCTTCTCCTGGTGCTCTGCCTCTGTTTTACTCTGCGCTTCTTCTCCTGGTGCTCTGCCTCTGTTTTACTCTGTGCTTCTTCTCCTGGTGCTCTGCCTCTGTTTTACTCTGTGCTTCTTCTCCTGGTGCTCTGCCTCTGTTTTACTCTGTGCTTCTTCTCCTGGTGCTCTGCCTCTGTTTTACTCTGTGCTTCTTCTCCTGGTGCTCTGCCTCTGTTTTACTCTGTGCTTCTTCTCCTGGTGCTCTGCCTCTGTTTTACTCTGCGCTTCTTCTCCTGGTGCTCTGCCTCTGTTTTACTCTGCGCTTCTTCTCCTCCTCTGCCTCTGTTTTACTCTGTGCTTCTTCTCCTGGTGCTCTGCCTCTGTTTTACTCTGTGCTTCTTCTCCTGGTGCTCTGCCTCTGTTTTACTCTGTGCTTCTTCTCCTGGTGCTCTGCCTCTGTTTTACTCTGCGCTTCTTCTCCTGGTGCTCTGCCTCTGTTTTACTCTGTGCTTCTTCTCCTCCTCTGCCTCTGTTTTACTCTGTGCTTCTTCTCCTCCTCTGCCTCTGTTTTACTCTGCGCTTCTTCTCCTCCTCTGCCTCTGTTTTACTCTGTGCTTCTTCTCCTCCTCTGCCTCTGTTTTACTCTGCGCTTCTTCTCCTGGTGCTCTGCCTCTGTTTTACTCTGTGCTTCTTCTCCTGGTGCTCTGCCTCTGTTTTACTCTGCGCTTCTTCTCCTCCTCTGCCTCTGTTTTTTACTCTGCGCTTCTTCTCCTGGTGCTCTGCCTCTGTTTTACTCTGTGCTTCTTCTCCTGGTGCTCTGCCTCTGTTTTACTCTGTGCTTCTTCTCCTGGTGCTCTGCCTCTGTTTTACTCTGTGCTTCTTCTCCTCCTCTGCCTCTGTTTTACTCTGTGCTTCTTCTCCTCCTCTGCCTCTGTTTTACTCTGTGCTTCTTCTCCTGGTGCTCTGCCTCTGTTTTACTCTGTGCTTCTTCTCCTCCTCTGCCTCTGTTTTACTCTGCGCTTCTTCTCCTCCTCTGCCTCTGTTTTACTCTGTGCTTCTTCTCCTGGTGCTCTGCCTCTGTTTTACTCTGTGCTTCTTCTCCTGGTGCTCTGCCTCTGTTTTACTCTGTGCTTCTTCTCCTGGTGCTCTGCCTCTGTTTTACTCTGTGCTTCTTCTCCTGGTGCTCTGCCTCTGTTTTACTCTGTGCTTCTTCTCCTCCTCTGCCTCTGTTTTACTCTGTGCTTCTTCTCCTGGTGCTCTGCCTCTGTTTTACTCTGTGCTTCTTCTCCTCCTCTGCCTCTGTTTTACTCTATGCTTCTTCTCCTGGTGCTCTGCCTCTGTTTTACTCTGCGCTTCTTCCCCTCCTCTGCCTCTGTTTTACTCTGTGCTTCTTCTCCTGGTGCTCTGCCTCTGTTTTACTCTGTGCTTCTTCTCCTGGTGCTCTGCCTCTGTTTTACTCTGTGCTTCTTCTCCTGGTGCTCTGCCTCTGTTTTACTCTGTGCTTCTTCTCCTGGTGCTCTGCCTCTGTTTTACTCTGTGCTTCTTCTCCTCCTCTGCCTCTGTTTTACTCTGCGCTTCTTCTCCTGGTGCTCTGCCTCTGTTTTACTCTGTGCTTCTTCTCCTGGTGCTCTGCCTCTGTTTTACTCTGCGCTTCTTCTCCTCCTCTGCCTCTGTTTTACTCTGCGCTTCTTCTCCTGGTGCTCTGCCTCTGTTTTACTCTGTGCTTCTTCTCCTCCTCTGCCTCTGTTTTACTCTGCGCTTCTTCTCCTCCTCTGCCTCTGTTTTACTCTGCGCTTCTTCTCCTGGTGCTCTGCCTCTGTTTTACTCTGCGCTTCTTCTCCTGGTGCTCTGCCTCTGTTTTACTCTGTGCTTCTTCTCCTGGTGCTCTGCCTCTGTTTTAATCTGTGCTTCTTCTCCTGGTGCTCTGCCTCTGTTTTACTCTGTGCTTCTTCTCCTGGTGCTCTGCCTCAGTTTTACTCTGTGCTTCTTCTCCTGGTGCTCTGCCTCTGTTTTACTCTGTGCTTCTTCTCCTGGTGCTCTGCCTCTGTTTTACTCTGTGCTTCTTCTCCTGGTGCTCTGCCTCAGTTTTACTCTGTGCTTCTTCTCCTGGTGCTCTGCCTCTGTTTTACTCTGCGCTTCTTCCCCTCCTCTGCCTCTGTTTTACTCTGTGCTTCTTCTCCTCCTCTGCCTCTGTTTTACTCTGTGCTTCTTCTCCTGGTGCTCTGCCTCTGTTTTACTCTGTGCTTCTTCTCCTGGTGCTCTGCCTCTGTTTTACTCTGTGCTTCTTCTCCTGGTGCTCTGCCTCTGTTTTACTCTGTGCTTCTTCTCCTCCTCTGCCTCTGTTTTACTCTGTGCTTCTTCTCCTGGTGCTCTGCCTCTGTTTTACTCTGTGCTTCTTCTCCTGGTGCTCTGCCTCTGTTTTACTCTGCGCTTCTTCTCCTGGTGCTCTGCCTCTGTTTTACTCTGTGCTTCTTCTCCTGGTGCTCTGCCTCTGTTTTACTCTGTGCTTCTTCTCCTGGTGCTCTGCCTCTGTTTTACTCTGCGCTTCTTCTCCTGGTGCTCTGCCTCTGTTTTACTCTGCGCTTCTTCTCCTGGTGCTCTGAGTCTGTTTTACTCTGCGCTTCTTCTCCTGGTGCTCTGAGTCTGTTTTACTCTGTGCTTCTTCTCCTGGTGCTCTGAGTCTGTTTTACTCTGCGCTTCTTCTCCTGGTGCTCTGCCTCTGTTTTACTCTGCGCTTCTTCTCCTCCTCTGCCTCTGTTTTACTCTGTGCTTCTTCTCCTGGTGCTCTGCCTCTGTTTTACTCTGTGCTTCTTCTCCTGGTGCTCTGCCTCTGTTTTACTCTGTGCTTCTTCTCCTGGTGCTCTGCCTCTGTTTTACTCTGCGCTTCTTCTCCTCCTCTGCCTCTGTTTTACTCTGTGCTTCTTCTCCTGGTGCTCTGCCTCTGTTTTACTCTGCGCTTCTTCTCCTGGTGCTCTGCCTCTGTTTTACTCTGTGCTTCTTCTCCTGGTGCTCTGCCTCAGTTTTACTCTGTGCTTCTTCTCCTGGTGCTCTGCCTCTGTTTTACTCTGTGCTTCTTCTCCTGGTGCTCTGCCTCTGTTTTACTCTGTGCTTCTTCTCCTGGTGCTCTGCCTCAGTTTTACTCTGTGCTTCTTCTCCTGGTGCTCTGCCTCTGTTTTACTCTGTGCTTCTCCTCCTCTGCCTCTGTTTTACTCTGTGCTTCTTCTCCTGGTGCTCTGCCTCTGTTTTACTCTGTGCTTCTTCTCCTGGTGCTCTGAGTCTGTTTTACTCTGTGCTTCTTCTCCTGGTGCTCTGCCTCTGTTTTACTCTGTGCTTCTCCTCCTCTGCCTCTGTTTTACTCTGTGCTTCTTCTCCTCCTCTGCCTCTGTTTTACTCTGCGCTTCTTCTCCTGGTGCTCTGCCTCTGTTTTACTCTGCGCTTCTTCCCCTCCTCTGCCTCTGTTTTACTCTGTGCTTCTTCTCCTCCTCTGCCTCTGTTTTACTCTGTGCTTCTTCTCCTCCTCTGCCTCTGTTTTACTCTGTGCTTCTTCTCCTGGTGCTCTGCCTCTGTTTTACTCTGCGCTTCTTCTCCTGGTGCTCTGCCTCTGTTTTACTCTGTGCTTCTTCTCCTGGTGCTCTGCCTCTGTTTTACTCTGTGCTTCTTCTCCTGGTGCTCTGCCTCTGTTTTACTCTGCGCTTCTTCTCCTGGTGCTCTGCCTCTGTTTTACTCTGCGCTTCTTCTCCTGGTGCTCTGAGTCTGTTTTACTCTGCGCTTCTTCTCCTGGTGCTCTGAGTCTGTTTTACTCTGTGCTTCTTCTCCTGGTGCTCTGAGTCTGTTTTACTCTGCGCTTCTTCTCCTGGTGCTCTGCCTCTGTTTTACTCTGCGCTTCTTCTCCTCCTCTGCCTCTGTTTTACTCTGTGCTTCTTCTCCTGGTGCTCTGCCTCTGTTTTACTCTGTGCTTCTTCTCCTGGTGCTCTGCCTCTGTTTTACTCTGTGCTTCTTCTCCTGGTGCTCTGCCTCTGTTTTACTCTGTGCTTCTTCTCCTGGTGCTCTGCCTCTGTTTTACTCTGTGCTTCTTCTCCTGGTGCTCTGCCTCTGTTTTACTCTGTGCTTCTTCTCCTGGTGCTCTGCCTCTGTTTTACTCTGTGCTTCTTCTCCTCCTCTGCCTCTGTTTTACTCTGTGCTTCTTCTCCTCCTCTGCCTCTGTTTTACTCTGCGCTTCTTCTCCTGGTGCTCTGCCTCTGTTTTACTCTGTGCTTCTTCTCCTGGTGCTCTGCCTCTGTTTTACTCTGTGCTTCTTCTCCTGGTGCTCTGCCTCTGTTTTACTCTGTGCTTCTTCTCCTCCTCTGCCTCTGTTTTACTCTGTGCTTCTTCTCCTGGTGCTCTGCCTCTGTTTTACTCTGTGCTTCTTCTCCTGGTGCTCTGCCTCTGTTTTACTCTGTGCTTCTTCTCCTCCTCTGCCTCTGTTTTACTCTGCGCTTCTTCTCCTGGTGCTCTGCCTCTGTTTTACTGTGTGCTTCTTCTCCTCCTCTGCCTCTGTTTTACTCTGTGCTTCTTCTCCTCCTCTGCCTCTGTTTTACTCTGCGCTTCTTCTCCTGGTGCTCTGCCTCTGTTTTACTCTGTGCTTCTTCTCCTCCTCTGCCTCTGTTTTACTCTGCGCTTCTTCTCCTGGTGCTCTGCCTCTGTTTTACTCTGCGCTTCTTCTCCTGGTGCTCTGCCTCTGTTTTACTCTGTGCTTCTTCTCCTGGTGCTCTGCCTCTGTTTTACTCTGTGCTTCTTCTCCTGGTGCTCTGCCTCTGTTTTACTCTGTGCTTCTTCTCCTGGTGCTCTGCCTCTGTTTTACTCTGTGCTTCTTCTCCTGGTGCTCTGCCTCTGTTTTACTCTGTGCTTCTTCTCCTCCTCTGCCTCTGTTTTACTCTGTGCTTCTTCTCCTGGTGCTCTGCCTCTGTTTTACTCTGTGCTTCTTCTCCTGGTGCTCTGCCTCTGTTTTACTCTGCGCTTCTTCTCCTCCTCTGCCTCTGTTTTACTCTGTGCTTCTTCTCCTCCTCTGCCTCTGTTTTACTCTGTGCTTCTTCTCCTGGTGCTCTGCCTCTGTTTTACTCTGCGCTTCTTCTCCTGGTGCTCTGCCTCTGTTTTACTCTGTGCTTCTTCTCCTGGTGCTCTGCCTCTGTTTTACTCTGCGCTTCTTCTCCTCCTCTGCCTCTGTTTTACTCTGTGCTTCTTCTCCTGGTGCTCTGCCTCTGTTTTACTCTGTGCTTCTTCTCCTGGTGCTCTGCCTCTGTTTTACTCTATGCTTCTTCTCCTGGTGCTCTGCCTCTGTTTTACTCTGTGCTTCTTCTCCTCCTCTGCCTCTGTTTTACTCTGCGCTTCTTCTCCTGGTGCTCTGCCTCTGTTTTACTCTGCGCTTCTTCTCCTGGTGCTCTGCCTCTGTTTTACTCTGTGCTTCTTCTCCTCCTCTGCCTCTGTTTTACTCTGCGCTTCTTCTCCTGGTGCTCTGCCTCTGTTTTACTCTGTGCTTCTTCTCCTGGTGCTCTGCTTCTGTTTTACTCTGTGCTTCTTCTCCTGGTGCTCTGCCTCTGTTTTACTCTGCGCTTCTTCTCCTGGTGCTCTGCCTCTGTTTTACTCTGTGCTTCTTCTCCTGGTGCTCTGCCTCTGTTTTACTCTGTGCTTCTTCTCCTCCTCTGCCTCTGTTTTACTCTGTGCTTCTTCTCCTCCTCTGCCTCTGTTTTACTCTGTGCTTCTTCTCCTGGTGCTCTGCCTCTGTTTTACTCTGCGCTTCTTCTCCTGGTGCTCTGCCTCTGTTTTACTCTGTGCTTCTTCTCCTGGTGCTCTGCCTCTGTTTTACTCTGTGCTTCTTCTCCTGGTGCTCTGCCTCTGTTTTACTCTGTGCTTCTTCTCCTCCTCTGCCTCTGTTTTACTCTGTGCTTCTTCTCCTCCTCTGCCTCTGTTTTACTCTGTGCTTCTTCTCCTGGTGCTCTGCCTCTGTTTTACTCTGCGCTTCTTCTCCTGGTGCTCTGCCTCTGTTTTACTCTGCGCTTCTTCTCCTGGTGCTCTGCCTCTGTTTTACTCTGTGCTTCTTCTCCTGGTGCTCTGCCTCTGTTTTACTCTGTGCTTCTTCTCCTCCTCTGCCTCTGTTTTACTCTGTGCTTCTTCTCCTCCTCTGCCTCTGTTTTACTCTGTGATTCTTCTCCTGGTGCTCTGCCTCTGTTTTACTCTGCGCTTCTTCTCCTGGTGCTCTGCCTCTGTTTTACTCTGTGCTTCTTCTCCTGGTGCTCTGCCTCTGTTTTACTCTGCGCTTCTTCTCCTGGTGCTCTGAGTCTGTTTTACTCTGTGCTTCTTCTCCTGGTGCTCTGCCTCTGTTTTACTCTGCGCTTCTTCTCCTCCTCTGCCTCTGTTTTACTCTGCGCTTCTTCTCCTGGTGCTCTGCCTCTGTTTTACTCTGTGCTTCTTCTCCTCCTCTGAGTCTGTTTTACTCTGTGCTTCTTCTCCTGGTGCTCTGCCTCTGTTTTACTCTGCGCTTCTTCTCCTCCTCTGCCTCTGTTTTACTCTGCGCTTCTTCTCCTGGTGCTCTGCCTCTGTTTTACTCTGTGCTTCTTCTCCTCCTCTGAGTCTGTTTTACTCTGTGCTTCTTCTCCTGGTGCTCTGCCTCTGTTTTACTCTGTGCTTCTTCTCCTCCTCTGCCTCTGTTTTACTCTGCGCTTCTTCTCCTGGTGCTCTGCCTCTGTTTTACTCTGCGCTTCTTCTCCTGGTGCTCTGCCTCTGTTTTACTCTGTGCTTCTTCTCCTGGTGCTCTGCCTCTGTTTTACTCTGCGCTTCTTCTCCTGGTGCTCTGCCTCTGTTTTACTCTGCGCTTCTTCTCCTGGTGCTCTGAGACTGTTTTACTCTGTGCTTCTTCTCCTGGTGCTCTGCCTCTGTTTTACTCTGTGCTTCTTCTCCTCCTCTGCCTCTGTTTTACTCTGCGCTTCTTCTCCTGGTGCTCTGCCTCTGTTTTACTCTGCGCTTCTTCTCCTGGTGCTCTGCCTCTGTTTTACTCTGCGCTTCTTCTCCTCCTCTGCCTCTGTTTTACTCTGTGCTTCTTCTCCTGGTGCTCTGCCTCTGTTTTACTCTGCGCTTCTTCTCCTCCTCTGCCTCTGTTTTACTCTGTGCTTCTTCTCCTGGTGCTCTGCCTCTGTTTTACTCTGTGCTTCTTCTCCTGGTGCTCTGCCTCTGTTTTACTCTGTGCTTCTTCTCCTCCTCTGCCTCTGTTTTACTCTGCGCTTCTTCTCCTGGTGCTCTGCCTCTGTTTTACTCTGCGCTTCTTCTCCTGGTGCTCTGCCTCTGTTTTACTCTGCGCTTCTTCTCCTCCTCTGCCTCTGTTTTACTCTGTGCTTCTTCTCCTGGTGCTCTGCCTCTGTTTTACTCTGTGCTTCTTCTCCTCCTCTGCCTCTGTTTTACTCTGTGCTTCTTCTCCTGGTGCTCTGCCTCTGTTTTACTCTGCGCTTCTTCTCCTCCTCTGCCTCTGTTTTACTCTGTGCTTCTTCTCCTGGTGCTCTGCCTCTGTTTTACTCTGCGCTTCTTCTCCTGGTGCTCTGCCTCTGTTTTACTCTGTGCTTCTTCTCCTGGTGCTCTGCCTCAGTTTTACTCTGTGCTTCTTCTCCTGGTGCTCTGCCTCTGTTTTACTCTGTGCTTCTTCTCCTGGTGCTCTGCCTCAGTTTTACTCTGTGCTTCTTCTCCTGGTGCTCTGCCTCTGTTTTACTCTGTGCTTCTTCTCCTCCTCTGCCTCTGTTTTACTCTGTGCTTCTTCTCCTCCTCTGCCTCTGTTTTACTCTGTGCTTCTTCTCCTGGTGCTCTGCCTCTGTTTTACTCTGTGCTTCTTCTCCTGGTGCTCTGCCTCTGTTTTACTCTGTGCTTCTTCTCCTCCTCTGCCTCTGTTTTACTCTGCGCTTCTTCTCCTGGTGCTCTGCCTCTGTTTTACTCTGCGCTTCTTCTCCTGGTGCTCTGAGTCTGTTTTACTCTGCGCTTCTTCTCCTGGTGCTCTGCCTCTGTTTTACTCTGTGCTTCTTCTCCTGGTGCTCTGCCTCTGTTTTACTCTGTGCTTCTTCTCCTGGTGCTCTGCCTCTGTTTTACTCTGTGCTTCTTCTCCTGGTGCTCTGCCTCTGTTTTACTCTGTGCTTCTTCTCCTGGTGCTCTGCCTCTGTTTTACTCTGCGCTTCTTCTCCTGGTGCTCTGCCTCTGTTTTACTCTGCGCTTCTTCTCCTGGTGCTCTGCCTCTGTTTTACTCTGTGCTTCTTCTCCTCCTCTGCCTCTGTTTTACTCTGTGCTTCTTCTCCTGGTGCTCTGCCTCTGTTTTACTCTGCGCTTCTTCTCCTGGTGCTCTGCCTCTGTTTTACTCTGCGCTTCTTCTCCTGGTGCTCTGCCTCTGTTTTACTCTGTGCTTCTTCTCCTCCTCTGCCTCTGTTTTACTCTGTGCTTCTTCTCCTGGTGCTCTGCCTCTGTTTTACTCTGTGCTTCTTCTCCTCCTCTGCCTCTGTTTTACTCTGTGCTTCTTCTCCTCCTCTGCCTCTGTTTTACTCTGTGCTTCTTCTCCTCCTCTGCCTCTGTTTTACTCTGTGCTTCTTCTCCTGGTGCTCTGCCTCTGTTTTACTCTGTGCTTCTTCTCCTGGTGCTCTGCCTCTGTTTTACTCTGTGCTTCTTCTCCTGGTGCTCTGCCTCTGTTTTACTCTGCGCTTCTTCTCCTGGTGCTCTGCCTCTGTTTTACTCTGTGCTTCTTCTCCTCCTCTGCCTCTGTTTTACTCTGTGCTTCTTCTCCTGGTGCTCTGCCTCTGTTTTACTCTGCGCTTCTTCTCCTGGTGCTCTGCCTCTGTTTTACTCTGCGCTTCTTCTCCTGGTGCTCTGCCTCTGTTTTACTCTGTGCTTCTTCTCCTCCTCTGCCTCTGTTTTACTCTGTGCTTCTTCGCCTGGTGCTCTGCCTCTGTTTTACTCTGTGCTTCTTCTCCTCCTCTGCCTCTGTTTTACTCTGTGCTTCTTCTCCTGGTGCTCTGCCTCTGTTTTACTCTGTGCTTCTTCTCCTGGTGCTCTGCCTCTGTTTTACTCTGTGCTTCTTCTCCTGGTGCTCTGCCTCTGTTTTACTCTGTGCTTCTTCTCCTGGTGCTCTGCCTCTGTTTTACTCTGTGCTTCTTCTCCTGGTGCTCTGCCTCTGTTTTACTCTGTGCTTCTTCTCCTGGTGCTCTGCCTCTGTTTTACTCTGCGCTTCTTCTCCTGGTGCTCTGCCTCTGTTTTACTCTGTGCTTCTTCTCCTCCTCTGCCTCTGTTTTACTCTGTGCTTCTTCTCCTGGTGCTCTGCCTCTGTTTTACTCTGCGCTTCTTCTCCTGGTGCTCTGCCTCTGTTTTACTCTGTGCTTCTTCTCCTCCTCTGCCTCTGTTTTACTCTGTGCTTCTTCTCCTGGTGCTCTGCCTCTGTTTTACTCTGCGCTTCTTCTCCTGGTGCTCTGCCTCTGTTTTACTCTGCGCTTCTTCTCCTGGTGCTCTGCCTCTGTTTTACTCTGTGCTTCTTCTCCTCCTCTGCCTCTGTTTTACTCTGTGCTTCTTCGCCTGGTGCTCTGCCTCTGTTTTACTCTGTGCTTCTTCTCCTCCTCTGCCTCTGTTTTACTCTGTGCTTCTTCTCCTGGTGCTCTGCCTCTGTTTTACTCTGTGCTTCTTCTCCTGGTGCTCTGCCTCTGTTTTACTCTGTGCTTCTTCTCCTGGTGCTCTGCCTCTGTTTTACTCTGTGCTTCTTCTCCTGGTGCTCTGCCTCTGTTTTACTCTGTGCTTCTTCTCCTGGTGCTCTGCCTCTGTTTTACTCTGTGCTTCTTCTCCTGGTGCTCTGCCTCTGTTTTACTCTGCGCTTCTTCTCCTGGTGCTCTGCCTCTGTTTTACTCTGTGCTTCTTCTCCTCCTCTGCCTCTGTTTTACTCTGTGCTTCTTCTCCTGGTGCTCTGCCTCTGTTTTACTCTGCGCTTCTTCTCCTGGTGCTCTGAGACTGACTGCTCTCAAACCTTTCATGTCAGTGAAATACATGCACCCACACATTGATGTAGTATAGAGGCAGTGGTGGAAAGTAACTAAGTACTTTTACTTAAGTACTGTGCTTAAGTACAACTTTGAAGGTATTTGTGCTTTACTTGAGTATTTCCAATTTCCAGTACTTTTTACTTCTACTCCACTACATCTCAGAGCCAACATTTGTAGGCTTTTACTCCACTACAATTATTTGAAAACTTTAGTTACTTTAGTTACTTTGGAGATTTTAATTTTGATTAGAAAACATACATTAACCACTTCAACCCAATACATTTTGGCCATTTGAAAATAGCCGATCTACAAGCTCACAATGCGTCGCGTTGCGACACATTGTGAGCTTGTAGATCGGCTATTTTCAATAGACTTTGTACACATTTTGAACTTGTGAAGTGGGACATTCTGCAATATGAGTACTTTTACTTTTAGTACTTTAAGTACATTTTGATGCCGATACTTTTGCACTTTTACTCAAGTACATTTTCAATTCCGTACTTTTACTTGTAAAGGAGTAGTTCTAAATTGCAGTATTGGTACTTTTACTTAAGTAAAACAATTGAGTACTTTTTCCACCACTGAGTATAGGCCTATAGCTATGCCTATAGCTTGGCCCGGACCCCCAATCTGACCCCCAATCTGACCCCCAATCTGACAGTATTGTGGGGTCACGGTGCCACGGTGCCCCTCATAAGACCCCCAATCTGACAGTATTGTGGGGTCACGGTGCCCCTCATAAGACCCCCAATCTGACAGTATTGTGGGGCCACGGTGCCCCTCATAAGACCCCCAATCTGACAGTATTGTGGGGCCACGGTGCCCCTCATAAGACCCCCAATCTGACAGTATTGTGGGGCCACGGTGCCCCTCATAAGACCCCCAATCTGACAGTATTGTGGGGCCATGGTGCCCCTCATAAGAACCCCCAATCTGACAGTATTGTGGGGTCACGGTGCCCCTCATAAGACCCCCAATCTGACAGTATTGTGGGGCCACGGTGCCCCTCATAAGACCCCCAATCTGACAGTATTGTGGGGCCACGGTGCCCCTCATAAGACCCCCAATCTGACAGTATTGTGGGGCCACGGTGCCCCTCATAAGACCCCCAATCTGACAGTATTGTGGGGCCACGGTGCCCCTCATAAGGACCCCCAATCTGACAGTATTGTGGGGCCACGGTGCCCCTCATAAAACCCCCAATCTGACAGTATTGTGGGGCCATGGTGCCCCTCATAAGAACCCCCAATCTGACAGTATTGTGGGGCCATGGTGCCCCTCATAAGAACCCCCAATCTGACAGTATTGTGGGGCCACGGTGCCCCTCATAAGAACCCCCAATCTGACAGTATTGTGGGGCCATGGTGCCCCTCATAAGGACCCCCAATCTGACAGTATTGTGGGGCCACGGTGCCCCTCATAAGGACCCCCAATCTGACAGTATTGTGGGGCCACGGTGCCCCTCATAAGAACCCCCAATCTGACAGTATTGTGGGGCCACGGTGCCCCTCATAAGGACCCCCAATCTGACAGTATTGTGGGGCCACGGTGCCCCTCATAAGAAGTGTTGTTAAAATGTTTGTTTAAAAAACTATATTCCGAATAATAATAAGAAAAGACACCCACCCCCAGTTGTGCGGATCTGCATGCTCTATGTTCACAATGCATTGAATTATGATGCATTGTGAACTTTAATTATAATTTTCAAATAGCTGATTGATTAATTGATTGATTGATTGATTGAAATAGTTTGTAGAATTACAGTACATTTCAAGCACAAACTCAATACAAAGACTGTTAACTGTGAGTGGACGACCCAATTAAGCATTACACTTGTTTACAACAGGGTCCACATTGTTCAATTCATCAAAACATTTAGAGACGTACAAATAGACACTTCTATGTAGTTAAAGAACAGAACAGGAATTCATCATAAAGGAAGCAAAAAGGGAAAAGAAACATATACAGTGAGGGGGAAAGGGGGGGGGGGGGGGGGGGTGGGGGGGATTCAGATTTTACGGGGGTCAGTTTGGAATTGCAGCCGTCCGTATAGGTGCCCTTTGAGAGCGGTTTTGAAGGAGTCAAGGGATTCACATGTCTTAATGACTGTTGGTAGGGCGTTCCACATTTTGGTGGCATAGGAGCGAAAATAATTTAGTCCCTTGTTTGTGCCGAATCTGGGTTGTACATGGTTTGTTGCACTCCCTCTGGTGTTGTGGGTGTGGACTTCATTTACATTAAGGAAGTATCTAGACAGGTACATGGGTATCTTAGTGAAGTATTTAGACAGGTACATGGGTATCTTAGTGAAGTATTTAGACAGGTACATGGGTATCTTAGTGAAGTATTTACACAGGTACATGGGTATCTTAGTGAAGTATTTAGACAGGTACATGCGTATCTTAGTGAAGTATTTAGACAGGTACATGGGTATCTTAGTGAAGTATCTAGACAGGTACATGGGTATCTTAGTGAAGTATTTAGACAGGTACATGGGTATCTTAGTGAAGTATTTAGACAGGTACATGGGTATCTTAGTGAAGTATTTACACAGGTACATGGGTATCTTAGTGAAGTATTTACACAGGTACATGGGTATCTTAGTGGACCAGTAACTGGCACACAACCAGTAACTGTCTATCTCGTGTTGAATGACTGTAATTGCGAATGCAATGAGCACTAACTATGAGACCCTGCAGCTCATGTCTGTGTGTCTGTGTGTCTTGTGAGGTCTCTGTGGTCATCAACAGGCGGGACAAGGTATTGCAGCACTTCAAAACGCTGTTTATTTAAGAGCAGTAATTAATAACAGAATTATTCAGACATGAGAAAAACCCCACATAGGTTTGCTCGGCAATTTATACTCCATACAGTAGTATTAATCGTAAACCATCTCTTTATGTTTAACATAATAGATACAACAGCCTTTGTACTGCTATTATGTACAGCGCACATTCAAGGTTGGTTCTGCAGGCGTCTGGGCCAGCCTGGAGGTGGACGAGAAACAGAATATTAGATTCAACTCAGTTTATAAAGTCTCGTATAGGTCTTCTCCTCCCTGGAGGGCTGTGGTTACTAATACTCGTTAAGAAGTGACGTCGATGCCTTGCTTCGTGATGTCATCAGTCTTTATCTTTAACTGTAGCGGGGTTTAGCTCCAAAAGAGCGCAAGCCTTCAAGCCGCTCCGGCGTAGATAATGAGCGCCTGTTTTCTAGACAGGCCTCAATGCAATGTCTCAGAATTATATAAAGAATAATAAGTTTCTTTCCGACCTTATTATCTGTAGTTTCCTCGTCCTCGTCGCTGTGGCGGGGTAGCCTCCTTCCCGCAGCACGTTCCGTGGAAACTGGACTCCTCTTCTGATTATCTGTAGTTTCCTCGTCCTCGTCGCTGTGGCGGGGTAGCCTCCTTCCCGCAGCACGGTCCGTGGAAACTGGACTCCTCTTCTGCATCCCAGACAGAACTCAATATTATATAAAGAATTAATATGTTTCTTCCCGACCTCACTATCAGTAGTTCTCAC
The DNA here is from genome assembly GCF_964188405.1 of Protomyctophum parallelum. Taxonomy (NCBI): domain Eukaryota; kingdom Metazoa; phylum Chordata; class Actinopteri; order Myctophiformes; family Myctophidae; genus Protomyctophum; species Protomyctophum parallelum. The sequence goes on along the minus strand of NC_139703.1, from coordinate 53,087,293 downwards.
GTCGCCGTCGCTGGCGGGGCTGGCTTCCTCCCGGAGCCCGATACGTGAGAACTCGATCCTCTGTCCTGTATGCCTGACAGAACTCAATGTTATGTAAAGAATGAATAGGCTTCTTTCCGACCTTATTTGTTTGTTCTCACGTCGCCGTCGCTGGCGGGGCTGCCTTCCTCCAGCAGCCCGATACGTGGAACTGTGATTCCTGTTCCTATATTTCCTTTATCCAGTCCGGTGGATTCTGCCCCTCGGACATAATCCTGGACTGTATTTCCTTCATACAGTCCCGTGGATTCTGTCCCTCTGACATAATCCTGGACGGATCCTAAAAGCCTGTGACGAGAGGAGAGTGACAGTTTAAGACATGCAGAGCCATACACATGAGTGTGTGTGTTTGGTGGAAGTGTGTGAGTCTGCTTACCCCCCGACGGCGTGCTTGTGCGTGCCTCCTTGAGCGTGTGTGTGAACCAGCCGCTGCCAGACGCAGACTGATTCTGCCTTTTATATGACGGGTGTAGCCGCTAGCTGATTTGGGTGCGGTCCGTCAATCAGCTCAATCTGGCGGAGGAGGGCGTTCCTAACGGCCCGAGGCGTCTTCTGTCTGACAGCGTGTCTGGTTGCCCTGGCAACGCACTTACCATCGCGGGGGGTCGCTCACCAGACCCCACAGTCTGTGTGTCTGTCCCGCTGTGACACCACCCGCCCGCCACCAGAGGGCGCAGCAGTAGCACACACACACACACACACACACAAACACACACACACACACCCACACACACAGCTGCGTTCGCTTCCCGCGTTTGCGCGTCTTACTTGTCATCTGTATATAGAAATGTATAACTTTGGCATGCTACTAGTCCTACATACTTTAGAAACCCCACTCAAACCTACTAAGGTTCATTTTACGGTGGACATGTTTGCCTGAAAAGGAATCTTTGAAATGTTTCATAGTTTTAGAAATATAGTGCTTTCAAATTTTAGACATTTATAGGCAGATAGTGGCACGTCAAAAAATCACTTTCACCTAAAAACTCCATTCACACTTTGTAAAATTCAGCTTACTGTGGAGACACATGCTGGAACGTTTTACTTTGATTTTTTTTGTAGTTTCTGAGTTATTTAACTTAAACGCCCAATGCATTCTCAATGTCAATAGCACAAACTTTGGCATGCTACTAGTCCTACATACTTACACCTAGAAACCCCATTCAAACCTATTTAGGTTCATCTTAAGCCCCATTCCCACCGCCCAAGCTAGCTTCTGCTTTGGCTTCGTGGTCCCATGGTATCTCTATGAAGAGCAGCTTTTGAGCTTTGAAGCTTGGAATGAACAGCTTTTTTTTTTTTGCTTTGCTTTCATGCTCACCAAAACTCAACTTTAAAGCTGCTTTGAAACGCTGGAGCTTTTCAAAGCTGCATGTAGCCAATCAGAGCACAGCGTGGTTTGAGGGGGCGGAGTTGAGAACATTTCACAAAACCAAAAGTCTCTCCGAGAGCTGTCCGGCCCGATTCTCCGCATTTAAAAAAATACTTTTTAAATATGGGCTGTATATGAAATATGAATGGATATTTGGCAAGACCATAGCCGATTTTATCGATAGAAATTAAAGTTTATATGAGAAACAAGTTGTCGAAGCGGTGAAAACAGGTTGTGTTCCGTGTTCCCAGTGGATTGATACTTTTTCTGGGGAGAAGTTCCTGCATTCACCCCCCCGCCCCGGTTCTCATCGAAGCCATTGATGCGGACTATTGCCCAGTCCAGAACGGCGCTGTCCGTCGCTGAATGTGGACTAAACAGTGCATAAATTAGCAGATATAGATCGATAGATATATTGTTTAAACAATTAAACAATATAGTTCCAACCGGTGTCGGAGTTTCCCCGAGAAGAGGTGAGGAGAAGCCCGCTCTCAGCCGGTCGTCGTCGTCGTCGTCGTGTGTGTGTGTGTGTGTGTGTGTGTGTGTGTGTGTGTGTGTGTGTGTGTGTGTGTGTGATATTGAGCGCCCGGGGACACGTGTGTGTGTGTGTGTGTGTGTGTGTGTGTGTGTGTGTGTGTGTGTGTGTGTGTGTGTGTGTGTGTGTGTGTGTGTGTGTGTGTGTGTGTGTGTGTGTGTGTGTGTGTGTGTGTGTGCGCGCGCGAGAGAGATCAATAATTGATATTATATCAGTTGTATGATATCGATATGCATGCGGACAATGGGACATCCCTGATCCGACCTGTCATGTGCCGGTCGTCATGTTGATTGTTGAAACATGGGCACCGCGAATCATACCTTTTATTTATGCAATATGTTGCCCGTGTTTTGCGATTGGTTTGCTGCGTTCCGAATCGATAAACCAATGGCATATAGATAAGATTTATTTGAGGGAATCATTTTAATTGGTTTATTGCGTTCATGTAGGCCTATCGATGAACCTCATAGCAAAAGTTGAAAGACAGTAGATAGCCTATGTTTATAGATAGATAAAACACAATCCCCCCGTGTGTGTGTGTGTGAGAGAGAGAGAGAGAGAGAGAGGGCGATATGCTATAAATGGCCCGTATATATATATGCCATATAACGTATATACTGGCCCCATTAACTATTAATGCTAATGTTAAGTAAACGATATCACTCATGCACACACACGTACACAACCCCCCCCCCCCCCCCCCCCCCCCCCCCACACACACACACACACACACACACACACACACACACACACTCTCGCAGAATTAGAGAATTATATTTATTCATAAAGTCATCACCAGCACAGTGATGGTATAGGTATTGATTATTTATTTTATTTAGATATTGATTATTTTAATCAATTTAGATATTGATTATTTATTAAGTAAATAAAGTATGCCTAGCCTACTAGTTGGCACAATGTTTTCCCCGGGAGGAGCAGACCAGAGGAGGGTCAGTGACAGACAGACGGCCGCGGGGGCTCCCTTCCCCGGACTTGAGACTTGGGACTGAATGTCCGGAAATCCGGTTATGATGTAACTAAATATATAATTATTTCTCCTCTACAGTCGCTATTTTACATGTTAGACTTTCTAATGCGCATCTGCTCTCTTCCTGTTTTCTTTCTCAGCTGAGCTCAAGCCTGCAGTCCAGGCAGCTTGAGTGACAGGTACCTTGTACACGCCCACTTTCTAAAAAAAAAGCAGCTTTGAAATTAGTTTAGCTTTGCTTTTATTTCCAGCTTTGGCCGGTCGGAACGGGGCATTACAGTGGACATGTGTGCCTGAAAAGGAATCTTTGAAATGTTTCATAGTTTTAGAAATATAGTGCTTTAAAAAAGAATCTTCTTTTTTTCAAATCCTCATTTTTGAGAAATCCTCAAAATTGATGAAAAACGGCGTGCTATACTATGCCGTTCGGTATGAGCCATAGCCCATGGTCGCTTTCTCATTTCTCGTTTTTCCATTTCTCGCTTTCTCATTTCTCGCTTTCTCATTTTTCGCTTTTCCATTTCTCATTTCTCGCTTTCTCTTTTCTCGCTTTTCCATTTCTCATTTCTCGCTTTCTCATTTCTCGGTTTTCCATTTCTCATTTTTCGATTTCTCATTTCTTACTTTCTCATTTCTCGCTTTCTCATTTCTCGCTTTCTCGCTTTTCCATTTCTCGCTTTCTCGCTTTTCCATTTCTCATTTCTCGCTTTCTCGCTTTCTCATTTCTCGCTTTATCATTTCTCGCTTTCTCATTTCTCGCTTTCTCATTTCTCGCTTTCTCATTTCCATACCAGGAGGTGAAACAGTAGGTGAGAATGCTCTCGATGGTACCTCTATAGAACATGATCAGGGCGAAGACAGACAGTTCGACTCTTTTCTAGCTGACAGAGGGGGTAGAGACGATTCTCGCTTTCTCATTTCTCGCTTTCTCGCTTTTCCATTTCTCATTTCTCGCTTTCTCATTTCTCTCTTTCTCATTTCTCGCTTTCTCGCTTTTCCATTTCTCGCTTTTCCATTTCTCATTTCTCGCTTTCTCATTTCTCGCTTTCTCATTTCTCTCTTTCTAATTTCTCGCTTTCTCGCTTTTCCATTTCTCGCTTTCTCGCTTTTCCATTTCTCATTTCTCGCTTTCTCATTTCTCGCTTTTCCATTTCTCATTTCTCGCTTTCTCATTTCTCGCTTTCTCATTTCTCGCTTTCTCATTTCTCGGTTTTCCATTTCTCATTTCTCGATTTCTCATTTCTTGCTTTCTCATTTCTCGCTTTCTCATTTCTCGCTTTCTCATTTCTCGCTTTCTCGCTTTTCCATTTCTCGCTTTCTCGCTTTTCCATTTCTCATATCTTGCTTTCTCATTTCTCGCTTTCTCATTTCTCGCTTTCTCGCTTTCTCATTTCTCGCTTTCTCATTTCTCATTTCTCGCTTTTCCATTTCTCGCTTTCTCGCTTTCTCATTTCTCGCTTTCTCATTTCTCATTTCTCGCTTTCTCATTTCTCGCTTTCTCGCTTTCTCATTTCTCGCTTTCTCATTTCTCATTTCTCGCTTTCTCATTTCTCGCTTTCTCACTTTTCCATTTCTCGCTTTCTCGCTTTTCCATTTCTCATTTCTCGCTTTCTCATTTCTCGCTTTCTCATTTCTAATTTCTCGCTTTCTCATTTCTCGCTTTTCCATTTCTCGCTTTCTCGCTTTTCCATTTCTCATTTCTCGCTTTCTCATTTCTCATTTCTCGCTTTTCCATTTCTCATTTCTCGCTTTCTCATTTCTCGCTTTCTCGCTTTTCCATTTCTCATTTCTCGCTTTCTCATTTCTCGCTTTATCATTTCTCGCTTTCTCATTTCTCGCTTTCTCATTTCCATACCAGGAGGTGAAACAGTAGGTGAGAATGCTCTCGATGGTACCTCTATAGAACATGATCAGGGCGGAGACAGGCAGTTCGACTCTTTTCTAGCTGACAGAGGGGGTAGAGACGATTCTCGCTTTCTCATTTCTCGCTTTCTCGCTTTCTCGCTTTTCCATTTCTCATTTCTCGCTTTCTCATTTCTCTCTTTCTCATTTCTCGCTTTTCCATTTCTCGCTTTCTCGCTTTTCCATTTCTCATTTCTCGCTTTCTCATTTCTCGCTTTCTCATTTCTCTCTTTCTCATTTCTCGCTTTCTCGCTTTTCCATTTCTCGCTTTCTCATTTCTCGCTTTCTCATTTCTCGCTTTCTCATTTCTCGCTTTCTCTCTTTCTCATTTCACGCTTTTCCATTTCTCGCTTTCTCGCTTTCTCGCTTTCTCGCTTTTCCATTTCTCATTTCTCGCTTTCTCATTTCTCGCTTTCTCATTTCTCGATTTCTCGCTTCTCGATTTCTCGCTTCTCGATTTCTCGCTTTCTCGATTCTCGATTCTCGATTCTCGATTTTCGATTTCTCGATTTCTCGATTTCTCGATTTTCGATTTCTCGATTCTCGATGATTTCTCGATTTCTCGATTCTCGATGATTTCTCGATTTCTCGATTTCTCGATTCTCGATTTCTCGATTTCTCGATTTCTCGATTCTCGATGATTTCTCGATTCTCGATTTCTCGATTTCTCGATTTCTCGATTTCTCGATTCTCGATGATTTCTCGATTTCTCGATTTCTCGATTCTCGATGATTTCTCGATTTCTCGATTCTCGATGATTTCTCGATTTCTCGATTTCTCGATTCTCGATTTCTCGATTTCTCGATTTCTCGATTCTCGATGATTTCTCGATTCTCGATTTCTCGATTTCTCGATTTCTCGATTTCTCGATTCTCGATGATTTCTCGATTTCTCGATTTCTCGATTCTCGATGATTTCTCGATTTCTCGATTCTCGATGATTTCTCGATTTCTCGATTTCTCGATTTCTCGATTTCTCGATTCTCGATGATTTCTCGATTTCTCGATTTCTCGATTCTCGATGATTTCTCGATTTCTCGATGATTTCTCGATTTCTCGATTTCTCGATTTCTCGATTTCTCGATTTCTCGATTTCTCGATTCTCGATGATTTCTCGATTCTCGTTGATTCTCGATGATTTCTCGATTTCTCGATTTCTCGATTTCTCGATTCTCGATTTCTCGATTTCTCAATTTTCGATTTCTCGATTCTCGATTTCTCAATTCCTCGATTTCTCGATTCTCGATTTCTGGATTTCTCGATTCTCGATTCTCGATGATTTCTCGATTTCTCGATTTCTCGATTTTTTTAGACGTTTTTTATCCCATTTTTAGACGCTTCCTACCTTTCAAACATTACGCGCGTTGTGTAATTGCTCTGATTGAGGAGGAAGATGGGTAGATTCGTACTGTATGGTCAATCACGTGACCCAGGGCGGGTCATGCGTCATACCACCATATGCTTTCTAATCAAACTAAAGTTTTCAAATAATTGTGTTGAAGTAATTCAAAGTTTACGTTTGAAACTTAAAAAAACTTAAAGTTTAAGTTTTTCAAAGTTTAAGTTTGAAACTTAAACTAAGGACTAAGGAAACTTGAATAAAACTAATACAACTATAGGATAAAACTCTAATAAAACTATAGAAATAACTCTAATAAAACTATAGTATAAAACTAAAAAAAAAACTCTAGGATAAAACTCTAATATAATAAAACTATACAACAACACAAACCAAGGCACTGGTGTGGTACTTCCTGGTTTACCAGAACGGGGTTCAACTCCCTGCAGTGCCCTGCTCAATGTGTTGTATTTACATGATTTATCACCCTATAGCATGTGCTCCGAGACGATGGACTATAGTCTCATCTTTCTCTCAAAACCTCGAAAATTGAGTAAAACGACATGCTGTAGCCTTCCGTCCGAAACCATGAGCTATAGCCCAACATCTTTTTCATTTTGCTTTTATCCTCGTTTTTCATCATTTTTGACCATGGGCTATAGCCCATATCGTACGGCATACTGTAGCACGCCATTTTTTAACATTTTTGAGGATTTGAAAAAAAATGAAAAAATTCAAAAAACATGGGTTATAGCCCATCGTTTTTTGAAATTTTGAAAAAAAAAGAATCCTCGTTTTTCATCATTTTTGACCATGGGCTATAGCCCCTACCGTACGGCATACTATACAACGCCGTTTTTCATCATTTTTGAGGATTTGAAAAAAATTCTAAATTTCAAAAAACATGGGTTATAGCCCATCGTTTTTTGAAATTTTGAAAAAAGAAATTAACCTCGTTTTTCATCATTTTTGAACATGGGCTATAGCCCCTACCGTACGATATACTATAGCACGCCGATTTTCATCATTTTTGAGGATTTGAAAAAAAATCAAAATTTCAAAAAACATGGGTTATAGCCCATCGTTTTTTGAAATTTTGAAAAAAGAAATTAACCTCGTTTTTCATCATTTTTGAACATGGGCTATAGCCCCTACCGTACGACATACTATAGCACGCCGTTTTTCATCATTTTTGAGGATTTGAAAAAAAAATCAAAATTTCAAAAAACATGGGTTATAGCCCATCGTTTTTTGAAATTTTGAAAAAAAAATGAACCTCGTTTTTCATCATTTTTGAACATGGGCTATAGCACCTACCGTACGGCATACTATAGCACGCCGTTTTTCCATCATTTTTGAGGATTTGAAAAAAAATCTAAATTTCAAAAAACATGGGTTATAGCCCATCGTTTTTTGAAATTTTGAAAAAAAAATTAACCTCGTTTTTCATCATTTTTGAACATGGGCTATAGCCCCTATCGTACGGCATACTATAGCACGCCGTTTTTCATCATTTTTGAGGATTTAAAAAAAAAATCAAAATTTCAAAAAACATGGGTTATAGCCCATCGTTTTTTGAAAATTTGAAAAAAAAAAATTAACCTCGTTTTTCATCATTTTTGAACATGGGCTATAGCCCCTACCGTACGGCATACTATAGCACGCCGTTTTTCATCATTTTTGAGGATTTGAAAAAAAATCTAAATTTCAAAAAACATGGGTTATAGCCCATCGTTTTTTGAAATTTTGAAAAAAAAATTAACCTCGTTTTTCATCATTTTTGAACATGGGCTATAGCCCCTACCGTACGACATACAATAGCACGCCGTTTTTCATCATTTTTGAGGATTTGAAAAAAAATCTAAATTTAAAAAAACATGGGTTATAGCCCATCGTTTTTTGAAATTTTGAAAAAAAAAGATTAACCTCGTTTTTCAACATTTTTGAACATGGGCTATAGCCCCTACCGTACGGCATACTATAGCACGCCGTTTTTCATCATTTTTGAGGATTTGAAAAAAAATCTAAATTTCAAAAAACATGGGTTATAGCCCATCGTTTTTTGATTTTTTGAAAAAAAAAATAACCTCGTTTTTCATCATTTTTGAACATGGGCTATAGCCCCTACCGTACGGCATACTATAGCACGCCGTTTTTCATCATTTTTGAGGATTTGAAAAAAAATCTAAATTTCAAAAAACATGGGTTATAGCCCATCGTTTTTTGAAATTTTGGAAAAAGAAATTAACCTCGTTTTTCATCATTTTTGAACATGGGCTATAGCCCCTACCGTACGGCATAATATAGCACGCCGTTTTTCATCATTTTTGAACATGGGCTATAGCCCCTACCGAACGGCATACTATAGCACGCAATTTTTCATCATTTTTGAGGATTTGAAAAAATTTAAAAATTTCAAAAAACATGGGTTATAGCCCATAGTTTTTTGAAAATTTGATTTTTTTTTTAACCTCGTTTTTCATCATTTTTGAACATGGGCTATAGCCCCTACCGTACGGCATACTATAGCACGCCGCTTTTCATCATTTTTGAGGATTTGAAAAAAAATCTAAATTTCAAAAAACATGGGTTATAGCCCATCGTTTTTTGAAATTTTGAAAAAAAAATTAACCTCGTTTTTCATCATTTTTGAACATGGGCTATAGCCCCTACCGTACGGCATACTATAGCACGCCGTTTTTCATCATTTTTGAGGATTTGAAAAAAAATCTAAATTTCAAAAAACATGGGTTATAGCCCATCGTTTTTTGAAATTTTGAAAAAAAAAAATTAACCTCGTTTTTCATCATTTTTGAACATGGGCTATAGCCCCTACCGTACGGCATAATATAGCACGCCGTTTTTCATCATTTTTGAGGATTTGAAAAAAAATAAAATTTTCAAAAAACATGGGTTATAGCCCATCGTTTTTTGAAATTTTGAAAAAAAAATTAACCTCGTTTTTCATCATTTTTGAACATGGGCTATAGCCCCTACCGAACGGCATACTATAGCACGCAATTTTTCATCATTTTTGAGGATTTGAAAAAAATTCAAAATTTCAAAAAACATGGGTTATAGCCCATAGTTTTTTGAAAATTTGAAAAAAAAAAGTTAACCTCGTTTTTCATCATTTTTGAACATGGGCTATAGCCCCTGCCGTACGACATACTATAGCACGCCGTTTTTCATCATTTTTGAGGATTTGAAAAAAAATCAAAATTTCAAAAACATGGGTTATAGCCCATCGTTTTTTTAAATTTAGATTTTTTTTTTAACCTCGTTTTTCATCATTTTTGAACATGGGCTATAGCCCCTACCGTACGGCATAATATAGCACGCCCTTTTTCATCATTTTTGAGGATTTAAAAAAAAATCAAAATTTCAAAAAACATGGCTTATAGCCCATCGTTTTTTGAAATTTTGAAAAAAAATTAACCTCGTTTTTCATCATTTTTGAACATGGGCTATAGCCCCTACCGTACGGCATAATATAGCACGCCGTTTTTCATCATTTTTGAGGATTTGAAAAAAATTAAAATTTTCAAAAAACATGGGTTATAGCCCATCGTTTTTTGAAATTTTGAAAAAAAAATTAACCTTGTTTTTCATCATTTTTGAACATGGGCTATAGCCCCTACCGAACGGCATACTATAGCACGCACTTTTTCATCATTTTTGAGGATTTGAAAAAAATTCAAAATTTCAAAAAACATGGGTTATAGCCCATAGTTTTATGAAAATTTGAAAAAAAAATTAACCTCGTTTTTCATCATTTTTGAACATGGGCTATAGCCCCTACCGTACGACATACTATAGCACGCCGTTTTTCATCATTTTTGAGGATTTGAAAAAAAATCAAAATTTCAAAAACATGGGTTATAGCCCATCGTTTTTTTAAATTTAGATTTTTTTTTAACCTCGTTTTTCATCATTTTTGAACATGGGCTATAGCCCCTACCGTACGGCATAATATAGCACGCCCTTTTTCATCATTTTTGAGGATTTAAAAAAAAATCAAAATTTCAAAAAACATGGCTTATAGCCCATCGTTTTTTGAAATTTTGAAAAAAAAATTAACCTCGTTTTTCATCATTTTTGAACATGGGCTATAGCCCCTACCGTACGGCATAATATGGCACGCCGTTTTTCATCATTTTTGAGGATTTGAAAAAAATTAAAAATTTCAAAAAACATGGGTTATAGCCCATCGTTTTTTGAAATTTTGAAAAAAAAATTAACCTCGTTTTTCATCATTTTTGAACATGGGCTATAGCCCCTACCGAACGGCATACTATAGCACGCAATTTTTCATCATTTTTGAGGATTTGAAAAAAATTCAAAATTTCAAAAAACATGGGTTATAGCCCATAGTTTTTTGAAAATTAAAAAAAAAAAATTAACCTCGTTATTCATCATTTTTGAACATGGGCTATAGCCCCTACCGTACGGCATAGTATAGCACGCCCTTTTTCATCATTTTTGAGGATTTAAAAAAAAATCAAAATTTCAAAAAACATGGCTTATAGCCCATCGTTTTTTGAAATTTTGATTTTTTTTTTAACCTCGTTTTTCATCATTTTTGAACATGGGCTATAGCCCCTACCGTACGGCATAGTATAGCACGCCCTTTTTCATCATTTTTGAGGATTTAAAAAAAAATCTAAATTTAAAAAAACATGGCTTATAGCCCATCGTTTTTTGAAATTTTGAAAAAAAAAATTACCTCGTTTTTCATCATTTTTGAACAGGGGCTATAGCCCCTACCGTACGGCATACTATAGCACGTCGTTTTTCATCATTTTTGAGGATTTGAAAAAAATTCAAAATTTCAAAAAACATGGGTTATAGCCCATCGTTTTTTGAAATTTTGAAAAAAAAATTAACCTCGTTTTTCATCATTTTTGAACATGGGCTATAGCCCCTACCGTACGGCATACTATAGCACGCCGTTTTTCATCATTTTTGAGGATTTGAAAAAAATTAAAATTTTCAAAAAACATGGGTTATAGCCCATCGTTTTTTGAAATTTTGAAAAAAAAATTAACCTCGTTTTTCATCATTTTTGAACATGGGCTATAGCCCCTACCGAACGGCATACTATAGCACGCAATTTTTCATCATTTTTGAGGATTTGAAAAAAATTCAAAATTTCAAAAAACATGGGTTATAGCCCATAGTTTTTTGAAAATTTGAAAAAAAAAATAACCTCGTTTTTCATCATTTTTGAACATGGGCTATAGCCCCTACCGTACGACATACTATAGCACGCCGTTTTTCATCATTTTTGAGGATTTGAAAAAAATTCAAAATTTCAAAAAACATGGCTTATAGCCCATCGTTTTTTGAAGTTTTGAAAAAAAAAAAATTACCTCGTTTTTCATCATTTTTGAACATGGGCTATAGCCCCTACCGTACGACATACTATAGCACGCCGTTTTTCATCATTTTTGAGGATTTGAAAAAAAAATCAAAATTTCAAAAACATGGGTTATAGCCCATCGTTTTTTTAAATTTTGAAAAAAAAAAAATTACCTCGTTTTTCATCATTTTTGAACATGGGCTATAGCCCCTACCGTACGACATACTATAGCACGCCGTTTTTCATCATTTTTGAGGATTTGAAAAAAAAATCAAAATTTCAAAAACATGGGTTATAGCCCATCGTTTTTTTAAATTTAGATTTTTTTTTTAACCTCGTTTTTCATCATTTTTGAACATGGGCTATAGCCCCTACCGTACGGCATAATATAGCACGCCCTTTTTCATCATTTTTGAGGATTTAAAAAAAAAATCAAAATTTCAAAAAACATGGCTTATAGCCCATCGTTTTTTGAAATTTTGAAAAAAAAATTAACCTCGTTTTTCATCATTTTTGAACATGGGCTATAGCCCCTACCGTACGGCATAATATAGCACGCCGTTTTTCATCATTTTTGAGGATTTGAAAAAAATTAAAAATTTAAAAAAACATGGGTTATAGCCCATCGTTTTTTGAAATTTTGAAAAAAAAATTAACCTCGTTTTTCATCATTTTTGAACATGGGCTATAGCCCCTACCGTACGGCATAATATAGCACGCCCTTTTTCATCATTTTTGAGGATTTAAAAAAAATTCAAAATTTCAAAAAACATGGGTTATAGCCCATCGTTTTTTGAAATTTTGAAAAAAAAATTAACCTCGTTTTTCATCATTTTTGAACATGGGCTATAGCCCCTACCGAACGGCATACTATAGCACGCAATTTTTCATCATTTTTGAGGATTTGAAAAAAATTCAAAATTTCAAAAAACATGGGTTATAGCCCATAGTTTTTTGAAAATTTGAAAAAAAAAAGTTAACCTCGTTTTTCATCATTTTTGAACATGGGCTATAGCCCCTGCCGTACGACATACTATAGCACGCCGTTTTTCATCATTTTTGAGGATTTGAAAAAAAATCAAAATTTCAAAAACATGGGTTATAGCCCATCGTTTTTTTAAATTTAGATTTTTTTTTTAACCTCGTTTTTCATCATTTTTGAACATGGGCTATAGCCCCTACCGTACGGCATAATATAGCACGCCCTTTTTCATCATTTTTGAGGATTTGAAAAAAATTCAAAAATTCAAAAAACATGGGTTATAGCCCATCATTTTTTGAAATTTAGAAAAAAAAATTAACCTCGTTTTTCATCATTTTTGAACATGGGCTATAGCCCCTACCGTACGGCATACTATAGCACGCCGTTTTTCAACATTTTTGAGGATTTGAAAAAATTTCAAAATTTCAAAAAACATGGGTTATAGCCCATCGTTTTTTGAACATTTGAAAAAAAAAAATTAACCTCGTTTTTCATCATTTTTGAACATGGGCTATAGCCCCTACCGTACGACATACTATAGCACGCCGTTTTTCATCATTTTTGAGGATTTGAAAAAAAATCAAAATTTCAAAAACATGGGTTATAGCCCATCGTTTTTTTTAATTTTTTTTTTTTTTTTTTAACCTCGTTTTTCATCATTTTTGAACAGGGGCTATAGGCCCTACCGTACGGCATACTATAGCACGTCGTTTTTCATCATTTTTGAGGATTTGAAAAAAATTCAAAAATTCAAAAAACATGGGTTATAGCCCATCGTTTTTTGAATTTTTGAAAAAAAAAAATTACCTTGTTTTTCATCATTTTTGAACATGGGCTATAGCCCCTACCGTACGGCATACTATAGCACGCCGTTTTTCATCATTTTTGAGGATTTGAAAAAAATTCAAAATTTCAAAAAACATGGGTTATAGCCCATCGTTTTTTGAAAATTTGAAAAAAAAAAATTAACCTCGTTTTTCATCATTTTTGAACATGGGCTATAGCCCCTACCGTACGACATACTATAGCACGCCGTTTTTCATCATTTTTGAGGATTTGAAAAAAAATCAAAATTTCAAAAACATGGGTTATAGCCCATCGTTTTTTTTAATTTTTTTTTTTTTTTTTAACCTCGTTTTTCATCATTTTTGAACAGGGGCTATAGCCCCTACCGTACGGCATACTATAGCACGCCGTTTTTCATCATTTTTGAGGATTTGAAAAAAATTCAAAATTTCAAAAAACATGGGTTATAGCCCATCGTTTTTTGAAATTTTGAAAAAATAAATTAACCTCGTTTTTCATCATTTTTGAACATGGGCTATAGCCCCTACCGAACGGCATACTATAGCACGCAATTTTTCATCATTTTTGAGGATTTGAAAAAAATTCAAAATTTCAAAAAACATGGGTTATAGCCCATCGTTTTTTGAAATTTTGATTTTTTCTTAACCTCGTTTTTCATCATTTTTGAACATGGGCTATAGCCCCTACCGTACGGCATAATATAGCACGCCCTTTTTCATCATTTTTGAGGATTTAAAAAAAATTCAAAATTTCAAAAACATGGGTTATAGCCCATCGTTTTTTGAATTTTTGAAAAAAAAAATTACCTTGTTTTTCATCATTTTTGAACATGGGCTATAGCCCCTACCGTACGGCATACTATAGCACGCCGTTTTTCATCATTTTTGAGGATTTAAAAAAAATTCTAAATTTCAAAAAACATGGGTTATAGCCCATCGTTTTTTGAAATTTTGAAAAAATTAATTAACCTCGTTTTTCATCATTTTTGAACATGGGCTATAGCCCCTACCGTACGGCATACTATAGCACGTCGTTTTTCATCATTTTTGAGGATTTGAACAAATTTCAAAATTTCAAAAAACATGGGTTATAGCCCATCATTTTTTGAAATTTTGAAAAAAAAATTAACCTCGTTTTTCTTCATTTTTGAACATGGGCTATAGCCCCTACCGTACGGCATACTATAGCACGCCGTTTTTCATCATTTTTGAGGATTTGAAAAAAAATTCAAAATTTCAAAAAACATGGGTTATAGCCCATCGTTTTTTGAAAATTTGAAAAAAAAAAATTAACCTCGTTTTTCATCATTTTTGAACATGGGCTATAGCCCCTACCGTACGACATACTATAGCACGCCGTTTTTCATCATTTTTGAGGATTTGAAAAAAAATCTAAATTTCAAAAACATGGGTTATAGCCCATCGTTTTTTTAAATTTTGATTTTTTTTTTAACCTCGTTTTTCATCATTTTTGAACAGGGGCTATAGCCCCTACCGTACGGCATACTATAGCACGTCGTTTTTCATCATTTTTGAGGATTTGAAAAAAATTCAAAATTTCAAAAAACATGGGTTATAGCCCATCGTTTTTTGAAATTTTGATTTTTTTTTTAACCTCGTTTTTCATCATTTTTGAACATGGGCTATAGCCCCTACCGTACGGCATACTATAGCACGCCGTTTTTCATCATTTTTGAGGATTTGAAAAAAATTCAAAAATTCAAAAAACATGGGTTATAGCCCATCATTTTTTGAAATTTTGAAAAAATTAATTAACCTCGTTTTTCATCATTTTTGAACATGGGCTATAGCCCCTACCGTACGGCATACTATAGCACGCCGTTTTTCATCATTTTTGAGGATTTGAAAAAAAATCAAAATTTCAAAAAACATGGGTTATAGCCCATCGTTTTTTGAAATTTTGAAAAAATAAATTAACCTCGTTTTTCATCATTTTTGAACATGGGCTATAGCCCCTACCGTACGGCATACTATAGCACGCCGATTTTCATCATTTTTGAGGATTTGAAAAAAAAATCAAAATTTCAAAAAACATGGGTTATAGCCCATCGTTTTTTGAAAATTTGAAAAAAAAAAAATTACCTCGTTTTTCATCATTTTTGAACAGGGGCTATAGCCCCTACCGTACGGCATACTATAGCACGTCGTTTTTCATCATTTTTGAGGATTTGAACAAATTTCAAAATTTCAAAAAACATGGGTTATAGCCCATCGTTTTTTGAAATTTTGATTTTTTTTTTAACCTCGTTTTTCATCATTTTTGAACATGGGCTATAGCCCCTACCGTACGGCATACTATAGCACGCCGTTTTTCATCATTTTTGAGGATTTGAAAAAAAATAAAAAATTCAAAAAACATGGGTTATAGCCCATCATTTTTTGAAATTTAGAAAAAAAAATTAACCTCGTTTTTCATCATTTTTGAACATGGGCTATAGCCCCTACCGTACGGCATACTATAGCACGCCGTTTTTCATCATTTTTGAGGATTTGAAAAAAATTCAAAATTTCAAAAAACATGGGTTATAGCCCATCGTTTTTTGAAAATTTGAAAAAAAAAAATTAACCTCGTTTTTCATCATTTTTGAACATGGGCTATAGCCCCTACCGTACGACATACTATAGCACGCCGTTTTTCATCATTTTTGAGGATTTGAAAAAAAATCTAAATTTCAAAAACATGGGTTATAGCCCATCGTTTTTTTAAATTTTGATTTTTTTTTAACCTCGTTTTTCATCATTTTTGAGGATTTGAAAAAAATTCAAAAATTCAAAAAACATGGGTTATAGCCCATCATTTTTTGAAATTTTGAAAAAAAAATTAACCTCGTTTTTCATCATTTTTGAACATGGGCTATAGCCCCTACCGTACGGCATACTATAGCACGCCGTTTTTCATCATTTTTGAGGATTTGAAAAAAAAATCAAAATTTAAAAAAACATGGGTTATAGCCCATCGTTTTTTGAAATTTTGAAAAAAACATTAACCTCGTTTTTCATCATTTTTGAACAGGGGATATAGCCCCTACCGTACGGCATACTATAGCACGTCGTTTTTCATCATTTTTGAGGATTTGAAAAAAAATCTAAATTTCAAAAACATGGGTTATAGCCCATCGTTTTTTTAAATTTTGATTTTCTTTTTAACCTCGTTTTTCATCATTTTTGAACATGGGCTATAGCCCCTACCGTACGGCATAATATAGCACGCCCTTTTTCATCATTTTTGAGGATTTAAAAAAAATTCAAAATTAAAAAAAACATGGCTTATAGCCCATCGTTTTTTGAATTTTTGAAAAAAAAAAATTACCTTGTTTTTCATCATTTTTGAACATGGGCTATAGCCCCTACCGTACGGCATACTATAGCACGCCGTTTTTCATCATTTTTGAGGATTTGAAAAAATTTCAAAAATTCAAAAAACATGGGTTATAGCCCATCGTTTTTTGAATTTTTGAAAAAAAATAATACCTTGTTTTTCATCATTTTTGAACATGGGCTATAGCCCCTACCGTACGGCATACTATAGCACGCCGTTTTTCATCATTTTTGAGGATTTGAAAAAAATTCAAAATTTCAAAAAACATGGGTTATAGCCCATCGTTTTTTTAAATTTTGAAAAAATAAATTAACCTCGTTTTTCATCATTTTTGAACATGGGCTATAGCCCCTACCGAACGGCATACTATAGCACGCAATTTTTCATCATTTTTGAGGATTTGAAAAAAATTCAAAATTTCAAAAAACATGGGTTATAGCCCATCGTTTTTTGAAATTTTGATTTTTTCTTAACCTCGTTTTTCATCATTTTTGAACATGGGCTATAGCCCCTACCGTACGGCATAATATAGCACGCCCTTTTTCATCATTTTTGAGGATTTAAAAAAAATTCTAAATTTCAAAAAACATGGGTTATAGCCCATCGTTTTTTGAAATTTTGAAAAAATTAATTAACCTCGTTTTTCATCATTTTTGAACATGGGCTATAGCCCCTACCGTACGGCATACTATAGCACGCCGATTTTCATCATTTTTGAGGATTTGAAAAAAAATCAAAATTTCAAAAAACATGGGTTATAGCCCATCGTTTTTTGAAAATTTGAAAAAATAAATTAACCTCGTTTTTCATCATTTTTGAACATGGGCTATAGCCCCTACCGTACGGCATACTATAGCACGCCGATTTTCATCATTTTTGAGGATTTTAAAAAAAATTCAAAATTTAAAAAAACATGGGTTATAGCCCATCGTTTTTTGAAAATTTGAAAAAAAAAAAATTACCTCGTTTTTCATCATTTTTGAACAGGGGCTATAGCCCCTACCGTACGGCATACTATAGCACGTCGTTTTTCATCATTTTTGAGGATTTGAACAAATTTCAAAATTTCAAAAAACATGGGTTATAGCCCATCGTTTTTTGAAATTTTGATTTTTTTTTTAACCTCGTTTTTCATCATTTTTGAACATGGGCTATAGCCCCTACCGTACGGCATACTATAGCACGCCGTTTTTCATCATTTTTGAGGATTTGAAAAAAATTAAAAAATTAAAAAAACATGGGTTATAGCCCATCATTTTTTGAAATTTAGAAAAAAAAATTAACCTCGTTTTTCATCATTTTTGAACATGGGCTATAGCCCCTACCGTACGGCATACTATAGCACGCCGTTTTTCATCATTTTTGAGGATTTGAACAAATTTCAAAATTTCAAAAAACATGGGTTATAGCCCATCGTTTTTTGAAATTTTGATTTTTTTTTTAACCTCGTTTTTCATCATTTTTGAACATGGGCTATAGCCCCTACCGTACGGCATACTATAGCACGCCGTTTTTCATCATTTTTGAGGATTTGAAAAAAATTAAAAAATTCAAAAAACATGGGTTATAGCCCATCATTTTTTGAAATTTAGAAAAAAAAATTAACCTCGTTTTTCATCATTTTTGAACATGGGCTATAGCCCCTACCGTACGGCATACTATAGCACGCCGTTTTTCATCATTTTTGAGGATTTGAAAAAAATTAAAAATTTCAAAAAACATGGGTTATAGCCCATCGTTTTTTGAAAATTTGAAAAAAAAAAATTAACCTCGTTTTTCATCATTTTTGAACATGGGCTATAGCCCCTACCGTACGACATACTATAGCACGCCGTTTTTCATCATTTTTGAGGATTTGAAAAAAAATCTAAATTTCAAAAACATGGGTTATAGCCCATCGTTTTTTTTAATTTTGATTTTTTTTTTAACCTCGTTTTTCATCATTTTTGAACAGGGGCTATAGCCCCTACCGTACGGCATACTATAGCACGTCGTTTTTCATCATTTTTGAGGATTTGAAAAAAATTCAAAATTTCAAAAAACATGGGTTATAGCCCATCGTTTTTTGAAATTTTGATTTTTTCTTAACCTCGTTTTTCATCATTTTTGAACATGGGCTATAGCCCCTACCGTACGGCATAATATAGCACGCCCTTTTTCATCATTTTTGAGGATTAAAAAAAATTTCAAAATTTCAAAAAACATGGGTTATAGCCCATCGTTTTTTGAATTTTTGAAAAAAAAAATTACCTTGTTTTTCATCATTTTTGAACATGGGCTATAGCCCCTACCGTACGGCATACTATAGCACGCCGTTTTTCATCATTTTTGAGGATTTAAAAAAAATTCTAAATTTCAAAAAACATGGGTTATAGCCCATCCTTTTTTGAAATTTTGAAAAAATTAATTAACCTCGTTTTTCATCATTTTTGAACATGGGCTATAGCCCCTACCGTACGGCATACTATAGCACGCCGATTTTCATCATTTTTGAGGATTTGAAAAAAAATCAAAATTTCAAAAAACATGGGTTATAGCCCATCGTTTTTTGAAATTTTGAAAAAATAAATTAACCTCGTTTTTCATCATTTTTGAACATGGGCTATAGCCCCTACCGTACGGCATACTATAGCACGCCGATTTTCATCATTTTTGAGGATTTGAAAAAAAAATCAAAATTTCAAAAAACATGGGTTATAGCCCATCGTTTTTTGAAAATTTGAAAAAAAAAAAATTACCTCGTTTTTCATCATTTTTGAACAGGGGCTATAGCCCCTACCGTACGGCATACTATAGCACGTCGTTTTTCATCATTTTTGAGGATTTGAACAAATTTCAAAATTTCAAAAAACATGGGTTATAGCCCATCGTTTTTTGAAATTTTGATTTTTTTTTTAACCTCGTTTTTCATCATTTTTGAACATGGGCTATAGCCCCTACCGTACGGCATACTATAGCACGCCGTTTTTCATCATTTTTGAGGATTTGAAAAAAAATAAAAAATTCAAAAAACATGGGTTATAGCCCATCATTTTTTGAAATTTAGAAAAAAAAATTAACCTCGTTTTTCATCATTTTTGAACATGGGCTATAGCCCCTACCGTACGGCATACTATAGCACGCCGTTTTTCATCATTTTTGAGGATTTGAAAAAAATTCAAAATTTCAAAAAACATGGGTTATAGCCCATCGTTTTTTGAAAATTTGAAAAAAAAAAATTAACCTCGTTTTTCATCATTTTTGAACATGGGCTATAGCCCCTACCGTACGACATACTATAGCACGCCGTTTTTCATCATTTTTGAGGATTTGAAAAAAAATCTAAATTTCAAAAACATGGGTTATAGCCCATCGTTTTTTTAAATTTTGATTTTTTTTTTAACCTCGTTTTTCATCATTTTTGAGGATTTGAAAAAAATTCAAAAATTCAAAAAACATGGGTTATAGCCCATCATTTTTTGAAATTTTGAAAAAAAAATTAACCTCGTTTTTCATCATTTTTGAACATGGGCTATAGCCCCTACCGTACGGCATACTATAGCACGCCGTTTTTCATCATTTTTGAGGATTTGAAAAAAAAATCAAAATTTAAAAAAACATGGGTTATAGCCCATCGTTTTTTGAAATTTTGAAAAAAACATTAACCTCGTTTTTCATCATTTTTGAACAGGGGATATAGCCCCTACCGTACGGCATACTATAGCACGTCGTTTTTCATCATTTTTGAGGATTTGAAAAAAAATCTAAATTTCAAAAACATGGGTTATAGCCCATCGTTTTTTTAAATTTTGATTTTCTTTTTAACCTCGTTTTTCATCATTTTTGAACATGGGCTATAGCCCCTACCGTACGGCATAATATAGCACGCCCTTTTTCATCATTTTTGAGGATTTAAAAAAAATTCAAAATTAAAAAAAACATGGCTTATAGCCCATCGTTTTTTGAATTTTTGAAAAAAAAAAATTACCTTGTTTTTCATCATTTTTGAACATGGGCTATAGCCCCTACCGTACGGCATACTATAGCACGCCGTTTTTCATCATTTTTGAGGATTTGAAAAAATTTCAAAAATTCAAAAAACATGGGTTATAGCCCATCGTTTTTTGAATTTTTGAAAAAAAATAATACCTTGTTTTTCATCATTTTTGAACATGGGCTATAGCCCCTACCGTACGGCATACTATAGCACGCCGTTTTTCATCATTTTTGAGGATTTGAAAAAAATTCAAAATTTCAAAAAACATGGGTTATAGCCCATCGTTTTTTTAAATTTTGAAAAAATAAATTAACCTCGTTTTTCATCATTTTTGAACATGGGCTATAGCCCCTACCGAACGGCATACTATAGCACGCAATTTTTCATCATTTTTGAGGATTTGAAAAAAATTCAAAATTTCAAAAAACATGGGTTATAGCCCATCGTTTTTTGAAATTTTGATTTTTTCTTAACCTCGTTTTTCATCATTTTTGAACATGGGCTATAGCCCCTACCGTACGGCATAATATAGCACGCCCTTTTTCATCATTTTTGAGGATTTAAAAAAAATTCTAAATTTCAAAAAACATGGGTTATAGCCCATCGTTTTTTGAAATTTTGAAAAAATAAATTAACCTCGTTTTTCATCATTTTTGAACATGGGCTATAGCCCCTACCGTACGGCATACTATAGCACGCCGATTTTCATCATTTTTGAGGATTTTAAAAAAAATTCAAAATTTAAAAAAACATGGGTTATAGCCCATCGTTTTTTGAAAATTTGAAAAAAAAAAAATTACCTCGTTTTTCATCATTTTTGAACAGGGGCTATAGCCCCTACCGTACGGCATACTATAGCACGTCGTTTTTCATCATTTTTGAGGATTTGAACAAATTTCAAAATTTCAAAAAACATGGGTTATAGCCCATCGTTTTTTGAAATTTAGATTTTTTTTTTAACCTCGTTTTTCATCATTTTTGAACATGGGCTATAGCCCCTACCGTACGGCATACTATAGCACGCCGTTTTTCATCATTTTTGAGGATTTGAAAAAAATTAAAAAATTCAAAAAACATGGGTTATAGCCCATCATTTTTTGAAATTTAGAAAAAAAAATTAACCTCGTTTTTCATCATTTTTGAACATGGGCTATAGCCCCTACCGTACGGCATACTATAGCACGCCGTTTTTCATCATTTTTGAGGATTTGAACAAATTTCAAAATTTCAAAAAACATGGGTTATAGCCCATCGTTTTTTGAAATTTTGATTTTTTTTTTAACCTCGTTTTTCATCATTTTTGAACATGGGCTATAGCCCCTACCGTACGGCATACTATAGCACGCCGTTTTTCATCATTTTTGAGGATTTGAAAAAAATTCAAAAATTCAAAAAACATGGGTTATAGCCCATCATTTTTTGAAATTTAGAAAAAAAAATTAACCTCGTTTTTCATCATTTTTGAACATGGGCTATAGCCCCTACCGTACGGCATACTATAGCACGCCGTTTTTCATCATTTTTGAGGATTTGAAAAAAATTAAAAATTTCAAAAAACATGGGTTATAGCCCATCGTTTTTTGAAAATTTGAAAAAAAAAAATTAACCTCGTTTTTCATCATTTTTGAACATGGGCTATAGCCCCTACCGTACGACATACTATAGCACGCCGTTTTTCATCATTTTTGAGGATTTGAAAAAAAATCTAAATTTCAAAAACATGGGTTATAGCCCATCGTTTTTTTAAATTTTGATTTTTTTTTTAACCTCGTTTTTCATCATTTTTGAACAGGGGCTATAGCCCCTACCGTACGGCATACTATAGCACGTCGTTTTTCATCATTTTTGAGGATTTGAAAAAAATTCAAAATTTCAAAAAACATGGGTTATAGCCCATCGTTTTTTGAAATTTTGATTTTTTTTTTAACCTCGTTTTTCATCATTTTTGAACATGGGCTATAGCCCCTACCGTACGGCATAATATAGCACGCCCTTTTTCATCATTTTTGAGGATTAAAAAAAAATTCAAAATTTCAAAAAACATGGGTTATAGCCCATCGTTTTTTGAATTTTTGAAAAAAAAAATTACCTTGTTTTTCATCATTTTTGAACATGGGCTATAGCCCCTACCGTACGGCATACTATAGCACGCCGTTTTTCATCATTTTTGAGGATTTAAAAAAAAATCTAAATTTCAAAAAACATGGGTTATAGCCCATCGTTTTTTGAAATTTTGAAAAAATTAATTAACCTCGTTTTTCATCATTTTTGAACATGGGCTATAGCCCCTACCGTACGGCATACTATAGCACGCCGTTTTTCATCATTTTTGAGGATTTGAAAAAAATTCAAAATTTCAAAAAACATGGGTTATAGCCCATCGTTTTTTGAAAATTTGAAAAAGAAAAATTAACCTTGTTTTTCATCATTTTTGAACATGGGCTATAGCCCCTACCGTACGACATACTATAGCACGCCGTTTTTCATCATTTTTGAGGATTTGAAAAAAAATCAAAATTTCAAAAACATGGGTTATAGCCCATCGTTTTTTTTAATTTTTTTTTTTTTTTTTAACCTCGTTTTTCATCATTTTTGAACAGGGGCTATAGCCCCTACCGTACGGCATACTATAGCACGTCGTTTTTCATCATTTTTGAGGATTTGAAAAAAATTCAAAATTTCAAAAAACATGGGTTATAGCCCCTCGTTTTTTTAAATTTTGATTTTTTTTTAACCTCGTTTTTCATCATTTTTGAACATGGGCTATAGCCCCTACCGTACGGCATACTATAGCACGCCGTTTTTCATCATTTTTGAGGATTTGAAAAAAATTAAAAATTTCAAAAAACATGGGTTATAGCCCATCATTTTTTGAAATTTTGAAAAAAAAATTAACCTCGTTTTTCATCATTTTTGAACAGGGGCTATAGCCCCTACCGTACGGCATACTATAGCACGTCGTTTTTCATCATTTTTGAGGATTTGAAAAAAATTCAAAATTTCAAAAAACATGGGTTATAGCCCATCGTTTTTTGAAATTTTGATTTTTTTTTTAACCTCGTTTTTCATCATTTTTGAACATGGGCTATAGCCCCTACCGTACGGCATACTATAGCACGCAGTTTTTCATCATTTTTGAGGATTTGAAAAAAATTCAAAAATTCAAAAAACATGGGTTATAGCCCATCATTTTTTTAAATTTTGAAAAAAAAATTAACCTCGTTTTTCATCATTTTTGAACATGGGCTATAGCCCCTACCGTACGGCATACTATAGCACGCCGTTTTTCATCATTTTTGAGGATTTGAAAAAAAAATCAAAATTTAAAAAAACATGGGTTATAGCCCATCGTTTTTTGAAATTTTGAAAAAAACATTAACCTCGTTTTTCATCATTTTTGAACAGGGGATATAGCCCCTACCGTACGGCATACTATAGCACGTCGTTTTTCATCATTTTTGAGGATTTGAAAAAAAATCTAAATTTCAAAAACATGGGTTATAGCCCATCGTTTTTTTAAATTTTGATTTTCTTTTTAACCTCGTTTTTCATCATTTTTGAACATGGGCTATAGCCCCTACCGTACGGCATAATATAGCACGCCCTTTTTCATCATTTTTGAGGATTTAAAAAAAATTCAAATTTTAAAAAAACATGGCTTATAGCCCATCGTTTTTTGAATTTTTGAAAAAAAAAAATTACCTTGTTTTTCATCATTTTTGAACATGGGCTATAGCCCCTACCGTACGGCATACTATAGCACGCCGTTTTTCATCATTTTTGAGGATTTGAAAAAATTTCAAAAATTCAAAAAACATGGGTTATAGCCCATCGTTTTTTGAATTTTTGAAAAGAAAAATTACCTTGTTTTTCATCATTTTTGAACATGGGCTATAGCCCCTACCGTACGGCATACTATAGCACGCCGTTTTTCATCATTTTTGAGGATTTGAAAAAAATTCAAAATTTCAAAAAACATGGGTTATAGCCCATCGTTTTTTTAAATTTTGAAAAAATAAATTAACCTCGTTTTTCATCATTTTTGAACATGGGCTATAGCCCCTACCGAACGGCATACTATAGCACGCAATTTTTCATCATTTTTGAGGATTTGAAAAAAATTCAAAATTTCAAAAAACATGGGTTATAGCCCATCGTTTTTTGAAATTTTGATTTTTTCTTAACCTCGTTTTTCATCATTTTTGAACATGGGCTATAGCCCCTACCGTACGGCATAATATAGCACGCCCTTTTTCATCATTTTTGAGGATTAAAAAAAAATTCAAAATTTCAAAAAACATGGCCCATCGTTTTTTGAATTTTTGAAAAAAAAATTACCTTGTTTTTCATCATTTTTGAACATGGGCTATAGCCCCTACCGTACGGCATACTATAGCACGCCGTTTTTCATCATTTTTGAGGATTTAAAAAAAATTCTAAATTTCAAAAAACATGGGTTATAGCCCATCCTTTTTTGAAATTTTGAAAAAATTAATTAACCTCGTTTTTCATCATTTTTGAACATGGGCTATAGCCCCTACCGTACGGCATACTATAGCACGCCGATTTTCATCATTTTTGAGGATTTGAAAAAAAATCAAAATTTCAAAAAACATGGGTTATAGCCCATCGTTTTTTGAAATTTTGAAAAAATAAATTAACCTCGTTTTTCATCATTTTTGAACATGGGCTATAGCCCCTACCGTACGGCATACTATAGCACGCCGATTTTCATCATTTTTGAGGATTTGAAAAAAAAATCAAAATTTCAAAAAACATGGGTTATAGCCCATCGTTTTTTGAAAATTTGAAAAAAAAAAATTACCTCGTTTTTCATCATTTTTGAACAGGGGCTATAGCCCCTACCGTACGGCATACTATAGCACGTCGTTTTTCATCATTTTTGAGGATTTGAACAAATTTCAAAATTTCAAAAAACATGGGTTATAGCCCATCGTTTTTTGAAATTTTGATTTTTTTTTTAACCTCGTTTTTCATCATTTTTGAACATGGGCTATAGCCCCTACCGTACGGCATACTATAGCACGCCGTTTTTCATCATTTTTGAGGATTTGAAAAAAATTAAAAAATTCAAAAAACATGGGTTATAGCCCATCATTTTTTGAAATTTAGAAAAAAAAATTAACCTCGTTTTTCATCATTTTTGAACATGGGCTATAGCCCCTACCGTACGGCATACTATAGCACGCCGTTTTTCATCATTTTTGAGGATTTGAAAAAAATTCAAAATTTCAAAAAACATGGGTTATAGCCCATCGTTTTTTGAAAATTTGAAAAAAAAAAATTAACCTCGTTTTTCATCATTTTTGAACATGGGCTATAGCCCCTACCGTACGACATACTATAGCACGCCGTTTTTCATCATTTTTGAGGATTTGAAAAAAAATCTAAATTTCAAAAACATGGGTTATAGCCCATCGTTTTTTTTAATTTTGATTTTTTTTTTAACCTCGTTTTTCATCATTTTTGAACAGGGGCTATAGCCCCTACCGTACGGCATACTATAGCACGTCGTTTTTCATCATTTTTGAGGATTTGAAAAAAATTCAAAATTTCAAAAAACATGGGTTATAGCCCATCGTTTTTTGAAATTTTGATTTTTTTTTTAACCTCGTTTTTCATCATTTTTGAACATGGGCTATAGCCCCTACCGTACGGCATAATATAGCACGCCCTTTTTCATCATTTTTGAGGATAAAAAAAAAATTCAAAATTTCAAAAAACATGGGTTATAGCCCATCGTTTTTTGAATTTTTGAAAAAAAAAATTACCTTGTTTTTCATCATTTTTGAACATGGGCTATAGCCCCTACCGTACGGCATACTATAGCACGCCGTTTTTCATCATTTTTGAGGATTTAAAAAAAATTCTAAATTTCAAAAAACATGGGTTATAGCCCATCGTTTTTTGAAATTTTGAAAAAATTAATTAACCTCGTTTTTCATCATTTTTGAACATGGGCTATAGCCCCTACCGTACGGCATACTATAGCACGCCGATTTTCATCATTTTTGAGGATTTGAAAAAAAATCAAAATTTCAAAAAACATGGGTTATAGCCCATCGTTTTTTGAAATTTTGAAAAAATAAATTAACCTCGTTTTTCATCATTTTTGAACATGGGCTATAGCCCCTACCGTACGGCATACTATAGCACGCCGATTTTCATCATTTTTGAGGATTTGAAAAAAAAATCTAAATTTCAAAAAACATGGGTTATAGCCCATCGTTTTTTGAAAATTTGAAAAAAAAAAAATTACCTCGTTTTTCATCATTTTTGAACAGGGGCTATAGCCCCTACCGTACGGCATACTATAGCACGTCGTTTTTCATCATTTTTGAGGATTTGAACAAATTTCAAAATTTCAAAAAACATGGGTTATAGTCCATCGTTTTTTGAAAATTTGATTTTTTTTTTAACCTCGTTTTTCATCATTTTTGAACATGGGCTATAGCCCCTACCGTACGGCATACTATAGCACGCCGTTTTTCATCATTTTTGAGGATTTGAAAAAAATTAAAAAATTCAAAAAACATGGGTTATAGCCCATCATTTTTTGAAATTTAGAAAAAATAATTAACCTCGTTTTTCATCATTTTTGAACATGGGCTATAGCCCCTACCGTACGGCATACTATAGCACGCCGTTTTTCATCATTTTTGAGGATTTGAAAAAAATTCAAAATTTCAAAAAACATGGGTTATAGCCCATCGTTTTTTGAAAATTTGAAAAAAAAAAATTAACCTCGTTTTTCATAATTTTTGAACATGGGCTATAGCCCCTACCGTACGGCATACTATAGCACGCCGTTTTTCATCATTTTTGAGGATTTGAAAAAAATTAAAAATTTCAAAAAGCATGGGTTATAGCCCATCATTTTTTTAAAATTTGAAAAAAAAATTAACCTCGTTTTTCATCATTTTTGAACATGGGCTATAGCCCCTACCGTACGGCATACTATAGCACGCCGTTTTTCATCATTTTTGAGGATTTGAAAAAAAAATCAAAATTTCAAAAAACATGGGTTATAGCCCATCGTTTTTTGAAAATTTGAAGAAAAAAAAAATTACCTCGTTTTTCATCATTTTTGAACAGGGGCTATAGCCCCTACCGTAAGGCATACTATAGCACGTCGTTTTTCATCATTTTTGAGGTTTTGAACAAATTTCAAAATTTCAAAAAACATGGGTTATAGCCCATCGTTTTTTGAAATTTTGATTTTTTTTTTAACCTCGTTTTTCATCATTTTTGAACATGGGCTATAGCCCCTACCGTACGGCATACTATAGCACGCCGTTTTTCATCATTTTTGAGGATTTGAAAAAAATTAAAAAATTCAAAAAACATGGGTTATAGCCCATCGTTTTTTGAAAATTTGAAAAAGAAAAATTAACCTCGTTTTTCATCATTTTTGAACATGGGCTATAGCCCCTACCGTACGGCATACTATAGCACGTCGTTTTTCATCATTTTTGAGGATTTGAACAAATTTCAAAATTTCAAAAAACATGGGTTATAGTCCATCGTTTTTTGAAAATGTGATTTTTTTTTAACCTCGTTTTTCATCATTTTTGAACATGGGCTATAGCCCCTACCGTACGGCATACTATAGCACGCCGTTTTTCATCATTTTTGAGGATTTGAAAAAAATTAAAAAATTCAAAAAACATGGGTTATAGCCCATCATTTTTTGAAATTTAGAAAAAATAATTAACCTCGTTTTTCATCATTTTTGAACATGGGCTATAGCCCCTACCGTACGGCATACTATAGCACGCCGTTTTTCATCATTTTTGAGGATTTGAAAAAAATTCAAAATTTCAAAAAACATGGGTTATAGCCCATCGTTTTTTGAAAATTTGAAAAAAAAAAATTAACCTCGTTTTTCATCATTTTTGAACATGGGCTATAGCCCCTACCGTACGGCATACTATAGCACGCCGTTTTTCATCATTTTTGAGGATTTGAAAAAAATTAAAAATTTCAAAAAGCATGGGTTATAGCCCATCATTTTTTGAAAATTTGAAAAAAAAATTAACCTCGTTTTTCATCATTTTTGAACATGGGCTATAGCCCCTACCGTACGGCATACTATAGCACGCCGTTTTTCATCATTTTTGAGGATTTGAAAAAAAAATCAAAATTTCAAAAAACATGGGTTATAGCCCATCGTTTTTTGAAAATTTGAAGAAAAAAAAAATTACCTCGTTTTTCATCATTTTTGAACAGGGGCTATAGCCCCTACCGTAAGGCATACTATAGCACGTCGTTTTTCATCATTTTTGAGGTTTTGAACAAATTTCAAAATTTCAAAAAACATGGGTTATAGCCCATCGTTTTTTGAAATTTTGATTTTTTTTTTAACCTCGTTTTTCATCATTTTTGAACATGGGCTATAGCCCCTACCGTACGGCATACTATAGCACGCCGTTTTTCATCATTTTTGAGGATTTGAAAAAAATTAAAAAATTCAAAAAACATGGGTTATAGCCCATCGTTTTTTGAAAATTTGAAAAAGAAAAATTAACCTCGTTTTTCATCATTTTTGAACATGGGCTATAGCCCCTACCGTACGACATACTATAGCACGCCGTTTTTCATCATTTTTGAGGATTTGAAAAAAAATCAAAATTTCAAAAACATGGGTTATAGCCCATCGTTTTTTTTAATTTTTTTTTTTTTTTTTAACCTCGTTTTTCATCATTTTTGAACAGGGGCTATAGCCCCTACCGTACGGCATACTATAGCACGTCGTTTTTCATCATTTTTGAGGATTTGAAAAAAATTCAAAATTTCAAAAAACATGGGTTATAGCCCATCGTTTTTTTAAATTTTGATTTTTTTTTTAACCTCGTTTTTCATCATTTTTGAACATGGGCTATAGCCCCTACCGTACGGCATACTATAGCACGCCGTTTTTCATCATTTTTGAGGATTTGAAAAAAATTAAAAATTTCAAAAAACATGGGTTATAGCCCATCATTTTTTGAAATTTTGAAAAAAAAATTAACCTCGTTTTTCATCATTTTTGAACATGGGCTATAGCCCCTACCGTACGGCATACTATAGCACGCCGTTTTTCATCATTTTTGAGGATTTGAAAAAAAATTAAATTTTCAAAAAACATGGGTTATAGCCCATCATTTTTTGAAATTTTGAAAAAAAAATTAACCTCGTTTTTCATCATTTTTGAACATGGGCTATAGCCCCTACCGTACGGCATACTATAGCACGCCGTTTTTCATCATTTTTGAGGATTTAAAAAAAAAAATCAAAATTTCAAAAAACATGGGTTATAGCCCATCGTTTTTTGAAATTTTGAAAAAAACATTAACCTCGTTTTTCATCATTTTTGAACAGGGGCTATAGCCCCTACCGTACGACATACTATAGCACGCCGTTTTTCATCATTTTTGAGGATTTGAAAAAAATTCAAATTTTCAAAAAACATGGGTTATAGCCCATCGTTTTTTGAAAATTTGAAAAAAAAAAATTAACCTCGTTTTTCATCATTTTTGAACATGGGCTATAGCCCCTACCGTACGACATACTATAGCACGCCGTTTTTCATCATTTTTGAGGATTTGAAAAAAAATCTAAATTTCAAAAACATGGGTTATAGCCCATCGTTTTTTTAAATTTTGATTTTTTTTTTTACCTCGTTTTTCATCATTTTTGAACAGGGGCTATAGCCCCTACCGTACGGCATACTATAGCACGTCGTTTTTCATCATTTTTGAGGATTTGAAAAAAATTCAAAATTTCAAAAAACATGGGTTATAGCCCAGGGTTTTTTGAAATTTTGATTTTTTTTTTAACCTCGTTTTTCATCATTTTTGAACATGGGCTATAGCCCCTACCGTACGGCATACTATAGCACGCCGTTTTTCATCATTTTTGAGGATTTGAAAAAAATTCAAAAATTCAAAAAACATGGGTTATAGCCCATCATTTTTTGAAATTTTGAAAAAAAAATTAACCTCGTTTTTCATCATTTTTGAACATGGGCTATAGCCCCTACCGTACGGCATACTATAGCACGTTGTTTTTCATCATTTTTGAGGATTTGAAAAAAAATCTAAATTTCAAAAACATGGGTTATAGCCCATCGTTTTTTTAAATTTTGATTTTTTTTTTAACCTCGTTTTTCATCATTTTTGAACATGGGCTATAGCCCCTACCGTACGGCATAATATAGCACGCCCTTTTTCATCATTTTTGAGGATTTAAAAAAAATTCAAAATTTCAAAAAACATGGCTTATAGCCCATCGTTTTTTGAAATTTTGAAAAATAAAAATACCTTTTTTTTCATCATTTTTGAACAGGGGCTATAGCCCCTACCGTACGGCATACTATAGCACGCCGTTTTTTCATCATTTTTGAGGATTTGAAAAAAATTCAAAATTTCAAAAAACATGGGTTATAGCCCATCGTTTTTTGAAAATTTGAAAAAAAAAATTAACCTCGTTTTTCATCATTTTTGAACATGGGCTATAGCCCATACCGTACGGCATACTATAGCACGCCGTTTTTCATCATTTTTGAGGATTTGAAAAAATGTCAAAATTTCAAAAAACATGGGTTATAGCCCATCGTTTTTTGAAATTTTGATTTTTTTTTTAACCTCGTTTTTCATCATTTTTGAACATGGGCTATAGCCCCTACCGTACGGCATACTATAGCACGCCGTTTTTCATCATTTTTGAGGATTTGAAAAAAAATAAAAATTTCAAAAAACATGGGTTATAGCCCATCATTTTTTGAAATTTTGAAAAAAAAATTAACCTCGTTTTTCATCATTTTTGAACATGGGCTATAGCCCCTACCGTACGGCATACTATAGCACGCCGTTTTTCATCATTTTTGAGGATTTGAAAAAAAATTCAAAAATTCAAAAAACATGGGTTATAGCCCATCATTTTTTGAAATTTTGAAAAAAAAAATAACCTCGTTTTTCATCATTTTTGAACATGGGCTATAGCCCCTACCGTACGGCATACTATAGCACGCCGTTTTTCATCATTTTTGAGGATTTGAAAAAAAAATCAAAATTTCAAAAAACATGGGTTATAGCCCATCGTTTTTTGAAATTTTGAAAAAAACATTAACCTCGTTTTTCATCATTTTTGAACAGGGGCTATAGCCCCTACCGTACGGCATACTATAGCACGTCGTTTTTCATCATTTTTGAGGATTTGAAAAAAATTCAAAATTTCAAAAAACATGGGTTATAGCCCATCGTTTTTTTTAATTTTTTTTTTTTTTTTTTAACCTCGTTTTTCATCATTTTTGAACAGGGGCTATAGCCCCTACCGTACGGCATACTATAGCACGTCGTTTTTCATCATTTTTGAGGATTTGAAAAAAAATCAAAATTTCAAAAAACATGGGTTATAGCCCATCGTTTTTTTAAATTTTGATTTTTTTTTTAACCTCGTTTTTCATCATTTTTGAACATGGGCTATAGCCCCTACCGTACGGCATACTATAGCACGCCGTTTTTCATCATTTTTGAGGATTTGAAAAAAATTAAAAATTTCAAAAAACATGGGTTATAGCCCATCATTTTTTGAAATTTTGAAAAAAAAAATAACCTCGTTTTTCATCATTTTTGAACATGGGCTATAGCCCCTACCGTACGGCATACTATAGCACGCCGTTTTTCATCATTTTTGAGGATTTTAAAAAAAATTAAATTTTCAAAAAACATGGGTTATAGCCCATCATTTTTTGAAATTTTGAAAAAAAAATTAACCTCGTTTTTCATCATTTTTGAACATGGGCTATAGCCCCTACCGTACGGCATACTATAGCACGCCGTTTTTCATCATTTTTGAGGATTTGAAAAAAAAATCAAAATTTCAAAAAACATGGGTTATAGCCCATCGTTTTTTGAAATTTTGAAAAAAACATTAACCTCGTTTTTCATCATTTTTGAACAGGGGCTATAGCCCCTACCGTACGACATACTATAGCACGCCGTTTTTCATCATTTTTGAGGATTTGAAAAAAATTCAAATTTTCAAAAAACATGGGTTATAGCCCATCGTTTTTTTAAAATTTGAAAAAAAAAAATTAACCTCGTTTTTCATCATTTTTGAACATGGGCTATAGCCCCTACCGTACGACATACTATAGCACGCCGTTTTTCATCATTTTTGAGGATTTGAAAAAAAATCTAAATTTCAAAAACATGGGTTATAGCCCATCGTTTTTTTAAATTTTGATTTTTTTTTTTACCTCGTTTTTCATCATTTTTGAACAGGGGCTATAGCCCCTACCGTACGGCATACTATAGCACGTCGTTTTTCATCATTTTTGAGGATTTGAAAAAAATTCAAAATTTCAAAAAACATGGGTTATAGCCCAGGGTTTTTTGAAATTTTGATTTTTTTTTTAACCTCGTTTTTCATCATTTTTGAACATGGGCTATAGCCCCTACCGTACGGCATACTATAGCACGCCGTTTTTCATCATTTTTGAGGATTTGAAAAAAATTCAAAAATTCAAAAAACATGGGTTATAGCCCATCATTTTTTGAAATTTTGAAAAAAAAATTAACCTCGTTTTTCATCATTTTTGAACATGGGCTATAGCCCCTACCGTACGGCATACTATAGCACGTTGTTTTTCATCATTTTTGAGGATTTGAAAAAAAATCTAAATTTCAAAAACATGGGTTATAGCCCATCGTTTTTTTAAATTTTGATTTTTTTTTTAACCTCGTTTTTCATCATTTTTGAACATGGGCTATAGCCCCTACCGTACGGCATAATATAGCACGCCCTTTTTCATCATTTTTGAGGATTTAAAAAAAATTCAAAATTTCAAAAAACATGGCTTATAGCCCATCGTTTTTTGAAATTTTGAAAAATAAAAATACCTCGTTTTTCATCATTTTTGAACAGGGGCTATAGCCCCTACCGTACGACATACTATAGCACGCCGTTTTTCATCATTTTTGAGGATTTGAAAAAAAATCAAAATTTCAAAAACATGGGTTATAGCCCATCGTTTTTTTTAATTTTTTTTTTTTTTTTTAACCTCGTTTTTCATCATTTTTGAACAGGGGCTATAGCCCCTACCGTACGGCATACTATAGCACGTCGTTTTTCATCATTTTTGAGGATTTGAAAAAAATTCAAAATTTCAAAAAACATGGGTTATAGCCCATCGTTTTTTTAAATTTTGATTTTTTTTTTAACCTCGTTTTTCATCATTTTTGAACATGGGCTATAGCCCCTACCGTACGGCATACTATAGCACGCCGTTTTTCATCATTTTTGAGGATTTGAAAAAAATTAAAAATTTCAAAAAACATGGGTTATAGCCCATCATTTTTTGAAATTTTGAAAAAAAAATTAACCTCGTTTTTCATCATTTTTGAACATGGGCTATAGCCCCTACCGTACGGCATACTATAGCACGCCGTTTTTCATCATTTTTGAGGATTTGAAAAAAAATTAAATTTTCAAAAAACATGGGTTATAGCCCATCATTTTTTGAAATTTTGAAAAAAAAATTAACCTCGTTTTTCATCATTTTTGAACATGGGCTATAGCCCCTACCGTACGGCATACTATAGCACGCCGTTTTTCATCATTTTTGAGGATTTGAAAAAAAAATCAAAATTTCAAAAAACATGGGTTATAGCCCATCGTTTTTTGAAATTTTGAAAAAAACATTAACCTCGTTTTTCATCATTTTTGAACAGGGGCTATAGCCCCTACCGTACGACATACTATAGCACGCCGTTTTTCATCATTTTTGAGGATTTGAAAAAAATTCAAATTTTCAAAAAACATGGGTTATAGCCCATCGTTTTTTGAAAATTTGAAAAAAAAAAATTAACCTCGTTTTTCATCATTTTTGAACAGGGGCTATAGCCCCTACCGTACGGCATACTATAGCACGCCGTTTTTCATCATTTTTGAGGATTTGAAAAAAATTCAAAATTTCAAAAACATGGGTTATAGCCCAGGGTTTTTTGAAATTTTGATTTTTTTTTTAACCTCGTTTTTCATCATTTTTGAACATGGGCTATAGCCCCTACCGTACGGCATACTATAGCACGCCGTTTTTCATCATTTTTGAGGATTTGAAAAAAATTCAAAAATTCAAAAAACATGGGTTATAGCCCATCATTTTTTGAAATTTTGAAAAAAAAATTAACCTCGTTTTTCATCATTTTTGAACATGGGCTATAGCCCCTACCGTACGGCATACTATAGCACGTTGTTTTTCATCATTTTTGAGGATTTGAAAAAAAATCTAAATTTCAAAAACATGGGTTATAGCCCATCGTTTTTTTAAATTTTGATTTTTTTTTTAACCTCGTTTTTCATCATTTTTGAACATGGGCTATAGCCCCTACCGTACGGCATAATATAGCACGCCCTTTTTCATCATTTTTGAGGATTTAAAAAAAATTCAAAATTTCAAAAAACATGGCTTATAGCCCATCGTTTTTTGAAATTTTGAAAAATAAAAATACCTCGTTTTTCATCATTTTTGAACAGGGGCTATAGCCCCTACCGTACGGCATACTATAGCA
The DNA here is from genome assembly GCF_964188405.1 of Protomyctophum parallelum. Lineage (NCBI taxonomy): Eukaryota > Metazoa > Chordata > Actinopteri > Myctophiformes > Myctophidae > Protomyctophum > Protomyctophum parallelum. The sequence continues at coordinate 53,052,077 of NC_139703.1, read as the reverse complement.
CGCCGTTTTTTCATCATTTTTGAGGATTTGAAAAAAATTCAAAATTTCAAAAAACATGGGTTATAGCCCATCGTTTTTTGAAAATTTGAAAAAAAAAATTAACCTCGTTTTTCATAATTTTTGAACATGGGCTATAGCCCATACCGTACGGCATACTATAGCACGCCGTTTTTCATCATTTTTGAGGATTTGAAAAAATGTCAAAATTTCAAAAAACATGGGTTATAGCCCATCGTTTTTTGAAATTTTGATTTTTTTTTTAACCTCGTTTTTCATCATTTTTGAACATGGGCTATAGCCCCTACCGTACGGCATACTATAGCACGCCGTTTTTCATCATTTTTGAGGATTTGAAAAAAAATAAAAATTTCAAAAAACATGGGTTATAGCCCATCATTTTTTGAAATTTTGAAAAAAAAATTAACCTCGTTTTTCATCATTTTTGAACATGGGCTATAGCCCCTACCGTACGGCATACTATAGCACGCCGTTTTTCATCATTTTTGAGGATTTGAAAAAAAAATCAAAATTTAAAAAAACATGGGTTATAGCCCATCGTTTTTTTTAATTTTGAAAAAAACATTAACCTCGTTTTTCATCATTTTTGAACAGGGGCTATAGCCCCTACCGTACGGCATACTATAGCACGTCGTTTTTCATCATTTTTGAGGATTTGAAAAAAAATCTAAATTTCAAAAACATGGGTTATAGCCCATCGTTTTTTTTTATTTTGATTTTTTTTTTAACCTCGTTTTTCATCATTTTTGAACATGGGCTATAGCCCCTACCGTACGGCATAATATAGCACGCCCTTTTTCATCATTTTTGAGGATTTAAAAAAAAATCAAAATTTCAAAAAACATGGCTTATAGCCCATCGTTTTTTGAAATTTTGAAAAAAAAAAATACCTCGTTTTTCATCATTTTTGAACAGGGGCTATAGCCCCTACCGTACGGCATACTATAGCACGCCGTTTTTTCATCATTTTTGAGGATTTGAAAAAAATTCAAAATTTCAAAAACATGGGTTATAGCCCATCGTTTTTTGAAAATTTGAATTTTTTTTAACCTCGTTTTTCATCATTTTTGAACATGGGCTATAGCCCCTACCGTACGGCATAATATAGCACGCCCTTTTTCCACATTTTTGAGGATTTGAAAAAAATTCAAAATTTCAAAAAACATGGGTTATAGCCCATCGTTTTTTGAAAATTTGAAAAAAAAAATTAACCTCGTTTTTCATCATTTTTGAACATGGGCTATAGCCCCTACCGTACGGCATACTATAGCACGCCGTTTTTCATCATTTTTGAGGATTTGAAAAAAATTCAAAATTTCAAAAAACATGGGTTATAGCCCATTGTTCTTTGAAATTTTGAAAAAAAAAAATAACCTCGTTTTTCATCATTTTTGAACAGGGGCTATAGCCCCTACCGTACGGCATACTATAGCACGTCGTTTTTCTACATTTTTGAGGATTTGAAAAAAATTCAAAATTAAAAAAAACATGGGTTATAGCCCATCGTTTTTTGAAATTTTGATTTTTTTTTTAACCTCGTTTTTCATCATTTTTGAACTTGGGCTATAGCCCCTACCGTACGGCATACTATAGCACGCCGTTTTTCATCATTTTTGAGGATTTGAAAAAATTTCAAAATTTCAAAAAACATGGGTTATAGCCCATCATTTTTTGAAATTTTGAAAAAAAAATTAACCTCGTTTTTCATCATTTTTGAACATGGGCTATAGCCCCTACCGTACGGCATACTATAGCACGCCGTTTTTCATCATTTTTGAGGATTTGAAAAAAAAATCAAAATTTCAAAAAACATGGGTTATAGCCCATCGTTTTTTGAAATTTTGAAAAAAACATTAACCTCGTTTTTCATCATTTTTGAACAGGGGCTATAGCCCCTACCGTACGGCATACTATAGCACGTCGTTTTTCATCATTTTTGAGGATTTGAAAAAAATTCAAAATTTCAAAAAACATGGGTTATAGCCCATCGTTTTTTTGAAAATTTGAAAAAAAAAATTAACCTCGTTTTTCATCATTTTTGAACATGGGCTATAGCCCCTACCGTACGGCATACTATAGCACGCCGTTTTTTCATCATTTTTGAGGATTTGAAAAAAATTCAAAATTTCAAAAACATGGGTTATAGCCCATCGTTTTTTGAAATTTTGATTTTTTTTTAACCTCGTTTTTCATCATTTTTGAACATGGGCTATAGCCCCTACCGTACGGCATAATATAGCACGCCCTTTTCCATCATTTTTGAGGATTTGAAAAAAATTCAAAATTTCAAAAAACATGGGTTATAGCCCATCGTTTTTTGAAAATTTGAAAAAAAAATATTAACCTCGTTTTTCATCATTTTTGAACATGGGCTATAGCCCCTACCGTACGGCATACTATAGCACGCCGTTTTTCATCATTTTTGAGGATTTGAAAAAATTTCAAAATTTCAAAAAACATGGGTTATAGCCCATTGTTCTTTGAAATTTTGGGAAAAAAAAATAACCTCGTTTTTCATAATTTTTTAACATGGGCTATAGCCCCTACCGTACGGCATACTATAGCACGCCGTTTTTCATCATTTTTGAGGATTTGAAAAAAATTCAAAATTTCAAAAAACATGGGTTATAGCCCATCGTTTTTTGAAAATTTGATTTTTTTTTTAACCTCGTTATTCATCATTTTTTAACATGGGCTATAGCCCCTACCGTACGGCATACTATAGCACGCCGTTTTTCATCATTTTTGAGGATTTGAAAAAAAATTCAAAATTTCAAAAAACATGGGTTATAGCCTATCGTTTTTTTAAATTTTGATTTTTTTTTAACCTCGTTTTTCATCTTTTTTGAACAGGGGCTATAGCCCCTACCGTACGGCATACTATAGCATGCCGTTTTTCATCATTTTAGAGGATTTGAAAAAAATGCAAAATTTAAAAAAACATGGGTTATAGCCCATCGTTTTTTGAAAATTTGAAAAAAAAAAATTACCTCGTTTTTCATCATTTTTGAACATGGGCTATAGCCCCTACCGTACGGCATACTATAGCACGCCGTTTTTCATCATTTTTGAGGATTTGAAAAAATTTCAAAATTTCAAAAAACATGGGTTATAGCCCATTGTTCTTTGAAATTTTGGAGAAAAAAAAATAACCTCGTTTTTCATCATTTTTGAACATGGGCTATAGCCCCTACCGTACGGCATACTATAGCACGCCGTTTTTCATCATTTTTGAGGATTTGAAAAAAAAATCAAAATTTCAAAAAACATGGGTTATAGCCCATCGTTTTTTGAAAATTTGAAAAAGAAAATAACCTCGTTTTTCATCATTTTTGAACATGGGCTATAGCCCCTACCGTACGGTATACTATAGCATGCCGTTTTTCATCATTTTTGAGGATTTGAAAAAAATTCAAAATTTCAAAAAACATGGGTTATAGCCCATCGTTTTTTGAAAATTTGAAAAAGAAAATAACCTCGTTTTTCATCATTTTTGAACATGGGCTATAGCCCCTACCGTACGGCATACTATAGCACGCCGTTTTTCATCATTTTTGAGGATTTGAAAAAATGTCAAAATTTCAAAAAACATGGGTTATAGCCCATTGTTCTTTGAAATTTTGGAGAAAAAAAAATAACCTCGTTTTTCATCATTTTTGAACATGGGCTATAGCCCCTACCGTACGGCATACTATAGCACGCCGTTTTTCATCATTTTTGAGGATTTGAAAAAAATTCAAAATTTCAAAAAACATGGGTTATAGCCCATCGTTTTTTGAAAATTTGAAAAAAAAAATTACCTCGTTTTTCATCATTTTTGAACATGGGCTATAGCCCCTACCGTACGGCATACTATAGCACGCCGTTTTTCATCATTTTTGAGGATTTGAAAAAAATTCAAAATTTCAAAAAACATGGGTTATAGCCCATCGTTTTTTGAAATTTTTCATTTTTTTTCAAAAAACAAAATATCTTCGTTTTTCATCATAGTCTCAGAGCGCATGCTATAGGGTGATAAATCATGTAAATACAACACATTGAGCAGGGCACTGCAGGGAGTTGAACCCCGTTCAGTGAACCATGTAAATACAACACATTGAGCAGGGCACTGCAGGGAGTTGAACCCCGTTCTGGTAAACCAGGAAGTACCACAACCAGTGCCTAAGTTTGTTCTGTTGTAGTTTACAGGTTCAACAGCAATCACATTCATTACATTATTTTTTTTTTATTAAATTAATAACAAAAAAAAATCTAAAAACCTAAAAACGATGGGCTATAACCCATCGTTTTTTTTTTTTTTTTCATTTTTTTTCAAATCCTCAAAAATGATGAAAAACGGCGTGCTATTGTATGCCGTATGGTATGGGCTATTAGACGAGCGTCTAAAAATGGGATAAAAATGTCTAAATATAGACGTCTAAAACACGTCTAATAATAGACGTGTTTTAGACGTCTATTTTTAGACGTTTACGGCATACTATAGCACGCCGTTTTTCATCATTTTTGAGGATTTGAAAAAAATAAAAAATAAAAGAAAACGATGGGTTATAGCCCATTGTTTTTTGAATAAAAAATAAAAAATTCAAATCCTCAAAAATGATGAAACGGCATACGGCAAAATACGGCAAAATGGGATAAAAACGTCAAAAAATAGACGTCTAAAACACGTCTATTTTTAGACGTTTTTTTATCCCATTTTTGACCATGGGCTATGGCCCATACCCTACAGCATACTATAGCACGCCGTTTTTCATCATTTTTGAGGATTTGAAAAAAACTTCAAAAAAATCAAAAAATGATATAACCCATCGTTTTTTTTTTTTTCAAATCCTCAAAAATAATGAAAAACGGCGTGCTATTGTATGCCGTATGGTATGGGCTATTAGACGAGCGTCTAAAAATGGGATAAAAACGTCTAAATATAGACGTCTAAAACACATCTAAAAATAGACGTGTTTTAGACGTCTATTTTTAGACGTTTTTTATCCCATTTTTGACCATGGGCTATGGCCCATACCCTACGGCATACTATAGCACGCCGTTTTTCATCATTTTTGAGGATTCTTTTTTATTTTTTTATTAAAAAAACAATGGGCTATAACCCATCGTTTTTTGTTTTTTTTCATTTTTTTCAAATCCTCAAAAATAATGAAAAACGGCGTGCTATTGTATGCCGTATGGTATGGGCTATTAGACGAGCGTCTAAAAATGGGATAAAAACGTCTAAAAATAGACGTCTAAAACACGTCTATTTTTAGACGTGTTTTAGACGTCTATTTTTAGACGTTTTTTATCCCATTTTTGACCATGGGCTATGGCCCATACCCTACGGCATACTATAGCACGCCGTTTTTCATCATTTTTGAGGATTTGAAAAAAACTTCAAAAAAATCAAAAAACGATGGGCTATAACCCATCGTTTTTTGTTTTTTTCATTTTTTTCAAATCCTCAAAAATGATGAAAAACGGCGTGCTATTGTATGCCGTATGGTATGGGCTATTAGACGAGCGTCTAAAAATGGGATAAAAATGTCAAAAAATAGACGTCTAAAACACGTCTAAAAATAGACGTGTTTTAGACGTCTATTTTTTGACGTTTTTTATCGCATTTTTGACCATGGGCTATAGCCCATACCGTTCGGCATACTATAGCAAACCGTTTTTCATCATTTTTGAGGATTTGAAAAAAAATCAAAAAACAATGGGCTATAACCCATCGTTTTTTGTTTTTTTCATTTTTTTCAAATCCTCAAAAATAATGAAAAACGGCGTGCTATTGTATGCCGTATGGTATGGGCTATTAGACGAGCGTCTAAAAATGGGATAAAAACGTCTAAATATAGACGTCTAAAACACGTCTATTTTTAGACGTGTTTTAGACGTCTATTTTTAGACGTTTTTTATCCCATTTTTGACCATGGGCTATGGCCCATACCCTACGGCATACTATAGCACGCCGTCTTTCATCATTTTTGAGGATTTGAAAAAAACTTCAAAAAAATAAAAAAATGGTGGGCTATAACCCATCGTTTTTTTTTTTTTTTTTTTTTTTAATCCTCGAAAATAATGAAAAACGGCGTGCTATTGTATGCCGTATGGTATGGGCTATTAGACGAGCGTCTAAAAATGGGATAAAAACGTCTAAATATAGACGTCTAAAACACGTCTAAAAATAGACGTGTTTTAGACGTCTATTTTTAGACGTTTTTTATCCCATTTTTGACCATGGGCTATGGCTCATACCCTACGGCATACTATAGCACGCCGTTTTTCATCATTTTTGAGAATTTGAAAAAAACTCTAAAAATCTAAAAACGTTGGGCTATAACCCATCGTTTTTTCTTTTTTTTTCAAATCCTCAAAAATAATGAAAAACGGCGTGCTATTGTATGCCGTATGGTATGGGCTATTAGACGAGCGTCTAAAAATGGGATAAAAACGTCTAAAAATAGAGGTCTAAAACACGTCTATTTTTAGACGTGTTTTAGACGTCTATTTTTAGGTGTTTTTTATCCCATTTTTGACCATGGGCTATGGCCCATACCCTACGGCATACTATAGCACGCCGTTTTTCATCATTTTTGAGGATTTGAAAAAAACTTCTAAAAAATCAAAAAACGATGGGCTATAACTCATCGTTTTTTTTTTTTTTTTTTTTTTTTAATCCTCAAAAATAATGAAAAATGGCGTGCTATTGTATGCCGTATGGTATGGGCTATTGGACGAGCGTCTACAAATGGGATAAAAACGTCTAAATATAGACGTCTAAAACACGTCTAAAAATAGACGTGTTTTAGACGTCTATTTTTAGACGTTTTTTATCCCATTTTTGACCATGGGCTATGGCCCATACCCTACGGCATACTATAGCACGCCGTCTTTCATCATTTTTGAGGATTTGAAAAAAACTTCAAAAAAATCAAAAAATGATGGGCTATAACCCATCGTTTTTTTTTTTTTTTTTTCAAATCCTCAAAAATAATGAAAAACGGCGTGCTATTGTATGCCGTATGGTATGGGCTATTAGACGAGCGTCTAAAAATGGGATAAAAACGTCTAAATATAGACGTCTAAAACACGTCTATTTTTAGACGTGTTTTAGACGTCTATTTTTAGACGTTTTTTATCCCATTTTTGACCATGGGCTATGGCCCATACCCTACGGCATACTATAGCACGCCGTCTTTCACCATTTTTGAGGATTTGAAAAAAACTTCAAAAAAATCAAAAAATGGTGGGCTATAACCCATCGTTTTTTTTTGTTTTTTTGTTTAAAATCCTCAAAAATAATGAAAAACGGCGTGCTATTGTATGCCGTATGGTATGGGCTATTAGACGAGCGTCTAAAAATGGGATAAAAACGTCTAAATATAGACGTCTAAAACACGTCTAAAAATAGACGTGTTTTAGACGTCTATTTTTAGACGTTTTTTATCCCATTTTTGACCATGGGCTATGGCTCATACCCTACGGCATACTATAGCACGCCGTTTTTCATCATTTTTGAGGATTTGAAAAAAACTTCTAAAAAATCAAAAAACGATGGGCTATAACTCATCGTTTTTTTTTTTTTTTAAATCCTCAAAAATAATGAAAAATGGCGTGCTATTGTATGCCGTATGGTATGGGCTATTAGACGAGCGTCTACAAATGGGATAAAAACGTCTAAATATAGACGTCTAAAACACGTCTAAAAATAGACGTGTTTTAGACGTCTATTTTTAGACGTTTTTTATCCCATTTTTGACCATGGGCTATGGCTCATACCCTACGGCATACTATAGCACGCCGTTTTTCATCATTTTTGAGAATTTGAAAAAAACTCTAAAAATCTAAAAACGTTGGGCTATAACCCATCGTTTTTTCTTTTTTTTTCTTTTTTTTCAAATCCTCAAAAATAATGAAAAACGGCGTGCTATTGTATGCCGTATGGTATGGGCTATTAGACGAGCGTCTAAAAATGGGATAAAAACGTCTAAAAATAGAGGTCTAAAACACGTCTATTTTTAGACGTGTTTTAGACGTCTATTTTTAGGTGTTTTTTATCCCATTTTTGACCATGGGCTATGGCCCATACCCTACGGCATACTATAGCACGCCGTTTTTCATCATTTTTGAGGATTTGAAAAAAACTTCTAAAAAATCAAAAAACGATGGGCTATAACTCATCGTTTTTTTTTTTTTTTTTTTTTTTTTAATCCTCAAAAATAATGAAAAATGGCGTGCTATTGTATGCCGTATGGTATGGGCTATTGGACGAGCGTCTACAAATGGGATAAAAACGTCTAAATATAGACGTCTAAAACACGTCTAAAAATAGACGTGTTTTAGACGTCTATTTTTAGACGTTTTTTATCCCATTTTTGACCATGGGCTATGGCCCATACCCTACGGCATACTATAGCACGCCGTCTTTCATCATTTTTGAGGATTTGAAAAAAACTTCAAAAAAATCAAAAAATGATGGGCTATAACCCATCGTTTTTTTTTTTTTTTTTTCAAATCCTCAAAAATAATGAAAAACGGCGTGCTATTGTATGCCGTATGGTATGGGCTATTAGACGAGCGTCTAAAAATGGGATAAAAACGTCTAAATATAGACGTCTAAAACACGTCTATTTTTAGACGTGTTTTAGACGTCTATTTTTAGACGTTTTTTATCCCATTTTTGACCATGGGCTATGGCCCATACCCTACGGCATACTATAGCACGCCGTCTTTCACCATTTTTGAGGATTTGAAAAAAACTTCAAAAAAATCAAAAAATGGTGGGCTATAACCCATCGTTTTTTTTTTGTTTTTTTGTTTAAAATCCTCAAAAATAATGAAAAACGGCGTGCTATTGTATGCCGTATGGTATGGGCTATTAGACGAGCGTCTAAAAATGGGATAAAAACGTCTAAATATAGACGTCTAAAACACGTCTAAAAATAGACGTGTTTTAGACGTCTATTTTTAGACGTTTTTTATCCCATTTTTGACCATGGGCTATGGCTCATACCCTACGGCATACTATAGCACGCCGTTTTTCATCATTTTTGAGGATTTGAAAAAAACTTCTAAAAAATCAAAAAACGATGGGCTATAACTCATCGTTTTTTTTTTTTTTTTTTTTTTTTAAATCCTCAAAAATAATGAAAAATGGCGTGCTATTGTATGCCGTATGGTATGGGCTATTAGACGAGCGTCTACAAATGGGATAAAAACGTCTAAATATAGACGTCTAAAACACGTCTAAAAATAGACGTGTTTTAGACGTCTATTTTTAGACGTTTTTTATCCCATTTTTGACCATGGGCTATGGCTCATACCCTACGGCATACTATAGCACGCCGTTTTTCATCATTTTTGAGAATTTGAAAAAAACTCTAAAAATCTAAAAACGATGGGCTATAACCCATCGTTTTTTTTTTTTTTTTCTTTTTTTTCAAATCCTCAAAAATAATGAAAAACGGCGTGCTATTGTATGCCGTATGGTATGGGCTATTAGACGAGCGTCTAAAAATGGGATAAAAACGTCTAAAAATAGAGGTCTAAAACACGTCTATTTTTAGACGTGTTTTAGACGTCTATTTTTAGGTGTTTTTTATCCCATTTTTGACCATGGGCTATGGCCCATACCCTACGGCATACTATAGCACGCCGTTTTTCATCATTTTTGAGGATTTGAAAAAAACTTCTAAAAAATCAAAAAACGATGGGCTATAACTCATCGTTTTTTTTTTTTTTTTTTATCCTCAAAAATAATGAAAAATGGCGTGCTATTGTATGCCGTATGGTATGGGCTATTAGACGAGCGTCTACAAATGGGATAAAAACGTCTAAATATAGACGTCTAAAACACGTCTATTTTTAGACGTGTTTTAGACGTCTATTTTTAGACGTTTTTTATCCCATTTTTGACCATGGGCTATGGCTCATACCCTACGGCATACTATAGCACGCCGTTTTTCATCATTTTTGAGGATTTGAAAAAAAATCTAAAAATCTAAAAACGATGGGCTATAACCCATCGTTTTGTTTTGTTTTTTCTTTTTTTTCAAATCCTCAAAAATAATGAAAAACAGCGTGCTATTGTATGCCGTATGGTATGGGCTATTAGACGAGCGTCTAAAAATGAGATAAAAACGACAAAAAATAGACGTCTAAAACACGTCTATTTTTAGACGTGTTTTAGACGTCTATTTTTAGACGTTTTTTATCCCATTTTTGACCATGGGCTATGGCCCATACCCTACGGCATACTATAGCACGCCGTCTTTCATCATTTTTGAGGATTTGAAAAAAACTTCAAAAAAATCAAAAAATGGTAGGCTATAACCCATCGTTTTTTTTTTTTTCTTTTTTTTTAATCCTCAAAAATAATGAAAAACGGCGTGCTATTGTATGCCGTATGGTATGGGCTATTAGACGAGCGTCTAAAAATGGGATAAAAACGTCTAAATATAGACGTCTAAAACACGTCTAAAAATAGACGTGTTTTAGACGTCTATTTTTAGACGTTTTTTATCCCATTTTTGACCATGGGCTATGGCTCATACCCTACGGCATACTATAGCACGCCGTTTTTCATCATTTTTGAGAATTTGAAAAAAACTCTAAAAATCTAAAAACGATGGGCTATAACCCATCGTTTTGTTTTTTTTTTCCTTTTTTTTCAAATCCTCAAAAATAATGAAAAACGGCGTGCTATTGTATGCCGTATGGTATGGGCTATTAGACGAGCGTCTAAAAATGGGATAAAAACGTCTAAAAATAGAGGTCTAAAACACGTCTATTTTTAGACGTGTTTTAGACGTCTATTTTTAGGTGTTTTTTATCCCATTTTGGACCATGGGCTATGGCCCATACCCTACGGCATACTATAGCACGCCGTTTTTCATCATTTTTGAGGATTTGAAAAAAACTTCTAAAAAATCAAAAAACGATGGGCTATAACTCATCGTTTTTTTTTTTTTTTTTTTTTTTAAATCCTCAAAAATAATGAAAAATGGCGTGCTATTGTATGCCGTATGGTATGGGCTATTAGACGAGCGTCTACAAATGGGATAAAAACGTCTAAATATAGACGTCTAAAACACGTCTAAAAATAGACGTGTTTTAGACGTCTATTTTTAGACGTTTTTTATCCCATTTTTGACCATGGGCTATGGCCCATACCCTACGGCATACTATAGCACGCCGTCTTTCATCATTTTTGAGGATTTGAAAAAAACTTCAAAAAAATCAAAAAATGGTAGGCTATAACCCATCGTTTTTTTTTTTTTTTTTTTTTTAATCCTCAAAAATAATGAAAAACGGCGTGCTATTGTATGCCGTATGGTATGGGCTATTAGACGAGCGTCTAAAAATGGGATACTATAGCACGCCGTTTTTCATCATTTTTGAGAATTTGAAAAAAACTCTAAAAATCTAAAAACGATGGGCTATAACCCATCGGTTTTTTTTTTTTTTTCTTTTTTTTCAAATCCTCAAAAATAATGAAAAACGGCGTGCTATTGTATGCCGTATGGTATGGGCTATTAGACGAGCGTCTAAAAATGGGATAAAAACGTCTAAAAATAGAGGTCTAAAACACGTCTATTTTTAGACGTGTTTTAGACGTCTATTTTTAGGTGTTTTTTATCCCATTTTTGACCATGGGCTATGGCCCATACCCTACGGCATACTATAGCACGCCGTTTTTCATCATTTTTGAGGATTTGAAAAAAACTTCAAAAAAATCAAAAAACGATGGGCTATAACTCATCGTTTTTTTTTTTTTTTTTTTTTTTTTATCCTCAAAAATAATGAAAAATGGCGTGCTATTGTATGCCGTATGGTATGGGCTATTAGACGAGCGTCTACAAATGGGATAAAAACGTCTAAATATAGACGTCTAAAACACGTCTAAAAATAGACGTGTTTTAGACCTCTATTTTTAGACGTTTTTATCCCATTTTTAGACGCTCGTCTAATAGCCCATACCATACGGCATACTATAGCACGCCGTTTTTCATCATTTTTGAGAATTTGAAAAAAACTCTAAAAATCTAAAAACGATGGGCTATAACCCATCGTTTTTTTTTTTTTTTTTTTTTTTTCAAATCCTCAAAAATAATGAAAAACGGCGTGCTATTGTATGCCGTATGGTATGGGCTATTAGACGAGCGTCTAAAAATGGGATAAAAACGTCTAAAAATAGAGGTCTAAAACACGTCTATTTTTTGACGTGTTTTAGACGTCTATTTTTAGGTGTTTTTTATCCCATTTTTGACCATGGGCTATGGCCCATACCCTACGGCATACTATAGCACGCCGTTTTTCATCATTTTTGAGGATTTGAAAAAAACTTCTAAAAAATCAAAAAACGATGGGCTATAACTCATCGTTTTTTTTTTTTTTTTTTTTTTTTTAATCCTCAAAAATAATGAAAAATGGCGTGCTATTGTATGCCGTATGGTATGGGCTATTAGACGAGCGTCTACAAATGGGATAAAAACGTCTAAATATAGACGTCTAAAACACGTCTAAAAATAGACGTGTTTTAGACGTCTATTTTTAGACGTTTTTTATCCCATTTTTGACCATGGGCTATGGCTCATACCCTACGGCATACTATAGCACGCCGTTTTTCATCATTTTTGAGGATTTGAAAAAAACTCTAAAAATCTAAAAACGATGGGCTATAACCCATCGTTTTGTTTTGTTTTTTCTTTTTTTTCAAATCCTCAAAAATAATGAAAAACAGCGTGCTATTGTATGCCGTATGGTATGGGCTATTAGACGAGCGTCTAAAAATGAGATAAAAACGACAAAAAATAGACGTCTAAAACACGTCTATTTTTAGACGTGTTTTAGACGTCTATTTTTAGACGTTTTTTATCCCATTTTTGACCATGGGCTATGGCCCATACCCTACGGCATACTATAGCACGCCGTCTTTCATCATTTTTGAGGATTTGAAAAAAACTTCAAAAAAATCAAAAAATGGTAGGCTATAACCCATCGTTTTTTTTTTTATCCTCAAAAATAATGAAAAACGGCGTGCTATTGTATGCCGTATGGTATGGGCTATTAGACGAGCGTCTAAAAATGGGATAAAAACGTCTAAATATAGACGTCTAAAACACGTCTAAAAATAGACGTGTTTTAGACGTCTATTTTTAGACGTTTTTTATCCCATTTTTGACCATGGGCTATGGCTCATACCCTACGGCATACTATAGCACGCCGTTTTTCATCATTTTTGAGAATTTGAAAAAAACTCTAAAAATCTAAAAACGATGGGCTATAACCCATCGTTTTTTTTTTTTTTTCCTTTTTTTTCAAATCCTCAAAAATAATGAAAAACGGCGTGCTATTGTATGCCGTATGGTATGGGCTATTAGACGAGCGTCTAAAATGGGATAAAAACGTCTAAAAATAGAGGTCTAAAACACGTCTATTTTTAGACGTGTTTTAGACGTCTATTTTTAGGTGTTTTTTATCCCATTTTTGACCATGGGCTATGGCCCATACCCTACGGCATACTATAGCACGCCGTTTTTCATCATTTTTGAGGATTTGAAAAAAACTTCTAAAAAATCAAAAAACGATGGGCTATGACTCATCGTTTATTTTTATTTATTTATTTTTTAATCCTCAAAAATAATGAAAAATGGCGTGCTATTGTATGCCGTATGGTATGGGCTATTAGACGAGCGTCTACAAATGGGATAAAAACGTCTAAATATAGACGTCTAAAACACGTCTAAAAATAGACGTGTTTTAGACGTCTATTTTTAGACGTTTTTTATCCCATTGTTGACCATGGGCTATGGCCCATACCCTACGGCATACTATAGCACGCCGTCTTTCATCATTTTTGAGGATTTGAAAAAAACTTCAAAAAAATCAAAAAATGGTAGGCTATAACCCATCGTTTTTTTTTTTTTTTTTTTTTTAATCCTCAAAAATAATGAAAAACGGCGTGCTATTGTATGCCGTATGGTATGGGCTATTAGACGAGCGTCTAAAAATGGGATGCTATAGCACGCCGTTTTTCATCATTTTTGAGAATTTGAAAAAAACTCTAAAAATCTAAAAACGATGGGCTATAACCCATCGTTTTTTTTTTTTTTTTCTTTTTTTTCAAATCCTCAAAAATAATGAAAAACGGCGTGCTATTGTATGCCGTATGGTATGGGCTATTAGACGAGCGTCTAAAAATGGGATAAAAACGTCTAAAAATAGAGGTCTAAAACACGTCTATTTTTAGACGTGTTTTAGACGTCTATTTTTAGGTGTTTTTTATCCCATTTTTGACCATGGGCTATGGCCCATACCCTACGGCATACTATAGCACGCCGTTTTTCATCATTTTTGAGGATTTGAAAAAAACTTCAAAAAAATCAAAAAACGATGGGCTATAACTCATCGTTTTTTTTTTTTTTTTTTTTTTTTTAATCCTCAAAAATAATGAAAAATGGCGTGCTATTGTATGCCGTATGGTATGGGCTATTAGACGAGCGTCTACAAATGGGATAAAAACGTCTAAATATAGACGTCTAAAACACGTCTAAAAATAGACGTGTTTTAGACGTCTATTTTTAGACGTTTTTTATCCCATTTTTGACCATGGGCTATGGCTCATACCCTACGGCATACTATAGCACGCCGTTTTTCATCATTTTTGAGAATTTGAAAAAAACTCTAAAAATCTAAAAACGATGGGCTATAACCCATCGTTTTTTTTTTTTTTTTTTTTTTTTTCAAATCCTCAAAAATAATGAAAAACGGCGTGCTATTGTATGCCGTATGGTATGGGCTATTAGACGAGCGTCTAAAAATGGGATAAAAACGTCTAAAAATAGAGGTCTAAAACACGTCTATTTTTTGACGTGTTTTAGACGTCTATTTTTAGGTGTTTTTTATCCCATTTTTGACCATGGGCTATGGCCCATACCCTACGGCATACTATAGCACGCCGTTTTTCATCATTTTTGAGGATTTGAAAAAAACTTCTAAAAAATCAAAAAACGATGGGCTATAACTCATCGTTTTTTGTTTTTTTTTAATCCTCAAAAATAATGAAAAATGGCGTGCTATTGTATGCCGTATGGTATGGGCTATTAGACGAGCGTCTACAAATGGGATAAAAACGTCTAAATATAGACGTCTAAAACACGTCTAAAAATAGACGTGTTTTAGACGTCTATTTTTAGACGTTTTTTATCCCATTTTTGACCATGGGCTATGGCTCATACCCTACGGCATACTATAGCACGCCGTTTTTCATCATTTTTGAGGATTTGAAAAAAACTCTAAAAATCTAAAAACGATGGGCTATAACCCATCGTTTTGTTTTTTTTTTCCTTTTTTTTCAAATCCTCAAAAATAATGAAAAACAGCGTGCTATTGTATGCCGTATGGTATGGGCTATTAGACGAGCGTCTAAAAATGAGATAAAAACGACTAAAAATAGACGTCTAAAACACGTCTATTTTTAGACGTGTTTTAGACGTCTATTTTTAGACGTTTTTTATCCCATTTTTGACCATGGGCTATGGCCCATACCCTACGGCATACTATAGCACGCCGTTTTTCATCATTTTTGAGGATTTGAAAAAAACTTCTAAAAAATCAAAAAACGATGGGCTATAACTCATCGTTTTTTTTTTTTTTTTAATCCTCAAAAATAATGAAAAATGGCGTGCTATTGTATGCCGTATGGTATGGGCTATTAGACGAGCGTCTACAAATGGGATAAAAACGTCTAAATATAGACGTCTAAAACACGTCTAAAAATAGACGTGTTTTAGACGTCTATTTTTAGACGTTTTTTATCCCATTTTTGACCATGGGCTATGGCTCATACCCTACGGCATACTATAGCACGCCGTTTTTCATCATTTTTGAGGATTTGAAAAAAACTCTAAAAATCTAAAAACGATGGGCTATAACCCATCGTTTTGTTTTTTTTTTCCTTTTTTTTCAAATCCTCAAAAATAATGAAAAACAGCGTGCTATTGTATGCCGTATGGTATGGGCTATTAGACGAGCGTCTAAAAATGAGATAAAAACGACTAAAAATAGACGTCTAAAACACGTCTATTTTTAGACGTGTTTTAGACGTCTATTTTTAGACGTTTTTTATCCCATTTTTGACCATGGGCTATGGCCCATACCCTACGGCATACTATAGCACGCCGTCTTTCATCATTTTTGAGGATTTGAAAAAAACTTCAAAAAAATCAAAAAATGGTGGGCTATAACCCATCGTTTCTTTTTTTTCTTTTTTTTTTAATCCTCAAAAATAATGAAAAACGGCGTGCTATTGTATGCCGTATGGTATGGGCTATTAGACGAGCGTCTAAAAATGGGATAAAAACGTCTAAATATAGACGTCTAAAACACGTCTAAAAATAGACGTGTTTTAGACGTCTATTTTTAGACGTTTTTTATCCCATTTTTGACCATGGGCTATGGCTCATACCCTACGGCATACTATAGCACGCCGTTTTTCATCATTTTTGAGAATTTGAAAAAAACTCTAAAAATCTAAAAACGATGGGCTATAACCCATCGTTTTTTTTTTTTTTTTTTCAAATCCTCAAAAATAATGAAAAACGGCGTGCTATTGTATGCCGTATGGTATGGGCTATTAGACGAGCGTCTAAAAATGGGATAAAAACGTCTAAATATAGACGTCTAAAACACGTCTATTTTTAGACGTGTTTTAGACGTCTATTTTTAGACGTTTTTTATCCCATTTTTGACCATGGGCTATGGCCCATACCCTACGGCATACTATAACACGCCGTCTTTCATCATTTTTGAGGATTTGAAAAAAACTTCAAAAAAATCAAAAAATTCAAAAAACAATGGGCTATAACCCATCGTTTTTTGTTTTTTTCATTTTTTTCAAATCCTCAAAAATGATGAAAAACGGCGTGCTATTGTATGCCGTATGGTATGGGCTATTAGACGAGCGTCTAAAAATGGGATAAAAACGACTAAAAATAGACGTCTAAAACACGTCTATTTTTAGACGTGTTTTAGACGTCTATTTTTAGAAGTTTTTTATCCCATTTTTGACCATGGGCTATGGCCCATACCCTACGGCATACTATAGCACGCCGTTTTTCATCATTTTTGAGGATTTGAAAAAAAAATCAAAAAACAATGGGCTAACCCATCGTTTTTTGTTTGTTTCATTTTTTTCAAATCCTCAAAAATGATGAAAAACGGCGTGCTATTGTATGCCGTATGGTATGGGCTATTAGACGAGCGTCTAAAAATGGGATAAAAACGACTAAAAATAGACGTCTAAAACACGTCTATTTTTAGAGGTGTTTTAGACGTCTATTTTTAGAAGTTTTTTATCCCATTTTTGACCATGGGCTATGGCCCATACCCTACGGCAGGGGTGCCCAACCAGTCGACCGCGGTCTACCGGTAGACCGCGAGATGATTTCGGGAAAAAGAAAAAAAAAGTGAGCTGGATAGCTTGAGCCCTCCATAATACACTGCTACCGAAAATAGCAGATCTACAACCTCTCTACAAGTGCATTATGCATTGCATCAGTCAGGTTGTTTGCTTGTACATCTGTTCTGCACGTGAATAAATTAAACCTCAAATTAAACGATTGGTCGAAAACAGCGGAGGTGGTGTTTTCAGCTTGGTTAACGTGAATAAATTATAATTGGAAGCCGTCAATGGTCAATGAACCGTCAATCAAGTCAACAGGTGGAGTTACGCCCATCATGCCTGCGGATGTTTTGATGCATTAAAACTGGTGTAGTGTAGGAAAAAAAGGGATTTGAGACAAGCGACAATAATGGCACAACAACCGAAACGACCCAAAACTTATCATTTTCACAAAGAGTGGGAGGAGGAGTTTTTCTTTATTTATTTCAAAGATAAATCGATCTGTCTGCTCTGCAATGCGACGGTTGCCCTCCCCAAAAGGGGCAACTTGGAGCGGCATTATTCTTCAATGCACCAAAAGAAGATCGACCCAGCCTTCCCAAAAAAATCAGTCCTACGAACGACAAAGGTACAGGAATTGAAAGACCGTTTAGCGGGGCAACAAGCAACTTTTACGAGGCCGACAACCAAGGCAAAGGCGGCTACAATAGCGTCATATCGTGTTAGCCACGTTCTCGCAAAAAAAAAGAAATCATTCAAAGACGGGGAATTAGTAAAAGAGGCGATTACTGCCGCTGCTGATTCACTGTTTGATGACTTCAAAAACAAGCAGGATATTATGAATGCCGTCAAAGACCTTCAGCTGTCACGTAATACTGTGACCCGGCGCTGTGAGGAAATGTCAGGAGATGTCCAGGAGCAATTAAAAAAGGACATTGACAATTGTGAGTGTTATTCCCTGCAGTTCGATGAATCCACTGACATGGTAGATGTGGCGCAGCTATGCATCTTCATTAGAATGGCCTTTGAAAACATGAGCGCAAAAGAAGAGCTTCTCACCATATTGCCACTTAAGGGCCACACTAGAGGTGAAGATATCTTTCAGGCGTTCATGGAATTCGTTCAGCAGAGCAAACTGCCCCTGCATAAACTCATCTCCATTACAACCGATGGGGCACCTGCTATGGTTGGCGGG
The DNA here is from genome assembly GCF_964188405.1 of Protomyctophum parallelum. Classification (NCBI taxonomy): domain Eukaryota; kingdom Metazoa; phylum Chordata; class Actinopteri; order Myctophiformes; family Myctophidae; genus Protomyctophum; species Protomyctophum parallelum. The sequence goes on along the minus strand of NC_139703.1, from coordinate 53,033,472 downwards.
AGAAATGGTTTCATTGGACTCTGCAAAAAAAGCGACGATTTTCCGGACTTCCTTAATTATCATTGCATCATTCACCAACAAGCACTGTGTGGTAAAGTTTTAAATATGAAGGAAGTGATGGATATCGCTATGAAGATCGTGTGCTCCGTTAGGGCAAGGAGCCTACAGAGGAGGTTGTTTCGTGCACACCTGGAGGAGACCGGAGCAGAGCACACAGACCTGCTGCTGCACACAGATGTAAGGTGGCTGAGCAGAGGTAAATTTCTGGAGAGATTCAGTGAATTGCTGCCTGAAATAAAAGAGTTTCTCAAGCTTGGTAAACATGTCGAATATACACAGCTAGAGAACAACAAATGGCTTTTGGATTTGGCATTCCTAACCGATCTCACTGGCCTGCTGAATGAGCTGAATTTAGAGCTGCAAGGCAAGGATAAATGCATAATTAACATGATCAGCTCAGTGAACGTGTTTAAAAGCAAGCTCAAGCTGTGGACAAGAAGACTGCAAAGCAGTGACCTGCAAAACTTTCCACACATGCAAGCAGCAGTTCAACGTCGGGGAGAGGAGGAGGAGAAGGAGAGGGAAGAGGAGGAGCAGGAGAGAGGAGGAGGAGAGAAGAAGAGGAGATGAGAGAAGAGGAGGACAGAGGAGGATGAGGAGGAGGAGGAGAGAGGAGGAAGAGGAGGAGGAGGAGGAGAGAGGAGAGAGGAGGAGAGAGGAGGAGGAGGGAAGAGGAGGACACTGCACTGCTCGATTATACATGTTATGTGGAGCAACTTCAAAAGATTGTGACAGAGTTTGAGAGGCGCTTCACAGACTTTTCAACAATTGAACCTGTTGCCAGCTTCATGTGTTTTCCTTTTGGAACTGTGGATATCGACACCATCACATCCAAAGTAGCCTCAGTGTTTCACCTGGACAGCCCTTCTGTGGAGAATGAGATCCTCACACTTCAAAATGACATTGAAATTAAATCCAGGGCAACACAAGGGATGCAGGGAGAGTTCTGGGAGCTACTGCTGCCTGAAAAGTATCCTAACCTCAGGAGATGTGCCATGAACATAACAGCTTTTTTTGGATCAACCTACCTGTGTGAGTCTGCTTTCTCTCACATGAAGTTCATCAAATCAAAGTACAGAACCACAATGACAGATGACCACCTTGTGGCCTGCCTGAGGCTTGCAACCAGCGCCTACAACCCAGACTTTGAGAAACTAGCCTCCTCTTCCCAGTGCCAGCGTTCCCACTAAGGTAGACTGACATTATTCAAATAACAAAAAAAAAAAGAAAATGTAAAAAAAAAAAAAACGAGAAAAAAAACGGAGACTTTGAACATCAGTGACTGTTGATTGTTTTGATTGATGGAAAAAATTTAATATTACAATTTGCAGGTCAATACAAAGTGCTGAGAGCACAAAAAAAAACACTCGAATGAATCTGTTGTCAGTGTGTATGGCAGAGTTCAATAAATCCCAAATGAGAAGTTGCAATGTTTTCATTCTTGTAATTCCGACCTTACAATGACTATTAATATTTTCTGTTGGTCATGTGCATATTGAATGCGTTATTACAGTACATTTTGGGCTGGTAGCCCTCGGCTAGGTGGCAAATTTGAAAGTAGATCTTGGGTCAAAAAAGGTTGGGCACCCCTGCCCTACGGCATACTATAGCACGCCGTTTTTCATCATTTTTGAGGATTTGAAAAAAAATTCAAAAAACAATGGGCTATAACCCATCGTTTTTTGTTTTTTTTCATTTTTTTCAAATCCTCAAAAATGATGAAAAATGGCGTGCTATTGTATGCCGTATGGTATGGGCTATTAGACGAGCGTCTAAAAATGGGATAAAAACGACTAAAAATAGACGTCTAAAACACGTCTATTTTTAGACGTGTTTTAGACGTCTATTTTTAGAAGTTTTTTATCCCATTTTTGACCATGGGCTATGGCCCATACCCTACGGCATACTATAGCACGCCGTTTTTCATCATTTTTGAGGATTTGAAAAAAAATTCAAAAAACAATGGGCTATAACCCATCGTTTTTTGTTTTTTTCATTTTTTTCAAATCCTCAAAAATGATGAAAAACGGCGTGCTATTGTATGCCGTATGGTATGGGCTATTAGACGAGCGTCTAAAAATGGGATAAAAACGACTAAAAATAGACGTCTAAAACACGTCTATTTGTAGACGTGTTTTAGATGTCTATTTTTAGACGTTTTTTATCCCATTTTTGACCATGGGCTATGGCCCATACCCTACGGCATACTATAGCACGCCGTTTTTCATCATTTTTGAGGATTTTAAAAAAAATTCAAAAAACAATGGGCTATAACCCATCGTTTTTTGTTTTTTTCATTTTTTTCAAATCCTCAAAAATGATGAAAAACGGCGTGCTATTGTATGCCGTATGGTATGGGCTATTAGACGAGCGTCTAAAAATGGGATAAAAACGTCTAAATATAGACGTCTAAAACACGCCTAAAAATCGACGTGTTTTAGACGTCTATTTTTAGAAGTTTTTTATCCCATTTTTGACCATGACCATACCCTACGGCATACTATAGCACGCCGTCTTTCATCATTTTTGAGGATTTGAAAAAAACTTCAAAAAAATCAAAAAATTATGGGCTATAACCCATCGTTTTTATTTTATTTTTCAAATCCTCAAAAATAATGAAAAACGGCGTGCTATTGTATGCCGTATGGTATGGCTATTAGACGAGCGTCTAAAAATGGGATAAAAACGTCTAAATATAGACGTCTAAAACACGTCTAAAAATAGACGTGTTTTAGACGTCTATTTTTAGACGTTTTTTATCCCATTTTTGACCATGGGCTATGGCCCATACCCTACGGCATACTATAGCACGCCGTTTTTCATCATTTTTTAGGATTTGAAAAAAAAATCAAAAAAATCAAAAAATTATGGGCTATGACCCATCGTTTTCTTTTTCTTTTTTCAAATCCTCAAAAATAATGAAAAACGGCGTGCTATTGTATGCCGTATGGTATGGGCTATTAGACGAGCGTCTAAAAATGTGATAAAAACGTCTAAAAATAGACGTCTAAAACACGTCTAAAAATAGACGTGTTTTAGACGTCTATTTTTAGACGTTTTTTATCCCATTTTTGACCATGGGCTATAGCCCATACCGTACGGCATACTATAGCACGCCGTTTTTCATCATTTTTGAGGATTTGAAAAAAAATCAAAAAATTCAAAAAACAATGGGCTATAACCCATCGTTTTTCATTTTTTTAATTTTTTTCAAATCCTCAAAAATGATGAAAAACGGCGTGCTATTGTATGCCGTATGGTATGGGCTATTAGACGAGCGTCTGAAAAGTGGGATAAAACGACTAAAAATAGACGTCTAAAACACGTCTATTTTTAGACGTGTTTTAGACGTCTATTTTTAGAAGTTTTTTATCCCATTTTTGACCATGGGCTATGGCCCATACCCTACGGCATACTATAGCACGCCGTTTTTCATCATTTTTGAGGATTTGAAAAAAAAATCAAAAAACAATGGGCTATAACCCATCGTTTTTTGTTTTTTTCATTTTTTTCAAATCCTCAAAAATGATGAAAAACGGCGTGCTATTGTATGCCGTATGGTATGGGCTATTAGACGAGCGTCTAAAAATGGGATAAAAACGACTAAAAATAGACGTCTAAAACACGTCTATTTTTAGACGTGTTTTAGACGTCTATTTTTAGAAGTTTTTTATCCCATTTTTGACCATGGGCTATGGCCCATACCCTACGGCATACTATAGCACGCCGTTTTTCATCATTTTTGAGGATTTGAAAAAAAATTCAAAAAACAATGGGCTATAACCCATCGTTTTTTGTTTTTTTCATTTTTTTCAAATCCTCAAAAATGATGAAAAACGGCGTGCTATTGTATGCCGTATGGTATGGGCTATTAGACGAGCGTCTAAAAATGGGATAAAAACGACTAAAAATAGACGTCTAAAACACGTCTATTTTTAGACGTGTTTTAGACGTCTATTTTTAGAAGTTTTTTATCCCATTTTTGACCATGGGCTATGGCCCATACCCTACGGCATACTATAGCACGCCGTTTTTCATCATTTTTGAGGATTTGAAAAAAAAATCAAAAAACAATGGGCTATAACCCATCGTTTTTCATTTTTTTCATTTTTTTCAAATCCTCAAAAATGATGAAAAACGGCGTGCTATTGTATGCCGTATGGTATGGGCTATTAGACGAGCGTCTAAAAATGGGATAAAAACGACTAAAAATAGACGTCTAAAACACGTCTATTTTTAGACGTGTTTTAGACGTCTATTTTTAGAAGTTTTTTATCCCATTTTTGACCATGGGCTATGGCCCATACCCTACGGCATACTATAGCACGCCGTTTTTCATCATTTTTGAGGATTTGAAAAAAAAATCAAAAAACAATGGGCTATAACCCATCGTTTTTTGTTTTTTTCATTTTTTTCAAATCCTCAAAAATGATGAAAAATGGCGTGCTATTGTATGCCGTATGGTATGGGCTATTAGACGAGCGTCTAAAAATGGGATAAAAACGACTAAAAATAGACGTCTAAAACACGTCTATTTTTAGACGTGTTTTAGACGTCTATTTTTAGAAGTTTTTTATCCCATTTTTGACCATGGGCTATGGCCCATACCCTACGGCATACTATAGCACGCCGTTTTTCATCATTTTTGAGGATTTGAAAAAAAAATCAAAAAACAATGGGCTATAACCCATCGTTTTTTGTTTTTTTCATTTTTTTCAAATCCTCAAAAATGATGAAAAACGGCGTGCTATTGTATGCCGTATGGTATGGGCTATTAGACGAGCGTCTAAAAATGGGATAAAAACGACTAAAAATAGACGTCTAAAACACGTCTATTTTTAGACGTGTTTTAGACGTCTATTTTTAGAAGTTTTTTATCCCATTTTTGACCATGGGCTATGGCCCATACCCTACGGCATACTATAGCACGCCGTTTTTCATCATTTTTGAGGATTTTAAAAAAAAAGAAAAAAAAAAAAAACGATGGGTTATAGCCCATCGTTTTTTGTTTTTTTCATTTTTTTCAAATCCTCAAAAATGATGAAAAACGGCGTGCTATTGTATGCCGTATGGTATGGGCTATTAGACGAGCGTCTAAAAATGGGATAAAAACGTCTAAATATAGACGTCTAAAACACGCCTAAAAATCGACGTGTTTTAGACGTCTATTTTTAGAAGTTTTTTATCCCATTTTTGACCATGACCATACCCTACGGCATACTATAGCACGCCGTCTTTCATCATTTTTGAGGATTTGAAAAAAACTTCAAAAAAATCAAAAAATTATGGGCTATAACCCATCGTTTTTTTTTTTTTTTTCAAATCCTCAAAAATAATGAAAAACGGCGTGCTATTGTATGCCGTATGGTATGGCTATTAGACGAGCGTCTAAAAATGGGATAAAAACGTCTAAATATAGACGTCTAAAACACGTCTAAAAATAGACGTGTTTTAGACGTCTATTTTTAGACGTTTTTTATCCCATTTTTGACCATGGGCTATGGCCCATACCCTACGGCATACTATAGCACGCCGTTTTTCATCATTTTTTAGGATTTGAAAAAAAAATCAAAAAAATCAAAAAATTATGGGCTATAACCCATCGTTTTCTTTTTCTTTTTTCAAATCCTCAAAAATAATGAAAAACGGCGTGCTATTGTATGCCGTATGGTATGGGCTATTAGACGAGCGTCTAAAAATGTGATAAAAACGTCTAAAAATAGACGTCTAAAACACGTCTAAAAATAGACGTGTTTTAGACGTCTATTTTTAGACGTTTTTTATCCCATTTTTGACCATGGGCTATAGCCCATACCGTACGGCATACTATAGCACGCCGTTTTTCATCATTTTTGAGGATTTGAAAAAAATTCAAAAAATTCAAAAAACAATGGGCTATAACCCATCGTTTTTTGTTTTTTTCATTTTTTTCAAATCCTCAAAAATTATGAAAAACGGCGTGCTATTGTATGCCGTATGGTATGGGCTATTAGACGAGCGTCTAAAAATGGGATAAAAACGACAAAAAATAGACGTCTAAAACACGTCGATTTTTAGACGTGTTTTAGACGTCTATTTTTAGAAGTTTTTTATCCCATTTTTGACCATGGGCTATGGCCCATACCCTACGGCATACTATAGCACGCCGTTTTTCATCATTTTTGAGGATTTGAAAAAAAATTCAAAAAACAATGGGCTATAACCCATCGTTTTTTGTTTTTTTCATTTTTTTCAAATCCTCAAAAATGATGAAAAACGGCGTGCTATTGTATGCCGTATGGTATGGGCTATTAGACGAGCGTCTAAAAATGGGATAAAAACGTCTAAATATAGACGTCTAAAACACGTCTAAAATCGACGTGTTTTAGACGTCTATTTTTAGACGTTTTTTATCCCATTTTTGACCATGGGCTATGGCCCATACCCTACGGCATACTATAGCACGCCGTCTTTCATCATTTTTGAGGATTTGAAAAAAACTTCAAAAAAATCAAAAAATGATGGGCTATAACCCATCGTTTTTTTTTTTTTTTTCAAATCCTCAAAAATAATGAAAAACGGCGTGCTATTGTATGCCGTATGGTATGGGCTATTAGACGAGCGTCTAAAAATGGGATAAAAACGTCTAAATATAGACGTCTAAAACACGTCTAAAAATAGACGTGTTTTAGACGTCTATTTTTAGACGTTTTTTATCCCATTTTTGACCATGGGCTATGGCCCATACCCTACGGCAGTGTTTCCCAACCTGTGTGTCGCGGAGCTTTGGTGTTCCGTTTGATGTGTCCAAGTGCTCCGCGTAATTTGACCGAAATTAAGTTATAGTGTTACTTTCTGTCAAATCAGGCGGAACACTAACTCTCCCCCGAAGGCTTCTTATAGTTGCGTCGTTGTTGTCACACGTCCATTAGACGTGCGATAACATCAACACGGAACAATAGACTAACGACCCTCGGCCATTGAAATGTTAATGCTTAGATGCATGCAGAAGAGGCTACATATCGCTCCCTCCAGAAAGACTGGAGCGCGCAGAGCGCAGCCACATGCACGTAGACAGCAAACACATACAGAGTCCTACATGTCCCGAGCTAGCCCAAACATTTAGATTCTCGTAGTCCCGACCCAAACACGTAAAGTAAACGTGACGTTGTTGTGATTAAACATAATGTGCCACGAAAAATAGCTGTCCATAGATGTCCAAACATGATCGCCTCGTTCGACCAACAAAATATATCTCCCTCCCTCCACAGAAGCGCAGTGATTTATTCTTCGTCGTACACGTGTTATGCTTGCATGCTGAAAATGGCTGATCTACAAGCTCACAACGCGTTGCGGACGCAACGCGTTGTGAGCTTGTCGATCAGCTATTTTCAGCACGTGAAAATAAGCAGGCTGTGAGAACTGAGACCCTGCACAATAAAAGCATGCAGCTTTCACAAGTTGGCCCATAATAAAGACAAGGAAAAGGATTAGGTGGCATTTCACATTGCATATGAGCAATTTTTTTAAACTGAGGCACTGTCTCTGTCCTTTTCATTCTCGTTATTTGATGAGTGCTGTCATGTGTGTTTTAATTTATATAATATTTATATATTATATATATATATTTTTTCAAATCCTCAAAAATAATGAAAAATGGCTTGCTATTGTATGCCGTATGGTATGGGCTATTAGACGAGCGTCTAAAAATGGGATAAAAACGTCTAAATATAGACGTCTAAAACACGTCTAAAATAGACGTGTTTTAGACGTCTATTTGTAGACGTTTTTTATCCCATTTTTTACCATGGGCTATGGCCCATACCCTACGGCATACTATATAGCACGCCGTCTTTCATCATTTTTGATAATAAAGACAAGGAAAAGGATTAGGTGGCATTTCACATTGCATATGAGCAATTTTTTGAAACTGAGGCACTGTCTCTGTCCTTTTCATTCTCGTTATTTGATGAGTGCTGTCATGTGTGTTTTAATTTTATTATATTACTTTTACGTATATATTTACTTTTACTATAATATATATATATATTCAATATATATGTATATTATATACACCCCCCCCCCCCCCCCCCTAGGTGTTCCCCGAGATTTTTAGGCTATGAAAAGTGTTCCCTGGGACAAAAAATGTTGGGAAACACTGCCCTACGGCATACTATAGCACGCCATTTTTCATCATTTTTGAGGATTTGAAAAAAACTTCAAAAAATCAAAAAACGATGGGCTATAACCCATCGGTTTTTTTTTGGTTTTTTTTCAAATCCTCAAAAATAATGAAAAACGGCGTGCTATTGTATGCCGTATGGTATGGGCTATTAGACGAGCGTCTAAAAATGGGATAAAAACGTCTAAATATAGACGTCTAAAACACGTCTAAAAATAGACGTGTTTTAGACGTCTATTTTTAGACCTTTTTTTTGCCCATTTTTGCCCATGGGCTATGGCCCATACCCTACGGCATACTATATAGCACGCCGTTTTTCATAATTTTTGAGGATTTGAAAAAAACTTTAAAAAAATCAAATAATGATGGGCTATAACCCATCATTTTATTTAATTTTTTTTCAAATCCTCAAAAATAATGAAAAACGGCGTGCTATTGTATGCCGTATGGTATGGGCTATTAGACGAGCGTCTAAAAATGGGATAAAAACGTCTAAATATAGACGTCTAAAAAACGTCTAAATATAGACGTCTAAAACACGTCTAAAAATAGACGTGTTTTAGACGTCTATTTTTAGACGTTTTTTATCCCATTTTTGACCATGGGCTATGGCCCATACCCTACGGCATACTATAGCACGCCGTTTTTCATCATTTTTGAGGATTTGAAAAAAACTTTACAAAAATCAAAAAACGATGGGCTATAACCCATCGTTTTTTTTTTTTTTTTTTTTCAAATCCTCAAAAATAATGAAAAACGGCGTGCTATTGTATGCCGTATGGTATGGGCTATTAGACGAGCGTCTAAAAATGGGATAAAAACGTCTAAATATAGACGTCTAAAACACGTCTATTTTTAGACGTGTTTTAGACGTCTATTTTTAGAAGTTTTTTATCCCATTTTTGACCATGGGCTATAGCCCATACCGTACGGCATACTATAGCACGCCGTCTTTCATCATTTTTGAGGATTTGAAAAAAACTTCAAAAAAATCAAAAAATGATGGGCTATAACCCATCGTTTTTTTTTTTTTTCAAATCCTCAAAAATAATGAAAAACGGCGTGCTATTGTATGCCGTATGGTATGGGCTATTAGACGAGCGTCTAAAAATGGGATAAAACGTCTAAATATAGACGTCTAAAACACGTCTAAAAATAGACGTGTTTTAGACGTCTATTTTTAGACGTTTTTTATCCCATTTTTGACCATGGGCTATGGCCCATACCCTACGGCATACTATAGCACGACATTTTTCATCATTTTTGAGGATTTTTGAAAAAAACTTCAAAAAATCAAAAAACGATGGGTTATAGCCCATCATTTTTTGTTTTTTTTGAAGTTTTTATCAAATCCTCAAAAATGATTAAAAACGGCGTGCTATTGTATGCCGTATGGTATGGGCTATTAGACGAGCGTCTAAAAATGGGATAAAAACGTCTAAATATAGACGTCTAAAACACGTCTAAAAATAGACGTGTTTTAGACGTCTATTTTTAGACCTTTTTTTAGCCCATTTTTGACCATGGGCTATGGCCCATACCCTACGGCATACTATATAGCACGCCGTTTTTCATCATTTTTGAGGATTTGAAAAAAACTTTAAAAAAATCAAATAATGATGGGCTATAACCCATCGTTTTATTTTTTATTTTTTCAAATCCTCAAAAATAATGAAAAACGGCGTGCTATTGTATGCCGTATGGTATGGGCTATTAGACGAGCGTCTAAAAATGGGATAAAAACGTCTAAATATAGACGTCTAAAACACGTCTATTTTTAGACGTGTTTTAGACGTCTATTTTTAGAAGTTTTTTATCCCATTTTTGACCATGGGCTATAGCCCATACCACACGGCATACTATAGCACGCCGTCTTTCATCATTTTTGAGGATTTAAAAAAAAAATCTAAAAACGATGGGCTATAACCCATCGTTTTTTTTTTTTTTTTTTTTTCAAATCCTCAAAAATAATGAAAAACGGCGTGCTATTGTATGCCGTGTGGTATGGGCTATTAGACGAGCATCTAAAAATGGGATAAAGACGTCTAAAAATAGACGTCTAAAACACGTCTATTTTTAGACGTGTTTTAGACGTCTATTTTTAGAAGTTTTTTATCCCATTTTTGACCATGGGCTATGGCCCATACCCTACGGCATACTATAGCACGCCGTTTTTAATCATTTTTGAGGATTTGATAAAAACTTCAAAAAAAACAAAAAATGATGGGCTATAACCCATCTTTTTTTTTTTTTTTTAATCCTCAAAAATAATGAAAAACGGCGTGCTATTGTATGCCGTATGGTATGGGCTATTAGACGAGCGTCTAAAAATGGGATAAAAACGACTAAAAATAGACGTCTAAAACACGTCTATTTTTAGACGTGTTTTAGACGTCTATTTTTAGAAGTTTTTTATCCCATTTTTGACCATGGGCTATGGCCCATACCCTACGGCATACTATAGCACGCCGTCTTTCATCATTTTTGAGGATTTAAAAAAAACTTCAAAAAAAATCAAAAAATGATGGGCTATAACCCATCGTTTTTTTTTTTTTTTCAAATCCTCAAAAATAATGAAAAACGGCGTGCTATTGTATGCCGTAGCCTATGGTATGGGCTATTAGACGAGCGTCTAAAAATGGGATAAAAACGTCTAAATATAGACGTCTAAAACACGTCTAAAAATAGACGTGTTTTAGACGTCTATTTTTAGACGTTTTTTATCCCATTTTTGACCATGGGCTATGGCCCATACCCTACGGCATACTATAGCACGCCATTTTTCATCATTTTTGAGGATTTGAAAAAAACTTCAAAAAATCAAAAAACTATGGGCTATAACCCATCGTTTTTTTTTTGTCTGTTTTTTCAAATCCTCAAAAATAATGAAAAATGGCGTGCTATTGTATGCCGTATGGTATGGGCTATTAGACGAGCGTCTAAAAATGGGATAAAAACGTCTAAATATAGACGTCTAAAACACGTCTAAAAATAGACGTGTTTTAGACGTCTATTTTTAGACCTTTTTTTAGCCCATTTTTGACCATGGGCTATGGCCCATACCCTACGGCATACTATATAGCACGCCGTTTTTCATCATTTTTGAGGATTTGAAAAAAACTTTAAAAAGATCAAATAATGATGGGCTATAACCCATCGTTTTATTTTTATTTTTTTCAAATCCTCAAAAATAATGAAAAACGGCGTGCTATTGTATGCCGTATGGTATGGGCTATTAGACGAGCGTCTAAAAATGGGATAAAAACGTCTAAATATAGACGTCTAAAACACGTCTATTTTTAGACGTGTTTTAGACGTCTATTTTTAGAAGTTTTTTATCCCATTTTTGACCATGGGCTATAGCCCATACCGTACGGCATACTATAGCACGCCGTCTTTCATCATTTTTGAGGATTTAAAAAAAAAATCTAAAAACGATGGGCTATAACCCATCGTTTTTTTTTTTTTTTTTTTTCAAATCCTCAAAAATAATGAAAAACGGCGTGCTATTGTATGCCGTGTGGTATGGGCTATTAGACGAGCATCTAAAAATGGGATAAAGACGTCTAAAAATAGACGTCTAAAACACGTCTATTTTTAGACGTGTTTTAGACGTCTATTTTTAGAAGTTTTTTATCCCATTTTTGACCATGGGCTATGGCCCATACCCTACGGCATACTATAGCACGCCGTTTTTAATCATTTTTGAGGATTTGATAAAAACTTCAAAAAAAACAAAAAATGATGGGCTATAACCCATCTTTTTTTCTTCAAATCCTCAAAAATAATGAAAAACGGCGTGCTATTGTATGCCGTATGGTATGGGCTATTAGACGAGCGTCTAAAAATGGGATAAAAACGAGTAAAAATAGACGTCTAAAACACGTCTATTTGTTTTAGACGTCTATTTTTAGACGTTTTTTATCCCATTTTTGACCATGGGCTATGGCTCATACCCTATGGCATACTATAGCACGCCGTTTTTCATCATTTTTGAGGATTTGAAAAAAAATCTAAAAATCTAAAAACGATGGGCTATAACCCATCGTTTTTTTTTCTTTTTTTCAAATCCTCAAAAATAATGAAAAACAGCGTGCTATTGTATGCCGTATGGTATGGGCTATTAGACGAGCGTCTAAAAATGGGATAAAAACGTCTAAAAATAGAGGTCTAAAACACGTCTATTTTTAGACGTGTTTTAGACGTCTATTTTTTGACGTTTTTTATCCCATTTTTGACCATGGGCTATGGCTCATACCCTACGGCATACTATAGCACGCCGTTTTTCATCATTTTTGAGGATTTGAAAAAAACTCTAAAAATCTAAAAACGATGGGCTATAACCCATCGTTTTTTGTTTTTTTTATTTATTTTCAAATCCTCAAAAATAATGAAAAATGGCGTGCTATTGTATGCCGTATGGTATAGGCTATTAGACGAGCGTCAAAAAATGGGATAAAAACGTTTAAATATAGACGTCTAAAACACGTCTAAAAATAGACGTGTTTTAGACGTATATTTTTAGACGTATTTTATCCCATTTTTGACCATGGGCTATGGCCCATACCCTACACCTACAGCATAGCACGCCGTTTTTCATCATTTTTGAGGATTTGAAAAAAACTTCAAAAAATACGGCATACTATAAAAAAAAATCAAAAAACAATGGGCACCATTGTTTTTTGTTTTTTTCATTTTTTCTTTTTCAAATGTCAACACGTCGTCGTCGTCGTCGTCGTCGTCGTCGTCGTCAACGGCGTCAAAGTCGTCGTCGTCGTAGCGACAAAATCGGAAAGCGACAAAATCGGAAAGTGACAAAATCGGAAAGCGACAAAATCGATAAGCGACAAATCGGAAAGCGACAAAATCGGAAAGCGACAAAATCGGAAAGCGACAAAATCGGAAAGCGACAAAATCGATAAGCGACAAAAGCCACCAGTTATAATCTCCTTAATAATAGTGTGTCCATCAACGTGAATGTGACAATGCATATATTGCAGCATTAGATGGATTCCACAGTACTGTGACTATGATGAAAAATGTGATCAATGCAGCAACATGATATCAAATGATACTTTCAAAAGAAATCTTTCAAAGTGAACTTACGTAAAAATCCTAATTGGAGTAATATGATAAGGAAAATGTTGATCTGACATTATCAATAAATGTAAAATAACAATCTCATGTTATTTGATTTGATAAAAATAATATCAATGTAAAATAGCAGTCGCATGCTATTTGATAAGAGAAACCCCACCTTGTTTCAAATATTAGGAGTGGAATCTGTAATTTGTCTGTCTGTCTGTCAGGCCTGTCTGTCTGTTTGTGAGAGAAAGAATGTCACTATTTTATCTGGGTGTGAAGAAGCAACCAGAGTGCTAGGAACATTCATTTCAAAGTATTTAATCATTTACATTCTATCCTAAAATAACCCATTTTAAAAGTCTTAAGATCCTACCTTAATCATCATTTGAATCATTTCAATTCAATCTAGATTCATTTAAGTTTTAACGTTTTAAAGTGTTATTTATGTGAGGAACTAGTTCATTTTACCTTAGAAGTGGTGTGAAAAAGAAAAGATAAAAGACAAGGAGAAAAAAGAAAAGAAGTCAAGAGTTAATTTTACTTTAGAAGTGCAGTGTGGAAAAGGGAAAAATAAGAGAAACATTATTTACCTTAGATGTGAAGTGTGCAAGAAAAGGGAAAAATATATAATGTAAGAATAAGTAATGAAGCCTTCTTTATCTCAGACCTAAGATCCCATGTAAACATCCATCATTAAAAGCAAATGGTGATAAATAATGATCTATCAATGCTACCAATGCATAAATCTAACAACGAATTTTCTATCTGTAATATTTGTCATTCTATAAATCTCCTGGGCTATGTAAATTACTCATAATTTCCAAAATGAAAAGCTGTGGAACTGTGGTGGAAATTTAGAATGTCATAGGTGGAAAACAATTATACAATTAAAGATACACATGATTGGTTACTGTCATATCTCATTATACCATCTTTCACTATTGCTTCATTTTCAAGTGACTGACAGCTGTAATCTGACAGCTGCCACCATGTTTTGTATAGACCACTGTAGCCTGTATCTAGAAATAGGAACAAGCCACATATATCCTGTTGTTATCTTTCCTCCGGATCCAAGAAAGGACATGCTTAGATCATCTGTTACTGATTGTCAATGCTATTCTGGAGTGTGGGTGAGTGAGAATAAAGAGGGAAGGATTGGGAGGATTGAGAAGAGATTGGAGGAAGGAGAGGAGGTGCAAGTATGTTTGTTTGCTATGCTGTAAATTGACCGGAGATATGAAAATAAAGAACGGAGCCTGAAACTATGGAGATCGAGTCCTGTGTCCTGATATCTTTCACTCTGCTGAGATCGTGAGATTCATAATTGCTCCTACATGTGTGAACAAGATTTGGCAGGTCACCAATTTCACCGTCATTTGCCATGCTGGAGTGAGCGAGTGTGAGTGAGCGAGTGGCCGAGATTCTGGGTATTGGAATTTGGCTAAAGAGACGGAGAGAGGAGAGGAGACGAGGAGACAGAGAGAGAGAGAGAGAGAGATCAGAGCAGTACAATTCAAGGAGGTATTCATTCTGGGTGCCTGCCATGCAATGGCAGAAACCCTGGTTGAAATTCGCAACACATACTTAACTAGAAACAAAATTTCAAGAAATTTTACTGGGTGCCTGAAGCTCGCCAAGTCTGTGCAGCATTTGAGCCACGGACCACCATTTGATGACATTTAGCCTCTCAGAAGGGTCCATTTGGTTACATGTGAGCCAGGTCTCCCCATTGACTTTCAATGAGGTATTTTGTCTTAGTTCATTGCGCATTACGTTGCCACCAACATTCTAATGCTAACATGCTAACATGCTAATACTAACATGCTAACATGCTAGCATGCTAACATTTTAATGCTAACATTCTAATGCTATCATGCTAACATGCTAATGCGATCATGCTAACATTATAATGCTAACATGCTAACATGCTAATGCTATCATGCTAACATGCTAATGCTATCATGCTAACATTATAATGCTAACATGCTAATGCTATCATGCTAATGCTAACATGCTAATGCTAACATGCTAACATGCTAATGCTAACATGCTAACATGCTAATGCTAACATGCTAATGCTATCATGCTAACATGCTAATGCTAACATGATAACATGCTAATGCTAATATGCTAACATGCTAATATGCTAACATGCTAATGCTAACATGCTAATGCTAACATGCTAATGCTATCATGCTAACATGCTAATGCTAACATGCTAATGCCAATATGCTAACATGCTAACAGGCTAATGTTAACATGCTAACATGCTAATGCTAACATGCTAATGTTAACATGCTAATATGCTAACATGCTAATGCTAACATGCTAATGCTAACATGCTAATGCTAACATTCTAATGCTAACATGCTAATGCTATCATGCTAACATGCTAATGCTAACATGCTAATGCTAACATGCTAATGCTATCATGCTAACATGCTAATGCTAACATGTCTGAGCTGTAAGGGTCCATTTGGTTTCGTTCAGGGGGGCGGCCCGGTTCCGGTGAGCCGCCCTGCTTCTGAAACGGTCGAGAAATGACAGAGTTACGTGTTTCCCTGATTTTCTCCATTGACTTTCAATGTGTGTGTGTGCGTGCACATGTGTGCATGTGCGTGCATGTGCGTTCGTGTGTGTGTGCGCGTGTTTGAGAGGTGGTCAACTTGACCTTGAATCATTAACAAAGTATCAATTTCACTTGGGCTAGGGCTAGTCTATGCGAATACAAACACTATTGAAAGTTAAAACCACACTGACTCAGTGAGAGAACGTATGTCCGAACAAATTGCTCTATCGCAAAAAGTAAACGTCTAATGCGATTTTTGTTTTCGCCGTGAGTGACCCGAGACATTGAGGTATGCCGTGTGCGATCGTGGTATTGGTACGATAAAAAACGTGGTTATGAGAGCGAGTTAAGAAAATACTAACATGCTAATGCTATCATGCTAACATGCTAATGCTAACATGCTAATGCTAACATGTTAACATGCTAATGCTAACATGCTAACATGCTAATGTTATCATGCTAACATGCTAACAGGATAATGCTAACATGCTAACGCTATCATGCTAACATGCTAATGCTAACATGCTAATGCTAATATGCTAACATGCTAATGCTAACATGCTAATGCTAAGCTGTAAGGGTCCATTTGGTTTCGTTCAGGGGGGCGGCCCGGTTCCGGCGAGCCGCCCTGCTTCTGAAACGGTCGAGAAATGACAGAGTTACGTGTTTCCCTGATTTTCTCCATTGACTTTCAATGTGTGTGTGTGCGTGCACATGTGTGCATGTGCGTGCATGTGCGTTCGTGTGTGTGTGCGCGTGTTTGAGAGGTGGTCAACTTCACCTTGAATCATTAACAAAGTATCAATTTCACCTGGGCTAGGGCTAGTCTATGCGAATGCAAACACTATTGAAAGTTAAAACCACACTGACTCAGTGAGAGAATGTATGTCCGAACAAATTGCTCTATCGCAAAAAGTAAACGTTAAATGCGATTTTTGTTTTCGCCGTGAGTGACCCGAGACATTGAGGTATGCCGTGTGCGATCGTGGTATTGGTACGATAAAAAACGTGGTTATGAGAGCGAGTTAAGAAATTGTGTTTGTGATGAAAAAATTGCTGACTCATTCTGGCATTTAACATGGAGTTGTATGACACATTATGATGGTACACCTGTCGCTTTCAGGGCTGTAGTTCACGTACCGTATGAATCTGGGCTGTGGTTGTGACATTGGGTGAAAGAGGACGAGTGTGGCTACAAAATTACCGAAACCCATGCGTGTAAAGTTAATATTTTGGCCGTGAGGACGATTTGTTCGGAGAATTTCGCTACAGTCTTCACAATGTCTTGTCCCTCTGACCCGCTCTCTCTCTGGCCGTGCGACACTCTAAATCGAGATTTTTGCTCAGACCAAACACACTTTGAACTGCGATAGCGGGCAAACCGTGCAACGTATTCGAATTCCGTCTGAACCACGACAAAGTCGATGGCCTCGTGTGCTGTTTGAGGTTTAAATCGTGTTTCTACGTAACAATATGCCAGAGTAATGTGGCTCCAAAGTAACGTGTCGTTTTCTGTTTTTACCCGCGTTTCCCCATTGACTTTGCATGGGGCATTTTTCGCGTCGTTTATTGCGAATTACGTCGGCACGGTAACCCGAAACGGAAAGAAAAGCACAAGCACACCATTCCCGGACGAGCCGCACGTTTCGATGTATATATTGTGGGGCTTTGGTAAACCGTGCGGCCGGCCATAGACGTCAAAGTTTCGTGTCTTGATTATTACGATTAAGTATGTGTTGCAGATTTCAACCTGTGTTTCTGCCATTGCATGGCAGGCACCCAGAACCCAGAATAATACTCGTCGTATATGTTCCGAAACTTTTACCTCTATGGCCGGCCGCACGGTTTACCAAAGCCCCACAATATATACATCGAAACGTGCGGCTCGGTCGGGAATGGTGTGCTTGTGCTTTTCTTTCCGATTCGGGTTACCGTGCCGACGTAATTCGCAATAAACTACGCGAAAAATGCCCCATGCAAAGTCAATAGGGAAACGCGGGTAAGAACAGAAAACGACACGTTACTTTGGAGCCACATTGCTCTGGCATACTGTTACGTAGAAACACGATTTAAACCTCAAACAGCACACGAGGCCATCGACTTTGTTGTGGTTCAGACGGAATTCGAATACGTTGCACGGTTTGCCCGCTATCACAGTTCAAAGTGTGTGTGGTCTGAGCAAAAATCTCGACTCACAGTGTTGTACGGCCAGAGAGAGAGCGGGTCAGAGGGACAAGCCAATGTGAAGACCGTAGCGAAATTCTCCGAACAAATCGTCCTCACGGCCAAAATATTAACTTTACACGCATGGGTTTCGGTAATTTTGTAGCCACACTCGTCCTCTTTCACCCAATGTCACAACCACAGCCCAGATACATACGGTATGTGAACTACAGCCCTGAAAGCGACAGGTGTACCATCATAATGTGTCATGAAACTACATGTTAAATGCCTGAATGAGTCAGCATTTTTTTCATCACAAACACAATTTCTTAACTCGCTCGTATAACCACATTTTTCATCGTACCAATACCACGATCGCACACGGCGTACCTTAATGTCTCGGGTCACTCACAGCGAAAACAAAAATCGCATTCGACTTTTACTTTTTGCGATAGAGCAATTTGTTCGGACATACGTTCTCTCACTGAATCAGTGTGCTTTAAACTTTCAATAGTGGTTGCATTTGCATAGAATAGCTCAGCTGAAAATGATACTTTGTTAATGATTCAAGGTCAAGTTGATCACCTCTCACACACGCGCACACACAAACGCACACGCACGCACATGCACAAATGTGCACGCACACACACACATTGAAAGTCAATGAAAACAATCGGGGAAACACGTAACTCTGTCATTTCTCAACCGTTTCAGAAGCGGGGCGGCTCGCCGGAACCGGGCCGCCCCCCTGAACGAAACCAAATGGACCCTTACAGCTCAGACATCTTAGCATTAGCATGTTAGCATGTTAGCATCTTAGCATTAGCATGTTAGCATTAGCATGTTAGCATGTTATCATTAGTATGTTAGCATATTAGCATTAGCATGTTAACATTAGCATGTTATCATGTTAGCATTAGCATGTTAGCATGATAGCATTAACATGTTAGCATTAGCATGTTAGCATGTTAGCATGTTAGCATTAGCATGTTAGCATGATAGCATTAGCATGTTAGCATTAGCATGTTAACATGTTAGCATTAGCATGTTAGCATGATAGCATTAGCATGTTAGCATGAGCATGTTAGCATGAGCATGTTAGCAGCATGTTAGCATTTTAGCATTAGCATGTTAGCATTAGCATGTTAGAATTAAAATGTTAGCATGCTAGCATGCTAGCATGTTAGTATTAGCATGTTAGCATGTTAGAATTAGAATGTTGGTGGCAACATAATGTGCAATAACTAAGACAAAATACCCCATTGAAAGTCAATGGGGAGACCTGGCTCACATGTAACCAAATGGACCCTTCTGAGAGGCTAAATGTCATCAAATGGCTCAAATGCTGCACAGACTTGGCAAGCTTCAGGCACCCAGAAAGAATTCTTGAAAATTTGTTTCTAGTTCTTGCTGCTTTCCTTTGTCGCCAGATAGGCAGAATCTATGTTGTCATTAGCCTTGTGCAGGGCTCCACTGGGATTGATGGCTGCACTATCCACAAAGCATACACTTGAGAAAAGATGAGGGCTCTTTCACAGTAATCTTTAGACATGTTACTCAGATGACCTCCGCCCCTCCCCCCCCTCTCTCACACACACACACACACACACACACACACACACACACACACACACACACACACACACACACACACACACACACACACACACACACACACACACACACACACACACACACACACACACACACACACACAAATATAGCACCAATCATTCCAGTCATAATATCTCTGTCACTGCATGCTCTCACAAGCTTATTTCTCTCTTTGTGCCATTTTCAACCTCAGAAGAGACATTCAGTGCTGACATCCAATCTGTTGCTTTTAATCTGCCTCTTCAAAGATTTCTGTTGACTTTACCCCGTAGGAGAATCTTTGTTTACGCTGAAGACTCCATTATGCTGCCAGTTTGTCAAACAACATTGATATTATGGGAGAGAGAGAGAGAGAGAGAGAGAGAGAGAGACTAAGACAGAGACAGAGACAGAGACAGAGACAGAGACAGAGACAGAGACAGAGACAGAGACAGAGACAGAGACAGAGACAGAGACAGAGACAGAGACAGAGAGATAGAGATAGAGATAGAGAGAGAGAGAGAGAGAGAGAGAGAGAGAGAGAGAGAGAGAGAGAGAGAGAGAGAGAGAGAGAGAGAGAGAGATAGAGATAGAGATAGAGATAGAGATAGAGATAGAGATAGAGATAGAGATAGAGATAGAGATAGAGATAGAGATAGAGATAGAGATAGAGATAGAGAGAGAGAGAGAGAGAGAGAGAGAGAGAGAGATAGAGATAGAGATAGAGATAGAGATAGAGATAGAGATAGAGATAGAGATAGAGATAGAGAGAGAGAGAGAGAGAGAGAGAGAGAGAGAGAGAGAGAGATAGAGAGAGAGAGAGAGAGAGAGAGAGAGAGAGAGAGAGATACAGTACATGAGAGATTAGAAATAGGTCAGGGCAATAATATCAGGGCAATTTGGAATCAATATCACAAAACAATGTTACATAGATCCAGAAATAGTCTTTCATCAGGAAGAGGATTCATAAAAAGAAAAAGAAAATATTGGAATGATGTTTCTGCTGTGGCCTGTTGTCGTGGTAGCATCGTGTGCATCTGTGCTGCGGCTCAAGAGCAACCAACAGAGATGCTTTTTCTATGCATTTAAATGGTTTGCAATGGCTTGGGTCATGTGATGTTTTCCCAGGAGAAAGGGGAGCCTTCAATCGAGGAAGGGAGTTTTTGTCGCTTCCATCGAGGAAGCGAGTTTTTGTCGCTCTCATCGAGGAGGCGAGTTTTTGTCGCTTCCATCGAGGAAGCGAGTTTTTGTCGCTTCCAGCGAGGAAGCGAGTTTTTGTCGCTTCCAGCGAGGAAGCGAGTTTTTGTCGCTTCCATCGAGGAAGCGAGTTTTTGTCGCTTCCAGCGAGGAAGCGAGTTTTTGTCGCTTCCAGCGAGGAAGCGAGTTTTTGTCGCTTCCATCGAGGAAGCAAGTTTTTGTCGCTTCCAGCGAGGAAGCGAGTTTTTGTCGCTTCCAGCGAGGAAGCGAGTTTTTGTCGCTTCCAGCGAGGAAGCGAGTTTTTGTCGCTTCCAGCGAGGAAGCGAGTTTTTGTGGGTGCAGGTCTTTTTCAGGTCTGGGGCGACTGTGGCTCAGGAGGTAGAGCAGGTCGTCCAATGATCCATGGGTCGGCGGTTCGAATCCCGGCTCCTCCTGTCTACATGTCGAAGTGTCCTTGAGCAAGACTCTGAACCCCAAATTGCTCCCGATGTGCTGGTTGGTACCTTGCATGGCTTCCGCCGCAATCGGTGTATGAATGGGTGAATGTAATGCACAATCTATGAAAAGCGCCTTGGATAAAGGCGCTATATAAATGCACCATTTACCATTTACCATTTATCGAGGAAGCACGTTTTTGTCGCTTCCATCGAGGAAGCAAGTTTTTGTCGCTTCCATCGAGGAAGCAAGTTTTTGTCGCTTCCATCGAGGAAGCAAGTTTTTGTCGCTTCCAGCGAGGAAGCGAGTTTTTGTCGCTTCCAGCGAGGAAACGAGTTTTTGTCGCTTCCAGCAAGGAAGCGAGTTTTTGTCGCTTCCAGCGAGGAAGCAAGTTTTTGTCACTTCCAGCGAGGAAGCGAGTTTTTGTGGGTGCAGGTCTTTTTTCCGACACCCCTATTAGCCGACAAGACAATGGTCCGACATTTTCGGACCATTGTCTTGTCGCCTAAAAGGGTGTCGCCAACGCTTTTGGTACCAAAAGTAGTTTACAGTTTGGGCAATCTGCTCCAAAATAGTGTTAATCAGTCAGAACAATATCAAAGGGGACAGGTACGAGATACATGAAGGCTAACATTCAAGATCAATCAGTGGTTCTCTGGACATTAGCCAGTAAAGCCATCAAGATTAATTTAATTTAAAGTGGACGAACCCAGATAATACACAAATACTGAGAAGTATACTTCACAAATGCAAAATAAGTTTAAATATCAAAAATAACTAGAAAAAGTGCCCTTCTGGGCACAGGTCTCCACCAGGATAGGAATGTAGGACATTGCAGCTTGCCTTCATCTGGTGGTTGGATAAAAGGGCAACAAAAGTAAACTAGAGAGACTGTGTACGAATTTGCGCGATGTTTGGACAAAATCTGTAGGTGTACTGTGCAAAAACTTGTTTTGCACAAAGCGGCCTCCTGGTGGCGCTATAACAGGCCGTTCTGGAAATTTTGGGGCAGAGGTTCATCGTTGCCATCCAGGGAGTGTGTGTGCAAAATGTGGCATCGACCGGGTTAACGGTGGCCGAGATTAGCTGCTCACAGACACACACACGGACGGACACACGGACGGACGGACGGAGTGCAAAACATACTCTCCCCCCATGCCTTCGGCCTGGTGGAGACAATAAAGAGTCAACATGCAGTTCAGTTCACACAGGGGAATCTGATTGTTAAGTCCTTGCTCACTATTTCCAGGAAGGCAGATAACTCATAGTCCTCATTTAGTCCATGGGGTTGTAGTGTGCGGAGGGTGTAGGTCCAATATGCCTCCCTTCTCAGGAGGAGGTTATGGATATCTCCACCTCTCCGGGGTAGCTGCACCCTCTCTATGCCCACATATCGGAGCGATGCCACGGCATGGCCCCTTTTATTAACCCATTCTGACCGGGCGTGTCAGCATCATGTTATGCTTTAGCTATTGAAAAATAGCAGATCTACAAGCTCATATCGCGCCACCGAGTGGCGCGTTACGAGCTTGATCGAAGAACGACTGACATTTTTTTAATCTGATCTCAAGGTCAGAATGGGTTTAATCAGACCAGTGTGTGTCCAGTGGAAACCTCGTATGAATCTGATCTCAGGTCAGAATGGGTTCATCAGACCAGTGTCAGTGTGTGTCCGGCGGAAACCTCGTATGAATCTGATCTCAGGTCAGAATGGGTTAAAGTGTTGGGCTACTGGGCTTTTGGGATTGGTGTTTCTGATCTATGTTCACTAATACGTGTTTTTAGGGCTCTACTGGTTTGTCCCACGTATGAGAGGCCACACGGGCACGTCAACATGTATATAACGTTTATGGTTGAGCATGTGATAGTTCCTCTGATTTTGATGGCCTTGCCTGTGTGTGGATGGTTGAATGTGTCACATCTTGTGGTGAAGTTACACTGTGTACAGGATCCACATTTGAAATTGCCTGTACGGACATTTTTGTCCAGGAAGGTACGAGGTGTTTGGGGTTTGTGATCAGATCTCACCAACATTGATCTGATGTTTGGTGCCCTTTTGTATACTATCTGTGGTGGTCCTTCGTACACTGATTTAACCCATTCTGAACGGGCACCCATTTTGGTGTTGGCATCATGTTATGCTTTAGCTATTTAAAAATAGCAGATCTACAAGCTCATAGCGCGCCACCGAGTGGCGCGATACGAGCTTGTAGGTCTGCTATTTTTGAAAAATCGAAGAACGACTGACATTTTTAGAATCTGATCTCAGGTCAGAATGGGTTCATCAGACAAGTGTGTGTCCAGTGGAAACCTCGTATGAATCTGATCTCAGGTCAGAATGGGTTAAAGGCGTTGTCAGATTGGATAATGTGCCAGTGTTTGTTTAGGATGTTATCAATTTCTTTTCCCTGTGGTGAGTAAGTCAAGAAGCACATGGGTCTTTTCTTTTGTGATTTTTTTCTTTTTCTTTTTTTACTGAGACACTGTCTGAGAGATATGATTAACCTTGTCTTTAGCCTCCTGGGTCCATTGATCTGGGTATCCTCTCTGTGTGAACCTTAGAGATATGATGAACCTTGTCTTTAGCCTCCTGGGTCCATTGGTCTGGGTATCCTCTCTGTGTGAACCTTACTGACATACGTTGACACTGTCGGCTTCCTCTGTGCTGCATATTCGTCGCTCTCTGTTGAACTGACTGATGGGTAGGCTCCTTTTCAGGGCCGTGGGATGATAAGAGTCACAACGGAGGAGAGTATTACGATCAGTTGGTTTGCAATATAGGTTGGTGGTGAGTGTAGCCCGACACACACCGTCTGCGACGCGCCGCGGCGCGCGCCATCCTGTTGGCAACACCAACAGGACGCGGCGCGCTACCACGCGGCTGGGGAGTTTTGTTGACTATTCCATTGCCACGCCCACGGATAGCCGGGTGGAGGCCGCGCGGCAACGCCTGGAAAATAGAACAGTGGTGCATCGGCGCGGCAGGCGAGGCGTGACCGCGCGCCAGCGTGCGTCGGACGCAGCCGGTGTGCGATAGGTTCATTGAAAATAATGGAGGCGGCTGTGTCCGCCGCGCGGCGGACACAGCCGGTGTGTGGTGGGCTTGAGTTGCCAACTTTGACTATCTTGATATCCAAGAAGTTAGACTCACTTTTGTCTACGTCCACTGTGAAGCGGAGATGCTCATTGCGGCCGTTGAGGTAGCCATGTGGAAGTTGGCGAGGTCCTCTTTTGTGCCTGAGAACACAATAAAGATGTCATCGATAAAGTGTTTGTAGAACTTGACTAGTTTATGAAACGGATTTACTGGGTTCAATATGAACTTGTTTTCAAATAGTCCCATGTATATGTTGGCTAAGTGTGGGGCCATTTTGCTGCCCATCGCACAGCCCGCCCTCTGTAGATGAAAGGTATCTTTGAATAAAAAGTAGTTGTGTTGCAAAACCAAAGCCGTCAGATCGAGGATACAGTTAGTGTTGGGGGGGGGGGGGGGTTGTCATTGGGTCGCAGTTCTAGAAAATATTTGATAGCCTCTAGGGCTCCTTGGTGAGGGATATTTGTGTATAGACTTTCTACATCGAAGGTAACTAGGAAGTCATTCTCACTTACTGGTCCGATCTCCTGGAGTTTCTGGAGGAAATCACCGGAGTCCCGGATGTATGAGTGTAGTTTGAGATGGTGGTCTACAAAAGAAGATATGTTTTCAGTCAGTGATCCAATGCATGAAACTATGGGTCGGCCTTTGGGGTTCTGTAGTGACTTGTGGATCTTAGGCAATGTGTAAAACACTGGAATTCGGGGGTGCATTACCTTCATGAAATCATGCTCGATTTTGTTGAGGTCTCCCTTGTCCAGTAGTTCTTGTAGTTTGCCATGGATGGTCTTTTTGAACTCTGTGGAGGGATTTTGTGTCAGTTTTTGGTAGAAATCTGAGTCCTGTAATTGTCTCTCAATCTCTCCTTCATAGTTCTGAACAGTTTGTAGAACTATGGCTCCCCCTTTATCTGCAGGTTTAATGATGAATGTGGTGTCATTTTTTAGATCCTTAAGGGCCTCTCTTTCAGCTTTTGTCATATTGTTGTGGATTCTCTGTTCTTGTTTCTTGTTGAGAGCTGCATATGCATCTCTTTCCACCAGGCGGCAGTAAGTGTCAAGGGACGCATTCCTGCCTTTATAAGGTATAAATTTGGATTCAGGACGAAACACATTCTTGGGGGTCGCCTCAGTGGTCGAGTTAGTCTCATCTATGGTACCTGTGTCATGTTCACTAGTACGGGTTGGTTCATGCACAGTGTTGTTGGGTTTGTTAAAGAACTCTGTCAGCCTGAGTGTTCTGAAAAACTTGTTCGGTCGTGGGTACAAATGAGAGACCTTTGCATAGTGCTGCAATTTCCATATCTGTGACTGACCTTGTGGATATGTTTATGACCATGTCTGGCTGCGGGTCAATGGTGGGGAATTCCAGGCTCTTCTTCCTCTTCCCCCTCCTCGTCGGCGGCCTCTGTGTCCTCTGTCCTCTGTCCTCTGTGTCCTCTGTCCTCTGTCCTCTGTGTCCTCTGTGTCCTCTGGTGTTGCCTAAAAAAACGATGGTGGTGCTCGGTGGATTGTGTGCTGGCGTGGGAATCCAGGGAAGAGTTGGAGGTCCACTCATTACCGAGACGCGGTCTCTGTTCTCCTTGTTCATGGTGCGTTGCCTCGACATCCGTCGTCGGGGTGGTGGGGGTGTTGCGTTGTTTTCCGGATGTCCAGAAGTAAACATAGTTTGAAGCGTAATCTTTCTCGTTATTCATGTGCTTGTCCCGTTTCTCGGTTCGGTTTCTTTGCTCTACCCTAGCTTTATGCTCCTGGAGTGTGGCCTGGATCTCGTCCAGTTTCTGTTTGTCTGGGACAGCCGCGGTGAGCTCTTGAGTGGCTGTTTTTATTTCTTCTAATTGTTCAGTTTCCTCTTGAATCACTAGAGCCATAAGATCAAAGGAACACTTATTTAAAGGGATTGTGACATTTAAAACACATTTTTGTAGATTTTTTGGCTTTTTTGGCTTTTCTTGACATCAATTTCACCAAAAAAAATCGAAGTTTGAACATTCAGTGTATTCTCTGCTGTCTGGACTTTTGTGAATAATTATGCAAAAATGTCTCATCTGGTTGGACGGCAGAGATATACGTAGATCTCCGCTAAACCTCCGCCCCCTCCACTCTGCTCCCTGCCTAGTGCCCACCCTCTCTTCTCCGCTTCCTCATTCTGACCGCGACTTTGTTTCTTTGTAATACTTACTAATAATGGCTTCTAATATAATAATGGCTGTGTCAATCAACACAAGTCCTTACACTGGATACCAACTGGCCTAGATGACTCTTTTATTTTTGACGATGATGTTCCTACCAAGTTGTCAAAGTAGCGCATCTTGGGTTGACAGGAAAGGGGGAATTACCGACATCTACAGGCTAAAATAATGTGTTTTTCCATGGCTTCTCAGGATGAACTGTACACATGCACAAAAACCCCTTTCAAGAAATACTGGAGTGGAGTTGAGTGTTCAAACTTTTTAGACACGTTTGAAGGACCATGGCCAAGACTTTTAATGTTTTTAAAATTATGTTATAAATCATGTCATAATACCTTTAAAATCTCGCACCATCTGTCGCAAAACTTCTCGTTGTTTCTGCCCAGTGTTGGGGCTTTTTGTATGCGGAGTCCTCTAGGGATCCTCTTGTTGCGTAAATAGTCGCTGAGAGTGAGAGCATGCAGGAATGTGGGATTTGAACCCTGGACCTGTGGCTCCCAAGTACAGCGTCTCATCACACTGAGCTATCTGCTGGTTACTACAACACAGCTTTTCTGTACTAGTTGATGTCAGTGTGGAAAGCAAAGTGTCACAGTAAAGACTGGGGTGGGATTGCACCCTGGCCTGGACCTTTATTCTTTTGTTTGAACTTGAGTGGGGTTTGAATCCACCATCTCCCAATCATGTAGCAGTGTTCTAACACACTGAGCCACTGGGTCAAGACAATATTTACTGCTTTTTTGTTTGTTTTCTTCTCCTGAAATCGGTCTTGGAAGTAAAGACATCAGTGGGGTTTGAACTCACCAACTCACCAAATCCTCAAAAATGATGAAAAACGGCATGCTGTATGCCGTTCGATATGGGCAGAAATGATGAAAAAATGAAAAACGAGTATTTGAAAAAAAAAGACGAAAATCACTCAGAGACAATGGGCTATAGCCCATGGTCTCGGAGTGATTTTCGTCTTTTTTCAAATCCTCAAAAATGTAGATAAACGGCGTGCTATAATATGCTGTCCGATATGGGATATAGCCCATGGTCAAAAATGATGAAAAACGAGGATTTGAAAAAAAACTAAAATCACTCTGAGACCATGGGCTATATATAGCCCATGGTCTCAGAGTGATGGACTACAGTGTTACATTCCCTTATATGTCTAGGGGTTATTAAAGGTATATTCAGTGATTTCACTCAAAAAACCTTAGGTTTCGTTTTTGCCTGGGACCTAAGCCTTTCGTCCAATCAGGATAGAGAGTCAAAAACGAAACCTAAGGTTTTTTGACCCCCAGGGGTTAACTGGGGACAGGGAGGAACTCCTTATATGGTCAGCACACTCTATAGTAGGGAGGATTATCACAACAAAACAAAAAAATAAGTGATATTTGAATTAAGTGAAATCACTGAATATACCTTTAAACGATGCAACAAGGCTGGCAAGTGAACTGTCGTTTATTCACGGTAAAAATAATAAGGTTAAATACAATAGAAGAAGTGCAATACAATAATTTACATATTTATATTTAGGTATAAATATATAAACATGGGAGTATATAAATATATTTATAGTCTTCTCTAGAAAACAGGGCTGAGCACCCGAGCCAAATGTTACAACTTAAAGATCAGGTTATTCAAATTATACCAAGACCCAAAAATGGCTGTATGGGGCAACCCAGATAAACAAACAAAAGAGACTATACCTATCCTAGAAACCAAATGAACCCTCTCTATCTAAACCTAACCAACAAAAGGAAAAGGGTTACAAATGATAAGATCTATATATAAACTCTCTACTCTAACTTATGCTTAACCAAAGAATGACGGTTACAAAAAGCAAGCTCCCATACTCCCATACTAAAATAGCAGATCTACAAGCTCATATCGCGCCACCGAGTGGCGCGATACGAGCTTGTAGGTCTGCTATTTTTTTGAAAAATCGAAGAGCGACTGACATTTTTTAGAATCTGATCTCAGGTCAGAATGGGTTCATCAGACCAGTGTGTGTCCGGCGGAAACCTCGTGTGAATCTGATCTCAGGTCAGAATGGGTTAAATCATACCTTACAACTCAATCCTTGACGTAAGCATAATTCAGTGTAACATCAACAGGCATATTAAGACACTCAGGGTGCTCTAAACATATAGAGTCCCTAGTGTTGACCTGTTAGACCATGGATGTGTCACAGCTCCCCTGCATAGGCGGAGCTTGAACTTGAGGCCAGGGGGTGCGACAGTTTGGCCAACGACACCCGATTTTACCTTTATTTTAGCGTTTTTACAATGCCCTAACCCCTAAAAATGAGTTATTTAGGTAGTACAGCAGCTCACACACATACACACATGCACTACAGCCATATAGCGAGTCATCATATCATGATAAGAGAGATGATTACAAACTACAGTCAGAAGTTAAGTTTGGTTAAGTTTTTTTTTTTGTGCAGTGCACCCCCTGAACCCCCTCAAGCTCCGCCCATGCTCCCCTGGACAGAGTGTGCACCGTATGACAGACTGAGTCATGGATGTGTCACAGCTCCCCTGGACAGAGTGTGCACTGCATTATGTAACCAGCTCAGTGGCCTTGTGGTTAGAGTGTCCGCCCTGAGACTGGGAGGTCGGGGGTTCGATCCCCAGCCGGGTCATACCAAAGACTCTAAAAATGAGACCCAGTGCCTCCCTGCTTGACACTCAGCATCAAGGGTTGGATTGGGGGTGGGAAGTGAGGACGCTGGAGGAGTTGACTGGTTGCCTGCTTCACCTCCCAATGTATGAATGAATGAACCTTCACCTCCCAATGTATGAATGAATGAACCTTCACCTCCCAATGTATGAATGAATGAACCTTCACCTCCCAATGTATGAATGAATGAACCTTCACCTCCCAATGTATGAATGAATGAACCATTGTAAGGCGCTTTGAGGCACGTAGTGCCTAGAAAAGCCCCATAAAAATGCAATTCATTATATAGTCTGTCGTTTTTTCATAATTTTCATGTTTTTTTCAAATCCTCCAAAATCAAGAAAAACGACATGCTATAGTAGCCTATGCCGTCCGAAACCAAATATGAGAAATGTATAACTTTGCCATGCTACTAGTCCTACATACTTACACCTAGAAACCCCATTCATGCTACTAGTCCTACATATTTACACCTAGAAACCCTTTGGCATGCTACTAGTCCTACATACTTACACCTAGAAACCCTTTGGCATGCTACTAGTCCTACATATTTACACCTAGAAACCCTTTGGCATGCTACTAGTCCTACATATTTACACCTAGAAACCCTTTGCCATGCTACTAGTCCTACATATTTACACCTAGAAACCCTTTGGCATGCTACTAGTCCTACATACTTACACCTAGAAACCCTTTGCCATGCTACTAGTCCTACATATTTACACCTAGAAACCCTTTGCCATGCTACTAGTTCTACATACTTACACCTAGAAACCCTTTGCCATGCTACTAGTCCTACATATTTACACCTAGAAACCCTTTGCCATGCTACTAGTCCTACATATTTACACCTAGAAACCCTTTGGCATGCTACTAGTCCTACATACTTACACCTAGAAACCCTTTGGCATGCTACTAGTCCTACATATTTACACCTAGAAACCCTTTGCCATGCTACTAGTCCTACATATTTACACCTAGAAACCCTTTGCCATGCTACTAGTCCTACATATTTACACCTAGAAACCCTTTGCCATGCTACTAGTCCTACATATTTACACCTAGAAACCCTTTGGCATGCTACTAGTCCTACATATTTACACCTAGAAACCCTTTGCCATGCTACTAGTCCTACATACTTACACCTAGAAACCCTTTGCCATGCTACTAGTCCTACATACTTACACCTAGAAACCCTTTGCCATGCTACTAGTCCTACATATTTACACCTAGAAACCCTTTGCCATGCTACTAGTCCTACATATTTACACCTAGAAACCCTTTGGCATGCTACTAGTCCTACATACTTACACCTAGAAACCCTTTGGCATGCTACTAGTCCTACATATTTACACCTAGAAACCCTTTGGCATGCTACTAGTCCTACATATTTACACCTAGAAACCCTTTGGCATGCTACTAGTCCTACATATTTACACCTAGAAACCCTTTGCCATGCTACTAGTCCTACATACTTACACCTAGAAACCCTTTGCCATGCTACTAGTCCTACATATTTACACCTAGAAACCCTTTGGCATGCTACTAGTCCTACATATTTACACCTAGAAACCCTTTGCCATGCTACTAGTCCTACATATTTACACCTAGAAACCCTTTGCCATGCTACTAGTCCTACATATTTACACCTAGAAACCCTTTGCCATGCTACTAGTCCTACATATTTACACCTAGAAACCCTTTGCCATGCTACTAGTCCTACATATTTACACCTAGAAACCCTTTGGCATGCTACTAGTCCTACATATTTACACCTAGAAACCCTTTGCCATGCTACTAGTCCTACATACTTACACCTAGAAACCCTTTGCCATGCTACTAGTCCTACATACTTACACCTAGAAACCCTTTGCCATGCTACTAGTCCTAAATATTTACACCTAGAAACCCTTTGCCATGCTACTAGTCCTACATACTTACACCTAGAAACCCTTTGCCATGCTACTAGTCCTAAATATTTACACCTAGAAACCCTTTGCCATGCTACTAGTCCTACATACTTACACCTAGAAACCCTTTGCCATGCTACTAGTCCTACATACTTACACCTAGAAACCCTTTGGCATGCTACTAGTCCTACATACTTACACCTAGAAACCCTTTGGCATGCTACTAGTCCTACATACTTACACCTAGAAACCCTTTGGCATGCTACTAGTCCTACATATTTACACCTAGAAACCCTTTGCCATGCTACTAGTCCTACATACTTACACCTAGAAACCCTTTGCCATGCTACTAGTCCTAAATATTTACACCTAGAAACCCTTTGCCATGCTACTAGTCCTACATATTTACACCTAGAAACCCTTTGCCATGCTACTAGTCCTACATATTTACACCTAGAAACCCTTTGGCATGCTACTAGTCCTACATATTTACACCTAGAAACCCTTTGCCATGCTACTAGTCCTACATACTTACACCTAGAAACCCTTTGCCATGCTACTAGTCCTACATACTTACACCTAGAAACCCTTTGGCATGCTACTAGTCCTACATATTTACACCTAGAAACCCTTTGGCATGCTACTAGTCCTACATATTTACACCTAGAAACCCTTTGCCATGCTACTAGTCCTACATATTTACACCTAGAAACCCTTTGCCATGCTACTAGTCCTACATATTTACACCTAGAAACCCTTTGGCATGCTACTAGTCCTAAATATTTACACCTAGAAACCCTTTGGCATGCTACTAGTCCTACATATTTACACCTAGAAACCCTTTGCCATGCTACTAGTCCTACATATTTACACCTAGAAACCCTTTGCCATGCTACTAGTCCTACATACTTACACCTAGAAACCCTTTGCCATGCTACTAGTCCTACATATTTACACCTAGAAACCCTTTGGCATGCTACTAGTCCTACATATTTACACCTAGAAACCCTTTGGCATGCTACTAGTCCTACATATTTACACCTAGAAACCCTTTGCCATGCTACTAGTCCTACATACTTACACCTAGAAACCCTTTGCCATGCTACTAGTCCTACATATTTACACCTAGAAACCCTTTGCCATGCTACTAGTCCTACATATTTACACCTAGAAACCCTTTGCCATGCTACTAGTCCTACATATTTACACCTAGAAACCCTTTGGCATGCTACTAGTCCTACATACTTACACCTAGAAACCCTTTGGCATGCTACTAGTCCTAAATATTTACACCTAGAAACCCTTTGCCATGCTACTAGTCCTACATATTTACACCTAGAAACCCTTTGCCATGCTACTAGTCCTACATATTTACACCTAGAAACCCTTTGCCATGCTACTAGTCCTACATATTTACACCTAGAAACCCTTTGGCATGCTACTAGTCCTACATATTTACACCTAGAAACCCTTTGGCATGCTACTAGTCCTACATATTTACACCTAGAAACCCTTTGCCATGCTACTAGTCCTACATATTTACACCTAGAAACCCTTTGGCATGCTACTAGTCCTACATATTTACACCTAGAAACCCCATTCATGCTACTAGTCCTACATACTTACACCTAGAAACCCCATTCATGCTACTAGTCCTACATATTTACACCTAGAAACCCTTTGCCATGCTACTAGTCCTACATATTTACACCTAGAAACCCTTTGGCATGCTACTAGTCCTACATACTTACACCTAGAAACCCTTTGCCATGCTACTAGTCCTACATACTTACACCTAGAAACCCTTTGGCATGCTACTAGTCCTACATATTTACACCTAGAAACCCTTTGCCATGCTACTAGTCCTACATACTTACACCTAGAAACCCTTTGCCATGCTACTAGTCCTACATACTTACACCTAGAAACCCTTTGGCATGCTACTAGTCCTACATATTTACACCTAGAAACCCTTTGGCATGCTACTAGTCCTACATATTTACACCTAGAAACCCCATTCAAACCAATTTAGGCTCATCTTATGGTGGACATGTTTGCCTAAAGAGTAATCTTTGAAATGTGTCATAGTTTTAGAAATATAGTGCTTTCAAAATTTTAACATTTATAGGCAGACACATCAAAAAATCACTTTCACCTAAAAACTCCATTCACACTTTGTAAAATTCAGCTTACTGTGGAGACACATGCTGGAACGTTTTACTTTGAAATGTTTTGTAGTTTCTGTGTTATTTAACTTAAACGCCCAATGCATTCTCTTTGGCAATAGCACAAACTTTGGCATGCTACTATTCCTACATACTTACACCTAGAAACCCCATTCAAACCTATTTAGGTTCATCTTATGGTGGACATGTTTGCCTGAAAAGGAATCTTTGAAATGTGTCATAGTTTTAGAAATATAGTGCTTTTAAATTTGAGAAATTCAGAATGGGGGTCAATGGCAGATTTTGGCAAGTAAAGAGTTGAGTGGGGTTTGAACCCACAACCTCCAGATCATGCAGCCAGTGTGCTAAGTCACTGATCTACTTGCCTACCTGCCTCCATGCAGTCTGCTGTTCCCTTTGAGTAACAGCATTGATACAAAAATAAAATACAAAAAATAAAATAACAGGAGATTTGTCTATTGTTTCTTTTGCTGTTCGAATGTTTATGAACCACAATGGAAACAAGTCTCTGGCTCTTCTGTCATCATCTATTCAGCTTTTGGGAACAGCATGCACAGTGGCTCACTGGATACAGAGCCTGCCTGGGAATCAGGAGGCCGCAGGTTCAAGTCCTGGCTCTGACATAGTGTCCCAAATCATGAAAATAATATGACATACTGTATACTGCATGAGGGTGACACTAACCAGTATAATAACAAAAAAGTGAATTAAAAAACATTCTTTGAGTGATACTGACATACAGTTAAGTGGTTAAGTTCAAAATCATTGTACATTCTGACTCTGATAATCTCCTTGACACCTCTGTCTACAGTACAGTATGTGTCTGGAATCTATGGACAGTCACTAGATATGATGCAGGGTCTGCTACTAACCTGCTGGCATGCGGCTGTGCCAACAACAACCTAGATATGATGCAGGGTCTGCTACGTAAACTGCTGGCATGCGGCTGTGCCAACAACAACCTAGATATGATGCAGGGTCTGCTATACTAACCTGCTGGCATGCGGCTGTGCCAACAACAACCTAGATATGATGCAGGGTCTGCTATACTAAACTGCTGGCATGCGGCTGTGCCAACAACAACCTAGATATGATGCAGGGTCTGCTATACTAACCTGCTGGCTTGCGGCTGTGCCAACAACAACCTAGATATGATGCAGGGTCTGCTACTAACCTGCTGGCATGCGGCTGTGCCAACAACAACCTAGATATGATGCAGGGTCTGCTATACTAACCTGCTGGCATGCGGCTGGGCCAACAACAACCTAGATATGATGCAGGGTCTGCTATACTAACCTGCTGGCATGCGGCTGGGCCAACAACAACCTAGATATGATGCAGGGTCTGCTATACTAACCTGCTGGCATGCGGCTGGGCCAACAACAACCTAGATATGATGCAGGGTCTGCTACTAACCTGCTGGCATGCGGCTGGGCCAACAACAACCTAGATATGATGCAGGGTCTGCTCTACTAACCTGCTGGCATGCGGCTGGGCCAACAACAACCTAGATATGATGCAGGGTCTGCTATACTAAACTGCTGGCATGCGGCTGGGCCAACAACAACCTAGATATGATGCAGGGTCTGCTACTAACCTGCTGTGCCAACAACAACCTAGATATGATGCAGGGTCTGCTACTAACCTGCTGTGCCAACAACAACCTAGATATGATGCAGGGTCTGCTACTAAACGGCTGTGCCAACAACAACCTAGATATGATGCAGGGTCTGCTACTAACCTGCTGTGCCAACAACAACCTAGATATGATGCAGGGTCTGCTACTAAACGGCTGTGCCAACAACAAGCTGATGATGAAATGAACGGGGAAAGAAATTGGCACCATGTCAGAAACAACACGTTGTTGAATAGCTGTGTCATGTTAGTCCATCATGACACACATAACTTAACCCATTCTGACCTGAGATCAGATTCTAAAAGTGTCTTCGATTTTTCAAAAAATAGCAGACCTACAAGCTCGTATCGCGCCACTCGGTGGCGCGATACGAGCTTGTAGGTCTGCTATTTTTCAATAGCTAAAGCATAGCATGATGCCGACACCAAAATGGGTGCCCGGTCAGAATGGGTTAAATTCAAAAATGTTTATTGTTCAAACACACGCCCGGAATATTTGACACGGGATCTTTACTTCTTCTGAACTCAACTTAGTGTAATTACTGTAAACAAACAGTATAAGGCGATAATGTTGGGTTTCTCCTTGTTATGGAAACATCCATACTGTGTGTACAGTCACTACATCCAAACAACAGTCTGGCTGCCACCTAGGAAGCAATGTGGGGGTTTTTGTTTCAAGTGTCATACTGATGTAGATGTCTAATTAAATACAACAACAACAACAATAATGTTGTCGCCAAGCTTTAGTTGTTTTTGGCATCTTGGGGGTACTGTACGTGTCACTGTACTATACATAATTGATTGATTAGATAATTAGCCATAAATGTAAAAAAAAACAGCAACAAAGTACAGTCAAACACTGGCATAGCAACAGCGCCATTTAGGCCCTCAATCAACTCATAGACATGCCATGAACAAAAAGCAATATCATCAATAACAACAAAAAAAATCACACCTGTGTGAACTGAGTGGTGCAACTCCCGCCCCGCCCCCCTCCCTCTCCCTCTCCCTCTCCCTCTCCCTCTCTCTCTCTCTCTCTCCCTCTCTCCCTCTCTCCCTCTCTCCCTCTCTCCCTCTCTCCCTCTCTCCCTCTCTCCCTCTCTCCCTCTCTCCCTCTCTCTCTCTCTCTTCTCTCTCTCTCTCTCTCTCTCTCTCTCTCTCTCTCTCTCTCTCTCTCTCTCTCTCTCTCTCTCTCTCTCTCTCTCTCTCTCTCTCTCTCTCTCTCTCTCTCTCTCTCTCTCTCTCTCTCTCTCTCTCTCTTCTCTCTCTCCTGGCACAACAGCGCCCCTACTGGTACTAATAGTCATACTGGTGCTCAAGTATGTGTCAAGTTTGCATGACTCAAGTTAAAGGAGAATTCAGTGATTTGGGTGATTTGGAAAACCCCCCGGGCCGCCCCGGTAACAGATGTGCACGTGTGCACACACTCTACAGGGGGGGGGGGGGGGGGGGACACACGCAACAGGCCAACAGCACGCGCACCAAGGCCCCGCCCCCACTCGATCATGATGGAGGAAGGCCACACTCATCCTGAGTGGATGAATGCTGGCTAACCTAGTAACCCTAGCCAAAAACGAACTAAGGTTTTTTTTGACCCCAGGGGTTAACTGGGGACCCTGGCACACTCTATATCACTCTATATATATATATATATATATATATATATATAGAGAGAGAGAGAGAGAGAGAGAGAGAGAACATCTCCCAGAGCGTATAGCCTGCAATGTCAAGTTAAACTGTATTCCATTTGTTGCACTAAATGGTTAATCTGCTTTGACGTGAGTGTTTCTGTCTGAAAGGTATTCAATCAGTCAATCACAGCCCATTTAGACAGGGTTTAATACCAGCACGGCTTCCATTTCAGACATCATATTGGCACTGTGGTGGCATGTTCCCGAAATATAGAGATCTCTTAATCTGTCTGCCTGTCTCTCTTTGTCCCTTTTATGCCCATACAGACGTCATTAACCCCCCCCCCCCCCCCCCCCCCAAACTACTATGTGTGGGTATTGCACACTCAATGACAGACGTCATTAACCCCCCCCCCCCCCCCCCAACTACTATGTGTGGGTATTGCACACTCAATGACAGACGTCATTAACCCCCCCCCCCCCCCCAACTACTATGTGTGGGTATTGCACACTCAATGACAGACGTCATTAACCCCCCCCCCCCCCCCAACTACTATGTGTGGGTATTGCACACTCAATGACAGACGTCATTAACCCCCCCCCCCCCCCCCCCCAACTACTATGTGTGGGTATTGCACACTCAATGACAGACGTCATTAACCCCCCCCCCCCCCCCAACTACTATGTGTGGGTATTGCACACTCAATGACAGACGTCATTAACCCCCCCCCCCCCCCCCCCAACTACTATGTGTGGGTATTGCACACTCAATGACAGACGTCATTAACCCCCCCCCCCCCCCCCCCCACAACTACTATGTGTGGGTATTGCACACTCAATGACAGAACGTCATTAACCCCCCCCCCCCCCCCCCCAACTACTATGTGTGGGTATTGCACACTCAATGACAGACGTCATTAACCCCCCCCCCCCCCCCCAACTACTATGTGTGGGTATTGCACACTCAATGACAGACGTCATTAACCCCCCCCCCCCCCCCCACAACTACTATGTGTGGGTATTGCACACTCAATGACAGACGTCATTAACCCCCCCCCCCCCGGGTATTGCACACTCAATGACAGACGTCATTAACCCCCCCCCCCCCCCCCCCCCACAACTACTATGTGTGGGTATTGCACACTCAATGACAGACGTCATTAACCCCCCCCCCCCCCCCCCCACAACTACTATGTGTGGGTATTGCACACTCAATGACAGACGTCATTAACCCCCCCCCCCCCGGGTATTGCACACTCAATGACAGACGTCATTAACCCCCCCCCCCCCCCCCCCCCCCCAACTACTATGTGTGGGTATTGCACACTCAATGACAGACGTCATTAACCCCCCCCCCCCCCCCCCCAACTACTATGTGTGGGTATTGCACACTCAATGACAGACGTCATTAACCCCCCCCCCCCCCCCCCCAACTACTATGTGTGGGTATTGCACACTCAATGACAGACGTCATTAACCCCCCCCCCCCCCCCCCCCCAACTACTATGTGTGGGTATTGCACACTCAATGACAGACGTCATTAACCCCCCCCCCCCCCCCCCCACAACTACTATGTGTGGGTATTGCACACTCAATGACAGACGTCATTAACCCCCCCCCCCCCCCCCCAACTACTATGTGTGGGTATTGCACACTCAATGACAGACGTCATTAACCCCCCCCCCCCCCCCCCCCCAACTACTATGTGTGGGTATTGCACACTCAATGACAGACGTCATTAACCCCCCCCCCCCCCCCCCCCACAACTACTATGTGTGGGTATTGCACACTCAATGACAGACGTCATTAACCCCCCCCCCCCCTCCCCCCAACAGGTACAACAGATATTGCACAACAGGAGGGGCAAACATTATGTTTCCCAAACAGTGTTGGCTATAAATATAAACTGTTAACCCATTCTGAACGGGAACCCATTTTGGTGTCGGCATCATGTCATGCTTTAGCTATTGAAAAATAGCTGATCTACAAGCTCGTAGCGCGCCACCGAGTGGCGCGCTACGAGCTTGTAGGTCTGCTATTTTTGAAAAATCGAAGAAGGACTGACATTTTTAGAATCTGATCTCAGGTCAGAATGGGTTCATCAGACCAGTGTGTGTGTCCAGCGGAAACCTCGTATGAATCTGATCTCAAAGGTTTTGCAATTCATACTTTTGTAATGAACCATTATATCCATGGACTGTCACAAGACTCACAACACAAGTATAGATCTGACCAATATTAAAGTGCACACTAACCAATTCTACCTCTGACTGTGCTCTTCCACAGTGGATACCGACACATGCAGTATAACCAAAAGCTCACAGTTGGCTGTGGGTCCATTTCATACCTTTTTCTTTCCCAGAAGAGACCTTGAATGGCACTCTAGGAATTTACAGAGAGCCTACGGAGACCCTGCTTACATCAACAGGCGGTATATGATGTGTTAGGACATCTGTAACCAAACTCTGACTCCGGCTCCTTAGCTAAACAGATGCTCCGCTCGCTGCCTGTCTACAAACCAACAGCGTGCACACAGAGGTCCAGATGCTCCGCTCGCTGCCTGTCTACAAACAACAGCGTGCACACAGAGGTCCAGATGCTCCGCTCGCTGCCTGTCTGACGAGCTGTACAAACCAACAGCGTGCACACAGAGGTCCAGATGCTCCGCTCGCTGCCTGTCTACAAACCAACAGCGTGCACACAGAGGTCCAGATGCTCCGCTCGCTGCCTGTCTGACGAGCTGTACAAACCAACAGCGTGCACACAGAGGTCCAGATGCTCCGCTCGCTGCCTGTCTGACGAGCTGTACAAACCAACAGCGTGCACACAGAGGTCCAGATGCTCCGCTCGCTGCCTGTCTACAAACCAACAGCGTGCACACAGAGGTCCAGATGCTCCGCTCGCTGCCTGTCTGACGAGCTGTACAAACCAACAGCGTGCACACAGAGGTCCAGATGCTCCGCTCGCTGCCTGTCTACAAACCAACAGCGTGCACACAGAGGTCCAGATGCTCCGCTCGCTGCCTGTCTGACGAGCTGTACAAACCAACAGCGTGCACACAGAGGTCCAGATGCTCCGCTCGCTGCCTGTCTACAAACCAACAGCGTGCACACAGAGGTCCAGATGCTCCGCTCGCTGCCTGTCTACAAACCAACAGCGTGCACACAGAGGTCCTTTGTCCGTGTCACCCCAGGACACAGGGCTGCTCCCCGGCAACATGGAACTCCAACCTGACCTACAGTGTTGGAAGAAGTACTCAGATTGGCTACTTATGTAAAACTCGCCATAGCCTACCACAAAGTAAAAGTCCATAGCCTACCACAAGTAAAAGTCCATAGCCTACCACAAAGTAAAAGTCCATAGCCTACCACAAAGTAAAAGTCCATAGCCTACCACAAAGTAAAAGTCCATAGCCTACCACAAAGTAAAAGTCCCGCATTCAACATTTGACTCGAGTAAAAGGTACAAAGGTATTGGCGTCAAAATGTACTTAAACTGTAGCTACTGTACCTAAAGTGCACATTATGTTTTGAATATTTCCCTCCTATTTTTGAATAGCTGAATTATACAATGTGTGTTCTGTTTTGAAATATTATATATATATATATATATATATTAGATATTACAATATCTACCTCTGAGATGCAATGGAGTAGAAGTAGAACTACTCAGGCTACTTTCCACCACTGGGAAAACCTGCCTTCAACATGAAAAAACAACTGAAGATCAGTGTTTGTTTAGAAGAGTGATATTTCATAGTGCCTTTATAAAAACGGTTTAATCCATTCTGACCGGGCACCCATTTTGGTGTCGGCATCATGTTATGCTTTAGCTATTGAAAAATAGCAGATCTACAAGCTCATAGCGCGCCACCGAGTGGCGCGCTACGAGCTTGTAGGTCTGCTATTTTTGAAAAATCGAAGAACGACTGATTTTTTTTTAAATCTGATCTCAGGTCAGAATGGGTTAATAATGAAACTGTCAGGATGTAATAGACATTTTTTTTAATCTGATCTCAGGTCAGAATGGTTTAAATGCCCAGGAGGGATCACCTTTCATTGGCTGAAGTTTGGATACATACGGTGCAGTTCCAAGAACTGAAAGAGTACAACTAGGAAATGGAACGGTACCATGACGGCTCAGTCAGCACTTCTTATGGGATACTACAGGACTATAGCTTTACTGTAAACTAACATTATGTAACAGAGGCAAACGTGAGGTTCAGAACATTTTTCCTGAACCTTACGTTACGTGGCAGAAATCAACAAAACAAGCACCAAAGCGGATGTATTATCTTTTGTTAATGTATATTTTGATGTCTATACTTTAAAGGTCTGGTGACGCATCCTTTTTTTTTTTTTTTTTTACCTCAATTGGAGTAAAAACAAAATCGGAACTTTGAAAACATTCAGTGGATTTTCTGTGATTTAAACCCATTCTGAACCGGCACCCATTTTGGTGTTGGCATCATGTTATGCTTCAGCTATTGAAAAATAGCAGATCTACAAGCTCATATCGCGCCACCGAGTGGCGCGATATGAGCTTGTAGGTCTGCTATTTTTTTGAAAAATCGAAGAGCGACTGACATTTTTTAGAATCTGATCTCAGGTCAGAATGGGTTCATCGGACCAGTGTGTGTCCGGCGGAAACCTCGTGTGAATCTGATCTCAGGTCAGAATGGGATAAAAAGGTTCTGTGATTTGCCTGAGGATGGTGATGTCACCGTCTCCTGGGGGAGAGGGAGGGGGGGGGGGGGGGTGAGAGGTGATGATTGACAGACAGAATCCACTCTCAACACTGCAGTGACATCTGCTGACAAATTGTGCAGCTCTACAGTTCAGAACACAGAAAACCCACTAAATGTTCAAAGTTCAGGTTGTTTTGGGTGTAACTGAGGTCACAACAGCTAAAAGGGGTGGGGGGGGGGGGGGGATCAATGAAAATGTATGTCAAGACCTTGATCTCAAAGACCCAGAGAGCAATGACCTCTTTGGAGACTAAAGACAGAAATGTACACAGAGGCAAGGCAAACAGAACCCCCCCCCCCCCAACATAACCTCCCAGCCCATTTGCTTTCAATTCGCACTAGAATATTGCACAAAAGATATACTTAAAGGTATATTCAGTGATTTCACTTAATTCAAATATCACTTATTTTTTTGTTTTGTTGTGATAATCCTCCCTACTATAGAGTGTGCTGGCCATATAAGGAGTTCCTCCCTGTCCCCAGTTAACCCCTGGGGGTCAAAAAACCTTAGGTTTCGTTTTTGACTCTCTATCCTGATTGGACGAAAGGCTTTGGGTCCCACAGCCAAAAACGAAACCTAAGGTTTTTTGAGTGAAATCACTGAATATACCTTTAAATATTTTCCACCATAATCCGCATCAGCCTCGTTGACGGTAGACTGCTGGGCGAGCGCTGGCGCTTTGGCATGGGGGTATAAGAAGCATGTCTTGTGTACAGGGTTTGATCAGGTCAGATCAACATATGGAATGTCAGAATAGATCAGCTCCATATATAGAGATCTAAGGGTGGTAGAGGGGACATTCTCTTGAGTGTACAGGGTTTGATGAGGGCCTAGGTAGGGCCAGGCGTTACTTTTTCGCTGGCTGCCGGGCAGGCCCATCTAGAGTTTGAATGGACAGGTATCAGTCAAAAGGGAGACATATGGAATGTCAGAACAGGTTCTCCACGAGACCTGGGCACCATGTGACTGACTGACTGACAAAAGAATACGATTTCATAGTAAATGTGACTTGCGGTCTGAACTGCACTCTGTCGAGTGCCAACTTGAGAAGTTGAAATTAAATACTAAGCGGTGAGCTCTGTCCAATATGGAGTTCTAACGGATTCCTTGAGTTTTTGTTCAGCCGTTCTTTTCTTATAGGCTAAAATTGTGGGCCAGTAATTTCCCTTTGAGACGTCACTTAACAGTGATTAAGGGCCATACTGTACAAATAAACTTGACTTTTGATAAATAACACTTTTCTTCATGCTTGCCAACAAAGATTCCCAGTACACAAACGGTACAAACAGTTAAGGATATCCAGGATTATGTAAAAAGAAAAAAAAAGTCTTAACCATAAGTGCCATTTCTTTGTATGACAAATAAGGAAAATAGCCCATCTATGAGCCCACTGTGCATTGCATTGCAAATCATTTGACGTTCACTTTTGATAAAGTCAGCTAGGTTATGTGGTTCACATACATTTCTTATTAAACAATTCAAGCTGCACTATGGAAAGCTCTTTGTCCACCAGCTAGGACTTGGAACGGTGCCGACAATGTATACCATTGAGCTAAGAAATAGAGCCTGCCTGCTTTGCTCAGGGGATGAATTTAATCTTGACCATCAGGTCAAATTTGTGCGGCATCCTGTGTCTGGATGAGACATGATGTTTGACATGATAAATGTCTCAATAAAGAGCATCCTGTGTCTATAGATGAGACATGATGTTTGACATGATAAATGTCTCAATAAAGAGCATCCTGTGTCTGGATGAGACATGATGTTTGACATGATAAATGTCTCAATAAAGAGCATCCTGTGTCTGGATGAGACATGATGTTTGACATGATAAATGTCTCAATAAAGAGACATCCTGTGTCTGGATGAGACATGGTGTTTGACATGATAAATGTCTCAATAAAGAGCATCCTGTGTCTCTAGATGAGACATGATGTTTGACATGATAAATGTCTCAATAAAGAGCATCCTGTGTCTGGATGAGACATGATGTTTGACATGATAAATGTCTCAATAAAGAGCATCCTGTGTCTCTAGATGAGACATGATGTTTGACATGATAAATGTCTCAATAAAGAGCATCCTGTGTCTGGATGAGACATGATGTTTGACATGATAAATGTCTCAATAAAGAGCATCCTGTGTCTGGATGAGACATGATGTTTGACATGATAAATGTCTCAATAAAGAGCATCCTGTGTCTGGATGAGACATGATGTTTGACATGATAAATGTCTCAATAAAGAGACATCCTGTGTCTGGATGAGACATGATGTTTGACATGATAAATGTCTCAATAAAGAGCATCCTGTGTCTGGATGAGACATGATGTTTGACATGATAAATGTCTCAATAAAGAGCATCCTGTGTCTGGATGAGACATGATGTTTGACATGATAAATGTCTCAATAAAGAGCATCCTGTGTCTGGATGAGACATGATGTTTGACATGATAAATGTCTCAATAAAGAGCATCCTGTGTCTATAGATGAGACATGATGTTTGACATGATAAATGTCTCAATAAAGAGCATCCTGTGTCTATAGATGAGACATGATGTTTGACATGATAAATGTCTCAATAAAGAGCATCCTGTGTCTGGATGAGACATGATGTTTGACATGATAAATGTCTCAATAAAGAGCATCCTGTGTCTGGATGAGACATGATGTTTGACATGATAAATGTCTCAATAAAGAGACATCCTGTGTCTGGATGAGACATGGTGTTTGACATGATAAATGTCTCAATAAAGAGCATCCTGTGTCTGGATGAGACATGATGTTTGACATGATAAATGTCTCAATAAAGAGCATCCTGTGTCTGGATGAGACATGATGTTTGACATGATAAATGTCTCAATAAAGAGCATCCTGTGTCTGGATGAGACATGATGTTTGACATGATAAATGTCTCAATAAAGAGCATCCTGTGTCTATAGATGAGACATG
Organism: Protomyctophum parallelum; assembly: GCF_964188405.1. Taxonomy (NCBI): domain Eukaryota; kingdom Metazoa; phylum Chordata; class Actinopteri; order Myctophiformes; family Myctophidae; genus Protomyctophum; species Protomyctophum parallelum. The sequence continues at coordinate 52,989,190 of NC_139703.1, read as the reverse complement.
ATGTTTGACATGATAAATGTCTCAATAAAGAGCATCCTGTGTCTGGATGAGACATGATGTTTGACATGATAAATGTCTCAATAAAGAGCATCCTGTGTCTGGATGAGACATGATGTTTGACATGATAAATGTCTCAATAAAGAGCATCCTGTGTCTATAGATGAGACATGATGTTTGACATGATAAATGTCTCAATAAAGAGCATCCTGTGTCTATGGATGAGACATGATGTTTGACATGATAAATGTCTCAATAAACATCCTTTGTCTGGATGAGACATGATGTTTGACATGATAAATGTCTCAATAAAGAGCATCCTGTGTCTGGATGAGACATGATGTTTGACATGATAAATGTCTCAATAAAGAGCATCCTGTGTCTGGATGAGACATGGTGTTTGACATGATAAATGTCTCAATAAAGAGCATCCTGTGTCTGGATGAGACATGGTGTTTGACATGATAAATGTCTCAATAAAGAGCATCCTGTGTCTGGATGAGACATGATGTTTGACATGATAAATGTCTCAATAAAGAGCATCCTGTGTCTGGATGAGACATGATGTTTGACATGATAAATGTCTCAATAAAGAGCATCCTGTGTCTGGATGAGACATGGTGTTTGACATGATAAATGTCTCAATAAAGAGCATCCTGTGTCTAGAGATGAGACATGATGTTTGACATGATAAATGTCTCAATAAAGAGCATCCTGTGTCTGGATGAGACATGGTGTTTGACATGATAAATGTCTCAATAAAGAGCATCCTGTGTCTGGATGAGACATGATGTTTGACATGATAAATGTCTCAATAAAGAGCATCCTGTGTCTGGATGAGACATGACAGATTGGACAAAATAAAAATGTATTCATAAAAAAAAAAGTGAAATTATAGGGAAAACATCAAACATTTGTATGTTTGATAACTGAATGTATTTGGCCAGAAGCAGGCATAAAACATATCCCCACCGGCCATAAGAATGAATGACATAAGCAGAGGGGTGGATTCACACTCCATTCCACCAGAATGAATGACATAAGCAGAGGGGTGGATTCACACTCCATTCAGAATGAATGACATAAGCAGAGGGGTGGATTCACACTCCATTCCATAAGAATGGATGACATAAGCAGAGGGGTGGATTCACACTCCATTCCACCAGAATGAATGACATAAGCAGAGGGGTGGATTCACACTCCATTCCACCAGAATGAATGACATAAGCAGAGGGGTGGATTCACACTCCACTCCATTCAGAATGAATGACATAAGCAGAGGGGTGGATTCACACTCCATTCCATAAGAATGAATGACATAAGCAGAGGGGTGGATTCACACTCCATTCCATAAGAATGGATGACATAAGCAGAGGGGTGGATTCACACTCCATTCCACCAGAATGAATGCCATAAGCAGAGGGCTGGATTCACACTCCATTCCACCAGAATGAATGACATAAGCAGAGGGGTGGATTCACACTCCATTCCATAAGAATGGATGACATAAGCAGAGGGGTGGATTCACACTCCATTCCACCAGAATGAATGCCATAAGCAGAGGGCTGGATTCACACTCCATTCAGAATGAATGACATAAGCAGAGGGGTGGATTCACACTCCATTCCACCACCGGCCATAAGAATGAATGACATACTGTAAGCAGAGGGGTGGATTCACACTCCATTCCACCATAAGAATGAATGACATAAGCAGAGGGGTGGATTCACACTCCATTCCACCATAAGAATGAATGACATAAGCAGAGGGGTGGATTCACACTCCATTCCACCAGAATGAATGACATAAGCAGAGGGGTGGATTCACACTCCATTCCACCATAAGAATGAATGACATAAGCAGAGGGGTGGATTCACACTCCATTCCACCAGAATGAATGACATAAGCAGAGGGGTGGATTCACACTCCATTCCACCAGAATGAATGACATAAGCAGAGGGGTGGATTCACACTCCATTCCACCAGAATGAATGACATAAGCAGAGGGGTGGATTCACACTCCATTCCACCAGAATGAATGACATACTGTAAGCAGAGGGGTGGATTCACACTCCATTCCACCAGAATGAATGACATAAGCAGAGGGGTGGATTCACACTCCATTCCATAAGAATGAATGACATAAGCAGAGGGGTGGATTCACACTCCATTCCACCAGCAGAATGAATGACATAAGCAGAGGGGTGGATTCACACTCCATTCCACCAGCAGAATGAATGACATAAGCAGAGGGGTGGATTCACACTCCATTCCACCAGCAGAATGAATGACATAAGCAGAGGGGTGGATTCACACTCCATTCCATAAGAATGAATGACATAAGCAGAGGGGTGGATTCACACTCCATTCCACCAGAATGAATGACATAAGCAGAGGGGTGGATTCACACTCCATTCCACCAGAATGAATGACATAAGCAGAGGGGTGGATTCACACTCCATTCAGAATGAATGACATAAGCAGAGGGGTGGATTCACACTCCATTCAGAATGAATGACATAAGCAGAGGGGTGGATTCACACTCCATTCAGAATGAATGACATAAGCAGAGGGGTGGATTCACACTCCATTCAGAATGAATGACATAAGCAGAGGGGTGGATTCACACTCCATTCAGAATGAATGACATAAGCAGAGGGGTGGATTCACACTCCATTCCACCAGCAGAATGAATGACATAAGCAGAGGGGTGGATTCACACTCCATTCCACAGAATGAATGACATAAGCAGAGGGGTGGATTCACACTCCATTCCACCAGAATGAATGACATAAGCAGAGGGGTGGATTCACACTCCATTCCACCAGCACATCAAAACCCGTTACTCTGACCTGTTCCATTGTGATTCCCATTATGTGTGATCAATCCAGTATTCTTTTTTTTTTTTTTTTAGATATTTTTTTGCGGCTTACGCCTTTATTGATTTTTTAACCCATTCTGACCGGGCACCCATTTTGGTGTTGGCATCATGTTATGCTTTAGCTATTGAAAAATAGCAGATCTACAAGCTCATATCGCGCCACCGAGTGGCGCGATACGAGCTTGTAGGTCTGCTATTTTTGAAAAAATCGAAGAACGACTGATGATTTTTAGAATCTGATCTCAGGTCAGAACGGGTTAATCAGACCAGTGTGTGTCCAGTGGAAACCTTCGTATGAATCTGATCTCAGGTCAGAATGGGTTAAGGGATAGAAAGTAGGCTGACAGGAAACGGGAGAGAGATGGGGGGATGACATGCGGTAAAGGCCGTGTCGGGTCCGGGAGTCGAACCCGCGGCACACCGCGACTGGATCACCAGTCCGGTGCCCAGACCGTTACGCTACGGCCTGGGCCAATCCAGTGTTCTTTACTTATGTGCTTGTGTCTGCAAACACACAGACCAGCTGACGGAATGCATATTTATACAGTATTATAGTAGCCTATATTATAGCCTACAGGAATACACACATCCATAATAGATAAGAGAGAGCAGGGCAAGGCAAGTTTATTTGTACAGGGCCCAGGCCGTAGCGTAACGGTCTGGGCACCGGACTGGTGATCCAGTCGCGGTGTGCCGCGGGTTCGACTCCCGGACCCGACACGGCCTTTACCGCATGTCATCCCCCCCCATCTCTCTCCCGTTTCCTGTCAGCCTACTATCTGTCCCTTAAAAAAATCAATAAAAGGCGTAAGCCGCAAAAAAATATCTTAAAAAAAAAAAAAAAGTTTATTTGTACAGTACATTTCAACGCCAAGGCTATTACAAGTGCTTTACATAAACGCTGATGTACCGTAGAAAGAAGCGTAGAAAGTCATTTTAGCCCTAAACTATGAAATGCTTTATACAGTAGTAGCCTATATATCTATCTACAGTGAGCAAGTGTAAATGATTTTGGAATATTTTGAAACCTTTTAACAACACAAATAATTATCTTATGGGAGTCTCTGGCACATTTACAGATGGTGGTCAGCTGCCAAATATGCAATTTGGGTGTCCCTGACGCTTGCGGTCATCAAGTAGCCAGAATGTCCAATGTACAGTATATTATTTTGATAGTGCATTGTTTAGACTGATTCTAGTTTCTTGGAGCATTCCCCCCCCCCCCCCCCCCCAACTTATCGTATCCCTAGCCATTTCTTGCGTCTGTGCACGTTGCGCACGCAAATGCACGTGCATATGTGCGCCTTATGGGCCCCCCCCCCCACTTCTAGAAGTAGCACTACAACACTGGGCAGTGGTTTTAAAAGTGTGGCAGTAGGTGGAAGTTGCTAAAGTTTGACAGGAATTCAATACGATAAAGGAGTGTAATTTACAAAATGAGTAACCCTTAAAGCCTTATCATGGGGAACATCAAACAACATGGTGTTGTCTGTTTCTTACCCTTAAAGCCTTATCATGGGGAACATCAAACAACATGGTGTTGTCTGTTTCTTACCCTTAAAGCCTTATCATGGGGAACATCAAACAACATGGTGTTGTCTGTTTCTTACCCTTAAAGCCTTATCATGGGGAACATCAAACAACATGGTGTTGTCTGTTTCTTACCCTTAAAGCCTTATCATGGGGAACATCAAACAACATGGTGTTGTCTGTTTCTTACCCTTAAAGCCTTATCATGGGGAACATCAAACAACATGGTGTTGTCTGTTTCTTACCCTTAAAGCCTTATCATGGGGAACATCAAACAACATGGTGTTGTCTGTTTCTTTGGTGGGAACCTAGGTTCAAGTAGAGGTCAGCGATACATGCCAAAGTCAACAGTGACTCAGGAAAAATCAGCAATAGACACAGTGGTGGAGAGTAATTCACTGAAGTACTGTACATTCTTAAAGTACTTTATTTGACTGTGTAAGAGCCATTTGAGCCATGCATCAATTCTGTGCTGTCATTGAAGGACTTGTTAATCAAGGCCTTGGTTGCCATGGTTACAGGGAGGGGTATTAATCAGGTGCAGGTGTTGCTGACATGCAGAGAGTTTTTAGACTGTGTTTGGATCAGGGCTCATTGTCTACCCGTATATTCTTTTGACTAGGGCTTTGGCAGCTAATAAATATACTTTATAAAGTAAAGGGCTTTGGCAGCTAATAAATATACTTTATAAAGTAAAGGGCTTTGGCAGCTAATAAATATACTTTATAAAGTAAAGGGCTTTGGCAGCTAATAAATATACTTCAACTGAATGGACACGTTTGGACATTTTCTGGAGCACACGTCATAACATCAATCCTGGCTGTTGGCAGTAATGCTTAATAATAGGCGCTACTGACTGTCTTTGAAAGACCACAAATGAATCGCGATTAACTACAGATAAATTAATCACACCTTTTGTTTCCCCCATAATAAAGTTGTTTTTATTTGTTTTCTCATGCCCAGCCATGTAAAGCACATTTGAGTATTCATATACACACTGAAGACACTTTATATAGGCACTTGCTGCCTATATACTGTATATCACCTGCCTATATATCACTGTTGGGATAAAACGCATTTTTCTGTGGAGTTGTGTGCAATGGACATAATAAAAAGTCCCCCCATTCTGTGTTGCCTATAGAACTGGAGGTCCGAAAACAACAGTAACATTATGAAGTACATTTTTGTGATGTCACTGACATGTACTTCATAATGTTACCGATTCTTTTTCAGACCTCCAGTTCTAGGCAACACAGAATGGGGGGACTTTCTTATTATATCCACACAACAACTCTAAGGTATATTAATGACAGTAAAATGTTGAAAATTTGTGGAATCCCGTAGTCACTATTCACTGGGATACCAAAAACATTTGAAAAAAAAAGGTTTCTCACTGTTCTCGGGTTAAATATTGATATGCGATTAAAATGCGATTAATCGAGATTAATTAACTACAAAGCCTCTGATTAATTAGATTATTTATTTTAATCGAGTCCCAGCTCTAATATTAATGTGTAATCCTGTTCTTATAGACCTTCATGGATCCCATTTAATAATGGGATCTATGTTCCCTTTAGAAACCGAATTTGCCATTCATTATCCATGCATCATTTGACTAACAACAACTAATTGTTGGTTTTAAATGTTCTAATATTAGAAATAAGGTAAAATAAACATGAAATAAACATGGGGCGAGATATCCGTGCTTTGGAGCGAGATATCCACGCTGTGAGGTGAGATAGCCACGCTGTGAGGCGAGATATCCACGCTGTGAGGTGAGATAGCCACGCTGTGAGGCGAGATATCCACGCTGTGAGGCGTGATATCCACGCTGTGAGGCGAGATATCCACGCTGTGAGGCGAGATAGCCACGCTGTGAGGCGAGATATCCACGCTGTGAGGCGAGATATCCACGCTGTGAGGCGAGATAGCCACGCTGTGAGGCGAGATATCCACGCTGTGAGGCGAGATAGCCACGCTGTGAGGCGAGATATCCACGCTGTGAGGCGAGATATCCACGCTGTGAGGTGAGATAGCCACGCTGTGAGGCGAGATATCCACGCTGTGAGGCGAGATATCCACGCTGTGAGGCGAGATATCCACGCTGTGAGGTGAGATAGCCACGCTGTGAGGCGAGATATCCACGCTGTGAGGCGAGATAGCCACGCTGTGAGGCGAGATAGCCACGCTGTGAGGCGAGATATCCACGCTGTGAGGCGAGATATCCACGCTGTGAGGTGAGATAGCCACGCTGTGAGGCGAGATAGCCACGCTGTGAGGCGAGATAGCCACGCTGTGAGGCGAGATATCCACGCTGTGAGGTGAGATAGCCACGCTGTGAGGCGAGATATCCACGCTGTGAGGCGAGATAGCCACGCTGTGAGGCGAGATATCCACGCTGTGAGGTGAGATAGCCACGCTGTGAGGCGAGATATCCACGCTGTGAGGTGAGATAGCCACGCTGTGAGGCGAGATATCCACGCTGTGAGGCGAGATATCCACGCTGTGAGGTGAGATAGCCACGCTGTGAGGCGAGATATCCACGCTGTGAGGCGAGATATCCACGCTGTGAGGCGAGATATCCACGCTGTGAGGCGAGATAGCCACGCTGTGAGGCGAGATATCCACGCTGTGAGGCGTGATATCCACGCTGTGAGGCGAGATATCCACGCTGTGAGGTGAGATATCCGTGCTTTGGAGCGTGATATCCACGCTGTGAGGCGAGATAGCCACGCTGTGAGGCGAGATATCCACGCTGTGAGGTGAGATAGCCACGCTGTGAGGCGAGATATCCACGCTGTGAGGCGAGATAGCCACGCTGTGAGGCGAGATATCCACGCTGTGAGGTGAGATAGCCACGCTGTGAGGCGAGATATCCACGCTGTGAGGTGAGATAGCCACGCTGTGAGGCGAGATATCCACGCTGTGAGGCGAGATATCCACGCTGTGAGGTGAGATAGCCACGCTGTGAGGCGAGATATCCACGCTGTGAGGCGAGATATCCACGCTGTGAGGCGAGATATCCACGCTGTGAGGCGAGATAGCCACGCTGTGAGGCGAGATATCCACGCTGTGAGGCGTGATATCCACGCTGTGAGGCGAGATATCCACGCTGTGAGGCGAGATATCCACGCTGTGAGGCGAGATATCCACGCTGTGAGGCGAGATATCCACGCTGTGAGGCGAGATATCCGTGCTTTGGAGCGTGATATCCACGCTGTGAGGCGAGATAGCCACGCTGTGAGGCGAGATATCCACGCTTTGGGGGCGAGCTATCCACGGCTCGGGGCGAGATGTCTTCACTTTTAGAAATTCCGGGGCGAGCCGGCGAGTTGGCAAAGGGGCGAGCTGACATGTTACCACAGGACGTATTCGTAAAATCAGTCCAGCGATCATTCCGGGCCCCTTTGCCCGGAGAGGAAGACGTCCATGTGCATCTCGTGACAAAGTGTGTAGATAATTGACTAAATACACGTTTTTTGCCAGAACTTTCACATGGATATAAAACTAGAGGACCATATAATATTCCACTCCACGTCTTTGGAATTATTTAATGGGTTAGTACAAACGGAGCATTTATCACATTTAGGCAGCCAACTTGGAACCCGACCAGAAATTAAGTAGGACCATTCTATGACTCTGTATGTGAAATACTGTATAGCCTACTGTATGAAACAACAAGAGCCGTTCTAGGGCTAATCTGAGTCGTAGCCTGCACTTGTGTAGTGGGTTTCTTTGACTATGCATCCACCTCTTGGTACCACAGCACCTCAAAGGCCCTTAAAACAAGGCTCCAGACCTCCCAAAACAAACTGGTCAGGCTCCTACTTGGCCTCACCCCCCGAACCCACCTCACCCCTGCCCACTTTGACAGGCTGGGATGGCTTAGGGTCGACGACAGAGTACAGCATCTTGCAATGGGTCTGGTCCACAAGATTCGATACACCACCAAGATACCCATGTACCTGTCTAAATACTTCACTAAGATACCCATGTACCTGTCTAAATACTTCCTTAATGTAAACGAAGTCCACACCCACAACACCAGAGGGAGTGCAACAAACCATGTACAACCCAGATTCGGCACAAACAAGGGACTAAATTATTTTCGCTCCTATGCCACCAAAATGTGGAACGCCCTACCAACAGTCATTAAGACATGTGAATCCCTTGACTCCTTCAAAACCGCTCTCAAAGGGCACCTACGGATGGCTGCAATTCGAAACTGGCCTCTGTAAAATCTGAATCCCCCCCACCGCCCCCCCTTTCCCCTCACTGTATAATGTATATTTTCCCTTTTTTGCTTCCCATTATGATGAATTACTGTTCTGTTCTTTAGCTACATAGAAATGTCTATTTGTATGTCTCTAAATGTTTGTATGTCTCTAAATGTTTTGATGAATTGAACAATGTGGACCCTGTTGTAAACAAGTGTAATGCTTAATTGGGTCGTCCACTCACAGTTAACAGTCTTTGTATAGAGTTTGTGCTTAAAATGTACTGTAAATTCTACAAACTGTTAATAAATATTTCAATCAATGTGTAATGCTTAAGTGTAATGCTTAATCATGGTGTCGACGCCAGTCGGTTTTTGTATTGAGTCGTGCTTTCGTTTGAAATGTACACATTCTGCATAATTATTGTTAATAACTTCATCAATCAATCATGTTCCATGTAAGATGATTCAATAATATAAAACACCACGTGAATCAGTTCTTCTTTCTACCTGTAGCTGTGTTTCATTCAGTGGTTGAGATACATAAACAAACGTCCTCCTGCTGCTTAACGACCACACTGTTTCCAAACAACACCTTTAGCTTGTAGTTTTATTATTAAAGTGTCAACTGTCCTGCAGCAATCGAACACACATGAAGTAAATATTCTTACTTCAAGTACACTATCTAACTTGACTAAAATAGACAAAATAAGGACGAAGAGTCTGCATCAAAGTCTCAGGCGGTCGGATGAAAGGAAACAAGCAGAGAGAGGTGAACTGAAGATCCATCGATGTATTTATTTGCAGTAAGTCAGACAAAGACAGAGGGCTTTCCGCGGCCCTTGAGTTGAGCCGCGGAGCCCTAGAGCTGACCGTCCGGGCAGGCTGCCCCCACAAGCTTCACTCAACATTGTATTTACAGCCATATATATGTGGTCTACAACAGAGGTGTTCCTGGCAGGACAGACGGTATTTTTACATACGAATGTCTTTGAGATGCAGATAGAGTGACGTATGAGACTGGCCTCTTGGTGGAAACAATAGAGCATGCTAATTCCTGTCACACCTGACAAGCCAAGGTACTTGACTATGCGTGATTGCCTTTAAACTTGCAGACAGACAGACTAGACAATCAACTTAGAGTTGATTATAGCATGCTATAGTACAGAATTATCGAGTCCAGATACGACATTCCCCCCTTGACCATTACCATGATGATGGTCACATAAAAATATGGAACAATAATTCTATTACACCCCCCTTGACCCAATCACATGTACTATACTAAACATTAGGAAAGAAACAACAGAACGTTCCACTTTAAAAGTTCCCAAAAAATAATTCCAGGCATCATGCATATATGAAAATTGACATTTGCACTTCACAATTAACTGACATTTAAACACACCACAACTTTGTCTTACCCTGTGTTTCCATTTTTAAACACACAAGTTTTTACAGACATGCTTAATAATCCCGTTTTATTTTGAAATTGGTCCCGTTGACGAAAGCCTCGATTTTGATAACAGCACGCCGCAACTTCACTATTCCGTACCCCTTTAAGGCCTGGTAAATGACGAATCGACCTACGCTGCTACTGTTAACTTATCTCACCTTTACAGGCTAAATTATCTCGATATTAACAGCAAAACCTCGCACGTCGCGGCACCTAACTGCCTTTTTTTTAGTTGACTTATTATTCGCACACTAAATTTCATACGAGAAAATAATAATTAGCTCTATTAATACCAAGACGAATTACGTACTGACGCGTATTGATAGGGCCACTATCGTCCGCCTGACACAGCCACATACAATTGTTTCAATCGAGCTAAACATTATTTAATCATTTCCAAGACCCATAGGCTCTTTAATCAACTTTTTTAACTAATTTAAACTTCGACAAAACACATATCAACACATGCCTACATTATATGTTGAATAAACTTACATTACACAAACGTTTTGAATACAGATAGGACTGTTGAATCTCTTCCATCTGTTATAAATGAACTCTTTTGGTGTCGCAAAACATTGTCTCTTAACTTGTTTAATATCTATTATTCGTTTGAGAAAAAGTCAATCTACCGTAAAAACACAGTCACTGCTCCAAGATGAAGCGATAACCCAATATCATGCTACTTTTTCACCAAACTTACTTTTAGCCCCATACTAGGCCTACAGACCGAGTAAGGTTAATAGATTTAACTATTCTGACCACCATTTTCGCTCTGGTTACTTTAGCCCACAATTCGACACAGTACTTATTCATACTGTATTTTAAATCTTTCTCAAATATAATTCCCCTTTCTAAACATGTGATGTAGGCCTACCTTTCGTGGTCAAACTGAGAACTGCATCATGAAGACAATTGCAATGTTTTGTCCGCGCACTGCCACTCACGTGTCCATTGTCCTTTCGTCCCGTCCAAACACACATATTCACTCCCCCCTTCCAGACACTATGAATATAAAATATCACATAATGACTGGAAAGAAAAATAAACGCAACATCGTGAGCTTGCAGATCTGCTGTTTGAAGAATGAAGAATGAATGAAAAACGTGGTCGCCGCTCTCGATCGCTGTTGAGATGAATCGCCGCACGCCGTGATGAAAGCTCTCGGTCGCCGCTTGGTCGGAGACCCCCCTCGGTGGAAGACTCACTCGTTGAAGGCCTTGTAGAACGCCTCCCTCCGGCCGCTGGTTGCTCGCCGTGAAGAGACGCATCCGCTCGCCGCTTGTAGTGTCGCCTTCCCCGGTCGGATCGCCGCCGCTTCCCGCCGAGATGTGGTCGCCCGTTGTTGCGCTGTAGAGGCGCTTTGTCCCGCTGCTGCATGGCGTGTCTGGAGAGCCGCTCCCTTCGCCGCCGTCCATGTCGGAGAGCACCGCACGTGCTGTTGGTCCAACTCCCGTCGCCGCTTCCCTTTGTTCCGCCGACCGCCGTTCGCCGAAAAAATAAAATTCAACTCAACGCCAAATTGTCCAAATTGTCCACTGGTCCATTGTTCGTTTTACCTGGAATGGAAAACCATCCCAAAAGCAGTTTGTTTCAGGCTCCAACTGAAGTAAATATTCTTACTTCAAGTACACTATCTAACTTGACTAAAATAGACAAAATAAGGACGAAGAGTCTGCATCAAAGTCTCAGGCGGTCGGATGAAAGGAAACAAGCAGAGAGAGGTGAACTGAAGATCCATCGATGTATTTATTTGCAGTAAGTCAGACAAAGACAGAGGGCTTTCCGCGGCCCTTGAGTTGAGCCGCGGAGCCCTAGAGCTGACCGTCCGGGCAGGCTGCCCCCACAAGCTTCACTCAACATTGTATTTACAGCCATATATATGTGGTCTACAACAGAGGTGTTCCTGGCAGGACAGACGGTATTTTTACATACGAATGTCTTTGAGATGCAGATAGAGTGACGTATGAGACTGGCCTCTTGGTGGAAACAATAGAGCATGCTAATTCCTGTCACACCTGACCAGCCAAGGTACTTGACTATGCGTGATTGCCTTTAAACTTGCAGACAGACAGACTAGACAATCAACTTAGAGTTGATTATAGCATGCTATAGTACAGAATTATCGAGTCCAGATACGACACACACAAGCGCACTAGCCCCGCTGGAGCTGGGAGCGTGCACGGTGCACGTACCATAAACGGTCACTAGGGGGAGCCATGGTACAGCGTAATACAGTGGAACAGCTAGGCCTACTGTGATCTCATCAAATGATGATTCACTGAATGATTTTAAATATAAACTTAGAAACCATTAATGAATCACATCAAACAATTAAATGTCTTCCACTCACGACACATATAGGCCTACACACTTAATGAATCACATCAAACAATTAAATGTCTTCCACTCACCACACATAGGCCTACACACTTAATGAATCACATCAAACAATTAAATGTCTTCCACTCACCACACATAGGCCTACACACTTAATGAATCACATCAAACAATTAAATGTCTTCCACTCACCACACATATAGGCCTACACACTTAATGAATCACATCAAACAATTAAATGTCTTCCACTCACCACACATAGGCCTACACACTTAATGAATCACATCAAACAATTAAATGTCTTCCACTCACCACACATATAGGCCTACACACTTAATGAATCACATCAAACAATTAAATGTCTTCCACTCACCACACACATAGGCCTACACACTTAATGAATCACATCAAACAATTAAATGTCTTCCACTCACCACACATAGGCCTACACACTTCCTTTTCTCTACTGTATTTATATACTCTATATATTTATATACTCACCACACATAGGCCTACACACTTCCTTTTCTCTACTGTATTTATATACTCTATATATTTATATACTCACCACACATAGGCCTACACACTTCCTTTTCTCTACTGTATTTATATACTCTATATATTTATATACTCACCACACATAGGCCTACACACTTCCTTTTCTCTACTGTAGTTTAACTTTTTCATGTAGGCCTATACTCGTATGCATTGTTGTATGATTGTATAATTTAAGTTGCCAAATAATTTGTTAGATTTTTATGATTTCTTTGTGATTTTGTGTTATGGACCAACAGATCTTGCCAGTGGCGCTGGCCGCCAGCTGCCGTGCGGATGCTGCCGGCTCCATTAGAAATGGATTAAAATTGCATCTTTGATGTTGTGGTATATGGAACTACAATTCACATTAATAATAGTTTAACCCATTCTGACCGGGCACCCATTTTGGTGTCAGCATCATGTTATGCTTTAGCTATTTAAAAATAGCAGATCTACAAGCTCATATCGCGCCACCGAGTGGCGCGATACGAGCTTGTAGGTCTGCTATTTTTGGAAAAAATCGAAGAACGACTGACATTTTTAGAATCTGATCTCAGGTCAGAATGGGTTCATCAGGACCAGTGTGTGTCCGGCGGAAACCTCGTATGAATCTGATCTCAGGTCAGAATGGGTTAAATAACCATGTTTTAAACTAAAGTGGATCTCTGTTTCTCTCATGGGTGAGAGAACAAACATGTTGCATGGGCTGATGGGCAGGAGGGACTCTGGGTGAATCCCAGACCCTAAGGATCTGGCCTGCTGGTAGCAGCTGCAGGTCAACAGCACCCACTGTGTTCCTAGCTCTGTGACTTGACCATGCCTTGACCATTCATTCTTTTCGCTCCTATGCCACCAAAATGTGGAACGCCCTACCAACAGTCATTAAGACATGTGAATCCCTTGACTCCTTCAAAACCGCTCTCAAAGGGCACCTATACGGACGGCTGCAATTCGAAACTGGCCTCTGTAAAATCTGAATCCCTCCCTGAGGGAAGCTTTGGGATGGATCTCTAGGGGCATCGGCTTGTGTTGAGCCTTCCAACGGCGTCTACCTTGATCTCCGTCCTAAGAAAGAAAGACAGAAAAAGAAAGACACACACAAACCACAAACTCTCCAACCATAACCACCCCATGTATCTTGGACTTACACTGGACAGGACACTCTCCTTCAAAAAACACCTGGAGAACACAAAAGCCACGGTCAACACCCACAATAACATTGTGTGAAAACTAGTGAACTCCAAGTGGGGCGCAGACCCACAAACAATCTGTGCAACTGCCATGGCCCTGTCTTTCTCTACAGCAGAGTATGCCTGCTCAAGCTGGAGCCGATCCCGTCACACCAAATTGGTGGACACAGCCCTAAATGACACCTGTCGCATCATCACAGGATGTGTCAAGACAACACCTGTCCCGTGCCTTTATGCGCTAGCCGGCACCTCCCCCCGCACATCAGACGACTGTGTATCGCTCAAGATGAATGGAGAACACAGGAGATAGACAGTGAAGTTGGGGATGAACGAAGGAAAGTCTGGAATTAAATGATAGAGATTACCTCACACACACATATAGTTTCCTTTCGTGGCTGTTTACATTCGAGGGTCGCCGGTCCACTTGAACGGAACAGTTTAACGTCATGCCCAGGACGAAAAGATATAGAGACCACCAACATGACAAATAACAGCAGGAAGGCATGAGCCACAATCCACCGTCTTGGCAAAGACCACACCACCCATAATTCACAACGGTCACAGCGAACTCTGTTGCATCACAACTGGTGGCCAACAGTCGTAACCAACACCGCCGCCGACCCACATAGAATACCATCACACAGTGGTATCAGACCAACCACAATCAGCCAGCCCTCAAACCAAACCCTTCCACCTAGAAGAACTCAAAACTGCAATGGGAAAGTTGAAACCCGGAAAAGCAGCAGGGATTGATGACATACTGGCAGAAATGATACAGCACCTGGGACCTAATGCAAAGACCTGGCTCGTGGGGATGCTGAACACATGCATGGCACAGAAAACCATCCCTTCTGTCTGGAGAAAGGCCAAAGTGGTTGAAATCCCCAAACCTGACAAAGACCCATCATTCCCAAAGAGCTACCGACCCATTTCCCTCCTCTGCATCACCTACAAGCTCTATGAGAGGCTTCCAGAGTCACTTCCGGGCTCAAGGAAACTTCCACGTCATATATTTATCGTTGACGTGGACACTTGTACAGTTACAATAGTGCCTCAGTTTTTGTTTTATAATTTACAGGTCCAAATCACAGTTGCCTGTGTGTCTTGCCGACGTCTCACGGCAAGATCATTTGATGATAAATAAATTAAAAAAGAAAAGTCCTTAATAGCCTGATTATAGGCATGATTATGTCTTTATTCAATTGAAAACCGGAAGATTCACTCCACAAATACCTTAAGGAAAACCGGAAGATTCACTCCACAAATACCTTAAGGAAAACCGGAAGATTCACTCCACAAATACCTTAAGGAAAACTCCTCAGACATAAACTAAGAAAATTGCTTTTATTTTTTTCGTGCTCATAAAGTGAACTGGGAAGCGATACAGTTGCGGGAGATGTTCCTTTCTTTCTGTGTATAAAAATGAACACAAAAAATAACCTATATATATATAAATATCCTATATGTATAGGATATTTATGTGTTCATTTTTATATCTGCCTGTCAATGTCTGTGACCTTAGAATGTGCATATAGGGCTGGAATACACATGGACCTATAGCTGTAATTTGCAACTCTAGATTTTTTATTATAATGGGATGAATCTAGAGTTGCAATACTCTCCATTGACTCCCCAGTCCCCACTTATCCAATAAATATTGTTTTGCTATAAGTTATTCATGCATCCCTCTTTTATCCATCCGGCGAGACGGGTCACCACATTTTAGGAGCACCAAGTAACTCCTCCAGGTGCTCCTCTGAGTCTAGACCAAAAAGGTTGTGTGCAGCCCTGACTATATTATATTTCCACACTCACTCCAGAGGGCCACTATATTATATCTCCACACTCACTCCAGAGGGCCACTATATTATATTTCCACACTCACTCCAGAGGGCCACTATATTATATTTCCACACTCACTCCAGAGGGCCACTATATTATATTTCCACACTCACTCCAGAGGGCCACTATATTATATTTCCACACTCACTCCAGAGGGCCACTATATTATATTTCCACACTCACTCCAGAGGGCCACTATATTATATTTCCACACTCACTCCAGAGGGCCACTATATTATATTTCCACACTCACTCCAGAGGGCCATATTGCATGTATTACTGTCATAGCAAAAAAAAGCCGATCTTGTAGATCAGCTATTTTTGCTATATTTGAATTGAAATCCTGAAAAAAATTATCTATGAAAAGGCAACACAATGAGCAGAAAATGAACCATGTAACAACAAATTGAGCAGGGCACCGCAGGGATTTGAACCCCGTTCTGGTAAACCAGAAGTACCACAACCAGTGCCTTAGTTTTTGTTTTATAATTTACAGGTCCAAATCACAGTGTGTCTTGCCTACAATTTCCAGATTGAAAATACTTGAGACAAAATATTCTATTGTCCATGAACCCATTTTGGGCGGGAACCCTTTTGGTGATTTAAGCATTATGTTATGAAAAATAGCAGATCTACAAGCTCATAGTGCGGCACCGAGTGTCGTGCTACGAGCTTGTGGGTCTGCTATTTTTGAAAAATCGTGAAAATGTGGCGCAAATCTTTGAATATAATATTCCAGGATGAACGTTTTTAACTCAAATCTTCCCTGAAACAACATCTTTTTAGATGGGGGTCGGCGGGCAATTACATATATTTTTGGGGGTCCTTGACATGAAAATGTTTGAGAATGACTGACATAGAAACATAGGGTTATTCAGACAAACTGTCAGGATTTAGAAGACATTTATAGAATAGTCCTCAGGTCTATTTTATGTTTAACCCATTCTGACCTGAGATCAGATTCATACGAGGTTTCCGCCGGACACACACTGGTCTGATGAACCCATTCTGACCTGAGATCAGATTCTAAAAATGTCAGTCGCTCTTCGATTTTTCAAAAATAGCAGACCTACAAGCTCGTATCGCGCCACTCGGTGGCGCGATATGAGCTTGTAGATCTGCTATTTTTAAATAACTAAAGCATAACATGATGCTGACACCAAAATGGGTGCCCGGTCAGAATGGGTTAATACTCCCAGTGGTGAAGAGAGAAGCTTTTCTATAAATGCTTGTCTTCAGTTATGTTCCTCTATTTTCAACGGACCCCAACTAGCCTAATTAGACCCGACCGATGGTAAAAAACAAAAAAGTCAGTTTTCTGAAAAAACTCTGTTTCTATGTCGGTGGTTCTCAAACTATTTTATGTCAAAGACGCCCAGAATTATATGCATTTGGCCGCCGAACCCCCGTCTGAAAATATGTTGTTACAGGGACACCCCACCAGAAGCAAAGTTAAAAACGTTCTGAAAGAATATATACCCGTATATTACCAAAATACCAAAATTACCACTTTAAATTAAAACAAATGGTTGTGCATAGGCTGAGTATATATGGCACTTATGAATCTATAGCCTATTTATTTTGGGGATGTGGAGGAGGAGGACTTTGTTGTTGCGCTATTGTGAGGCCACGAGGAGATCTGCAAACTCAGCACGCTGTATACATTTACATATATAAATGAGAGGCTGACTAAGTTTGCAAATAAGGGCGGTTATATGGACAAGGGCAGTTATTTGGACGAGGCGGTTATTATGCAAAATGGTGTCAGAACCTGGGCTGTTATCTGGAAATATACGGTATTCAAAGATTTGCGCCACACAAAATTAATAAAAATCCAATCCCTCAGTAAAATTTGGCCATATTTATTGATTCAGTAAATGAGTTAATGGGTAAAAATGGCCTGTCTTGGTTTAAAGCCCACTCACCACGACAAGGTGCAGGCCGAGAGTGGGGACAGACACCCCACCCCCCCCCCAAACAGGGGGAGGGGAGGGGTTGGGGGGGATTGGGGGGGTAGCAGAACACAGCACAGAACAGCACTGATTGACAGTAACGGTAAAAGGAGACAGGTGGTGATTATGTGATAGACAGTAACAGTAAAAGGAGACAGGTGGTGATTATGTGATCGACAGTAACAGTAAAAGGAGACAGGTGGTGATTATGTGATCTACAGTAAAGGAGACAGGTGGTGATTATGTGATCGACAGTAACAGTAAAAGGAGACAGGTGGTGATCATGTGATCGACAGTAACAGTAAAAGGAGACAGGTGGTGATTATGTGATACAGTAAAAGGAGACAGGTGGTGATTATGTGATGGACAGTAAAAGGAGACAGGTGGTGATTATGTGATCGACAGTAAAAGCAGACAGGTGGTGATTATGTGATCGACAGTAAAAGGAGACAGGTGGTGATTATGTGGTGGTGGTGTGTTACATGGTGAGGACTTTGTGGTGGCGGTGTGTTACATGGTGAGGACTTTGTGGTGGCGGTGTGTTACATGGTGAGGACTTTGTGGTGGCGGTGTGTTACATGGTGAGGACTTTGTGGTGGCGGTGTGTTACATGGTGAGGACTTTGTGGTGGCGGTGTGTTACATGGTGAGGACTTTGTGGTGGCGGTGTGTTACATGGTGAGGACTTTGTGGTGGCGGTGTGTTACATGGTAACTGCATGGACAGTGCCTGTCCATGCAGTCAGTGTTTGTCAGCAGCAGCAACAACTCCACCACCTGAGAGCCCTCTGTCCTGGAGCCTCAGGACTTTGTTATGCGTCATTGAAGTGAGTTCAGTTTGTTCATGTTCATTTGTATATTGCATTTTATCTTTATCTGTTTTCCTGAAACTCTAGAGAGTGTGTGCACTGCGCATTACACACACTCTCTAGAGTTTCAGGAAAACAGATGAAGATAAAATGCAATATATATATATATATATATATATATATATATATATATATATATATATATATATATATATATGCATTTCATCTTTATCTGTTTTCCTGAAACTCTAGAGTGTGTGCACTGCGCATTACACACAATCTAGAGTTTCAGGAAAACAGATAAAGATAAAATGCAATATTCAAATGAACATGAACAAACTGAACTCACTTCAATGACGCATAACAAAGTCCTGAGGCTCCAGGACAGAGGGCTCTCAGGTGGTGGAGTTGTTGCTGCTGTACTGTACTGTACATTATGTGTCGCATGTCGTTATAGGTGAGCCGTACTGTACTGTACATTATGTGTTGCATGTCGTTAAAGGTGAGCCGTACTGTACTGTACATTATGTGTCGCATGTCGTTATAGGTGAACCGTACTGTACTGTACATTATGTGTCGCATGTCGTTATAGGTGAGCCGTACTGTACTGTACTGTACATTATGTGTCGCATGTAGTTATAGGAGACAGGTGGTGATTATGTGATCGACAGTAAAAGAAGACAGGTGGTGATTATGTGATCGACAGTAACAGTAAAAGGAGACAGGTGGTGATTATGTGATCGACAGTAACAGTAAAAGGAGACAGGTGGTGATTATGTGATGGACAGTAAAAGGAGACAGGTGGTGATCATGTGATCGACAGTAAAAGGAGACAGGTGGTGATCATGTGATCGACAGTAAAAGGAGACAGGTGGTGATTATGTGATCGACAGTAACAGTAAAAGGAGACAGGTGGTGATTATGTGATCGACAGTAACAGTAAAAGGAGACAGGTGGTGACAGGTGGTGGTCGCATGTCGTTATAGGTGAGCCGTACTGTACTGTACATTATGTGTCACATGTTGTTATAGGTGAGCCGTACTGTACTGTACATTATGTGTCGCATGTCATTATAGGTGAGCCGTACTGTACTGTACATTATGTGTCACATGTTGTTATAGGTGAGCTGTCATAGGTGAGCCGTACTGTACTGTACATTATGTGTTGCATGTTGACCGTTGTAGGTGAGCCGTACTGTACTGTACTGTACTGTACATTGTGTGTTGCATGTCGACCGTACTGTACTGTACTGTACATTATGTGTTGCATGTCGACCGTACTGTACTGTACATTATGTGTTGCATGTCGACCGTTATAGGTGAGCCGTACTGTACTGTACTGTACATTGTGTGTTGCATGTCGACCGTACTGTACTGTACTGTACATTATGTGTTGCATGTCGACCGTTATAGGTGAGCCGTACTGTACTGTACATTATGTGTTGCATGTCGAACGTTATAGCTGAGCCGTACTGTACTGTACATTGTGTGTTGCATGTCGACCGTTATAGGTGAGCCGTACTGTACTGTACTGTACTGTACATTATGTGTTGCATGTCGACCGGTGGTGATTATGTGATCGACAGTAACAGTAAAAGGAGACAGGTGGTGATTATGTGATCGACAGTAACAGTAAAAGGAGACAGGTGGTGATTATGTGATGGACAGTAAAAGGAGACAGGTGGTGATCATGTGATCAACAGTAAAAGGAGACAGGTGGTGATTATGTGATCGACAGTAAAAGGAGACAGGTGGTGATCATGTGATCGACAGTAAAAGGAGACAGGTGGTGATTATGTGATCGACAGTAACAGTAAAAGGAGACAGGTGGTGATTATGTGATCGACAGTAACAGTAAAAGGAGACAGGTGGTGATTATGTGATCGACAGTAACAGTAAAAGGAGACAGGTGGTGACAGGTGGTGGTCGCATGTCGTTATAGGTGAGCCGTACTGTACTGTACATTATGTGTCACATGTTGTTATAGGTGAGCCGTACTGTACTGTACATTATGTGTCGCATGTCATTATAGGTGAGCCATACTGTACTGTACATTATGTGTCACATGTTGTTATAGGTGAGCTGTCATAGGTGAGCCGTACTGTACTGTACATTATGTGTTGCATGTTGACCGTTGTAGGTGAGCCGTACTGTACTGTACTGTACTGTACATTGTGTGTTGCATGTCGACCGTACTGTACTGTACTGTACATTATGTGTTGCATGTCGACCGTACTGTACTGTACATTATGTGTTGCATGTCGACCGTTATAGGTGAGCCGTACTGTACTGTACTGTACTGTACTGTACATTGTGTGTTGCATGTCGACCGTACTGTACTGTACTGTACATTATGTGTTGCATGTCGACCGTTATAGGTGAGCCGTACTGTACTGTACATTATGTGTTGCATGTCGAACGTTATAGCTGAGCCGTACTGTACTGTACATTGTGTGTTGCATGTCGACCGTTATAGGTGAGCCGTACTGTACTGTACTGTACTGTACATTATGTGTTGCATGTCGACCGGTGGTGATTATGTGATCGACAGTAACAGTAAAAGGAGACAGGTGGTGATTATGTGATCGACAGTAACAGTAAAAGGAGACAGGTGGTGATTATGTGATGGACAGTAAAAGGAGACAGGTGGTGATCATGTGATCAACAGTAAAAGGAGACAGGTGGTGATTATGTGATCGACAGTAACAGTAAAAGGAGACAGGTGGTGATTATGTGATCGACAGTAAAAGGAGACAGGTGGTGATCATGTGATCGACAGTAAAAGGAGACAGGTGGTGATCATGTGATCGACAGTAAAAGGAGACAGGTGGTGATTATGTGATCGACAGTAACAGTAAAAGGAGACAGGTGGTGATTATGTGATCGACAGTAACAGTAAAAGGAGACAGGTGGTGACAGGTGGTGGTCGCATGTCGTTATAGGTGAGCCGTACTGTACTGTACATTATGTGTCACATGTTGTTATAGGTGAGCCGTACTGTACTGTACATTATGTGTCGCATGTCATTATAGGTGAGCCGTACTGTACTGTACATTATGTGTCACATGTTGTTATAGGTGAGCTGTCATAGGTGAGCCGTACTGTACTGTACATTATGTGTTGCATGTTGACCGTTGTAGGTGAGCCGTACTGTACTGTACTGTACTGTACTGTACATTGTGTGTTGCATGTCGACCGTACTGTACTGTACTGTACATTATGTGTTGCATGTCGACCGTACTGTACTGTACATTATGTGTTGCATGTCGACCGTTATAGGTGAGCCGTACTGTACTGTACTGTACTGTACATTGTGTGTTGCATGTCGACCGTACTGTACTGTACTGTACATTATGTGTTGCATGTCGACCGTTATAGGTGAGCCGTACTGTACTGTACATTATGTGTTGCATGTCGAACGTTATAGCTGAGCCGTACTGTACTGTACATTGTGTGTTGCATGTCGACCGTTATAGGTGAGCCGTACTGTACTGTACTGTACTGTACATTATGTGTTGCATGTCGACCGTTATAGGTGAGCCGTACTGTACTGTACTGTACTGTACATTATGTGTTGCATGTCGACCGTTATAGGTGAGCCGTACTGTACTGTACTGTACATTATGTGTTGCATGTCGACCGTACTGTACTGTACTGTACATTATGTGTTGCATGTCGACCGTTATAGGTGAGCCGTACTGTACTGTACTGTACATTATGTGTTGCATGTCGACCGTACTGTACTGTACTGTACTGTACATTATGTGTTGCATGTCGACCGTACTGTACTGTACTGTACATTATGTGTTGCATGTCGACCGTACTGTACTGTACTGTACATTATGTGTTGCATGTCGACCGTTATAGGTGAGCCGTACTGTACTGTACAATATGTGTTGCATGTCGACCGTACTGTACTGTACTGCACTGTACTGTACATTGTGTGTTGCATGTCGACTGTACTGTACTGTACATTATGTGTTGCATGTCGACCGTACTGTACTGTACTGTACATTGTGTGTTGCATGTCGACCGTACTGTACTGTACATTATGTGTTGCATGTCGACCGTTATAGGTGAGCCGTACTGTACTGTACTGTACATTATGTGTCGCATGTCGACCGTTATATGTGAGCCGTACTGTACTGTACTGTACTGTACATTATGTGTTGCATGTCGACCGTTATAGGTGAGCCGTACTGTACTGTACTGTACTGTACATTATGTGTTGCATGTCGACCGTTATAGGTGAGCCGTACTGTACTGTACTGTACATTATGTGTCGCATGTCGACCGTTATATGTGAGCCGTACTGTACTGTACTGTACTGTACATTATGTGTCGCATGTCGACCGTTATGGGTGAGCCGTACTGTACTGTACATTATGTGTTGCATGTCGACCGTTATAGGTGAGCCGTACTGTACTGTACATTATGTGTCGCATGTCGACCGTTATAGGTGAGCCGTACTGTACTGTACTGTACATTATGTGTTGTATGTCGACCGTTATAGGTGAGCCGTACTGTACTGTACATTATGTGTCGCATGTCGACCGTTATAGGTGAGCCGTACTGTACTGTACTGTACATTATGTGTCGCATGTCGACCGTACTGTACTGTACTGTACATTATGTGTTGCATGTCGACCGTACTGTACTGTACTGTACATTATGTGTTGCATGTCGACCGTTATAGGTGAGCCGTACTGTACTGTACAATATGTGTTGCATGTCGACCGTACTGTACTGTACTGTACTGTACTGTACATTGTGTGTTGCATGTCGACTGTACTGTACTGTACATTATGTGTTGCATGTCGACCGTACTGTACTGTACTGTACATTGTGTGTTGCATGTCGACCGTACTGTACTGTACATTATGTGTTGCATGTCGACCGTTATAGGTGAGCCGTACTGTACTGTACTGTACATTATGTGTCGCATGTCGACCGTTATATGTGAGAGCCGTACTGTACTGTACTGTACATTATGTGTCGCATGTCGACCGTTATAGGTGAGCCGTACTGTACTGTACTGTACATTATGTGTTGCATGACGACCGTTAGTGAGCCGTACTGTACTGTACATTATGTGTCGCATGTCGACCGTTATAGGTGAGCCGTACTGTACTGTACAATATGTGTTGCATGTCGACCGTACTGTACTGTACATTGTGTGTTGCATGTCGACCGTACTGTACTGTACATTATGTGTTGCATGTCGACTGTACTGTATATTATGTGTTGCATGTCGACCGTACTGTACTGTACTGTACTGTACTGTACAGTACATTGTGTGTTGCATGTCGACCGTACTGTACTGTACATTATGTGTTGCATGTCGACCGTACTGTACTGTACTGTACATTGTGTGTTGCATGTCGACCGTACTGTACTGTACATTATGTGTTGCATGTCGACTGTACTGTACTGTACATTATGTGTCGCATGTCGACCGTTATAGGTGAGCCGTACTGTACTGTACTGTACATTATGTGTTGCATGTCGACCGTTATAGGTGAGCCGTACTGTACTGTACTGTACATTATGTGTCGCATGTCTACAGTTATAGGTGAGCCGTACTGTACTGTACTGTACTGTACATTATGTGTCGCATGTCGACCGTTATAGGTGAGCCGTACTGTACTGTACTGTACATTATGTGTTGCATGTCGACCGTTAGTGAGCCGTACTGTACTGTACTGTACATTATGTGTCGCATGTCGACCGTTATAGGTGAGCCGTACTGTACTGTACTGTACATTATGTGTCGCATGTCGACCGTTATAGGTGAGCCGTACTGTACTGTACTGTACATTATGTGTTGCATGTCGACCGTTAGTGAGCCGTACTGTACTGTACTGTACATTATGTGTCGCATGTCGACCGTTATAGGTGAGCCGTACGGTACTCTACTGTACTGTACATTATGTGTTGTATGTCGACCGTTATAGGTGAGCCGCACTGTACTGTACTGTACATTATGTGTCGCATGTCGACCGTTATAGGTGAGCCGTACTGTACTGTACTGTACATTATGTGTCGCATGTCGACCGTTATAGGTGAGTCGTACTGTACTGTACTGTACTGTACATTATGTGTCGCATGTCGACCGTTATAGGTGAGCCGTACTGTACTGTACTGTACTGTACATTATGTGTCACATGTCGACCGTTATAGGTGAGCCGTACTGTACATTATGTGTCGCATGTCGACCGTTATAGGTGAGCCGTACTGTACTGTACTGTACTGTACATTATGTGTCGCATGTCGACCGTTATAGGTGAGCCGTACTGTACTGTACTGTACTGTACATTATGTGTCGCATGTCGACCGTTATAGGTGAGCCGTACTGTACTGTACATTATGTGTCGCATGTCGACCGTTATAGGTGAGCCGTACTGTACTGTACATTATGTGTCGCATGTCGACCGTTATAGGTGAGCCGTACTGTACTGTACTGTACATTATGTGTCGCATGTCGACCGTTATAGGTGAGCCGTACTGTACTGTACTGTACATTTTGTGTCGCATGTCGACCGTTATAGGTGAGCCGTACTGTACTGTACTGTAAATTATGTGTCGCATGTCGACCGTTATAGGTGAGCCGTACTGTACTGTACATTATGTGTCGCATGTCGACCGTTATAGGTGAGCCGCACTGTACTGTACTGTACATTTTGTGTCGCATGTCGACCGTTATAGGTGAGCCGTACTGTACTGTACATTATGTGTCGCATGTCGACCGTTATAGGTGAGCCGTACTGTACTGTACTGTACATTATGTGTCGCATGTCGACCGTTATAGGTGAGCCGTACTGTACTGTACTGTACATTTTGTGTCGCATGTCGACCGTTATAGGTGAGCCGTACTGTACTGTACATTATGTGTCGCATGTCGACCGTTATAGGTGAGCCGTACTGTACTGTACTGTACTGTACATTATGTGTCGCATGTCGACCGTTATAGGTGAGCCGTACTGTACTGTACTGTACTGTACATTATGTGTCGCATGTCGACCGTTATAGGTGAGCCGTACTGTACTGTACTGCAGGGGTAGGCAACCTTTGGCACCGGTGCCAACATTGGCACTAAGGAGGGTGATCACTGGAACACTGGCATAAGTGTGAGAGAGAGAGAGGACTTTTTGGTTTAAAATAAACTATTTAAACTTAGTCAAATAAGTCCCTCACATTTGTATGTATACAGTAAATTACATCCTGCACATACTGTAATTATACATTCATTAAAACTGAACTCTGACTGGGGAGGGAGTCTGGGAGATGCCTGGGTCATTGCTCTGAGACTAATGATCATCATAACAATGTGAAAATAAATATTAAAAATAAGGATATTTCCGTGGACAATCAAAATGTGTTGGAAATGTTGATGTGTCATTCAAATTAATGTTGACATGGCACACTGACTATCCAGAAAATAAAAACATGGCACTTAATTCCAAAAAGGTTGCAGACCCCTGCTGTACTGTACATTATGTGTTGCATGTCGACCGTTATAGGTGAGCCGTACTGTACTGTACTGTACTGTACATTATGTGTCGCATGTCGACCGTTATAGGTGAGCCGTACTGTACTGTACATTATGTGTTGCATGTCGACCGTTATACGTAGGTGAGCCGTACTGTACATTATGTGTCGCATGTCGACCGTTATAGGTGTACTGTACATAATGTGTTGCATGTCGACCGTTATAGGTGAGCCGCACTGTACTGTACTGTACATTATGTGTTGCATGTCGACCGTTATAGGTGAGCCGTACTGTACTGTACATTATATGTCGCATGTCGTTGTAGGTGAGCCGTACTGTACTGTACTGTACATTATGTGTTGCATGTAGTTATAGGTGAACTGTACTGTACTGTACATTATGTGTTGCATGTCGACCGTTATAGGTGAGCCGTACTGTACTGTACTGTACATTATGTGTCACATGTCGTTATAGGTGAGCTGTACTGTACTGTACTGTACATTATGTGTCACATGTCGTTATGATTCCGTCCTGGACAAGCTCACTGCCTAGTTGATGTGCAGGTTCTGGAGGGATGCTGGTATATTCTGTAACCTTGAGAGAAAGAAAGAGAAAGATGCTCATTATTAGCTAGTTGTTGTTCTCGCTTCCTGTAAATTGTTCTGGATTAAGGGCATCTGTTAAATGACTAAATTGTAAATTGTACATTGTTGATAAAAAATGATAAAAATATATACAGACACGTTGCTGTGTGTGTATATATTTAATATTATTCAATCAACAATGTACAATTTAGGCATTTAGCAGATGCCCTTAATCCAAATAGTATAGGTAATATAGTTACCTTGCCATGATGGGACCTCCAAGGAATGATGGGAAATTAAATAAAATGTGCAGATTCTCTTGAAGAAATTAAATTCGTCAATCATTTCATTGAATGAAACGCATGCACACACACACGCACGCATACACACATGCATTACCATGCACACCACCACAACGTCCTAATAGCTATGTAGGGTTATACGGTACGGAGCTGCACTAATTAATATCTGTTAATTTATGTCACCTGAAAAGTACTACGAAAAGAGGTTAATCAAACAGAAAATACTACATTTGGCCAACCTGGCGGGAAGGAAACAACAAGTTAGGGAAAACTCACACAGCTTCAACACACACACGGCACACACATGCGCGCTCGCTCACACAGACACACAGGGGGGGCGCTGAAGTCCTTCAGCGCCCCCCCATGTGTGCCCCCCCCCCCCCCCCCCCCCCCCCCACACACACACACACACACACCCTTAGGCCCATCACAATTACTACATAAGTATTTGTGATAGTCGCAATACTTTTGGGATAATAGTCATAATCGTTCCCATGTTAGAAAGTAGTGGAAGTGGCAGAGCTAGGAGCTCAAAACTGTTTTGATCTCGTAGATCTGATACTTTCACTATTCATGTATTGTTTTATTGTAATTTAAATAATTTATGAATACTTGTGACGGGCCTAATGTACCTCAATGTACCAGCTTGAGCGGTGCATTTGCATGGGGATTCCAGACAACATAGCGCGCCCACTATCGTTGCCCGGGCGGGGAGACCCCCCCAGGCATCTCGACCCTATCCCCGGCGTTCGGAGCTCACTCCCCTGGCGTTCCCAAGGAGCATTCCAGACATCAAGGGCAGCCGGCATCATTTTCCTTAATAAATAATGCCTATAAATGAAAAAAAAAAAAAAAAAAAAAAAACAAGTGTTAGAAATGACTACACCTGTACGTGCCCACCGGCCTACTTGAGAACGATGCAACTAGGGAACCTAATAATACCCGTTGTCAACTTGTCATAGCACCCGTTTTAACGGGTCCCTTTTGTGCCCATACTGTATATGGAGGTCTCTACTGTATCCGTCTGTCTGTGCCTGAAGAGTGCAAACTGACTGGGAAAAGTGGACTGGTTAAGTAATCAATTGGCAGGTGTGGGGTTGCCATGGCAATCAATTGGCTGAGGCAGAGGCTGGAAATTGCACAGGTGAGGCCGGGGACTGATTAGGCCCACTGGCAGAGCCTGACCAGGTGTGCTATGACAAGTTGAAAATAGCCGATCTACAAGCTCACAACAGCTCGCAGTGCAAGGTATTACCACTGCAATGCTGTAGCTAAAAAGAAATACAATCTTTCTAACAGCAATGATGAATACTATTTAAAGGTATTCATAAGCAGTGTTGGAATAAATACTCTCATTTCTGACTTGAAGGACAACTTTAGTTGTTTTCAACCAAGGTTCATGTTTTAGGTTGTGATTGGAAAAGTAAAAGATTAGTGTTAATTTGTTCATTTTAATTTGCTGCTTTCTTTCGTTTTAGCGGGGGCGGGGGCATTCGAACATGGGGCTAAATACTTTTTTTTTTTTTACAAAATGTTATGACGATTTCTTTAATAATATTTACTATAGTCCTACTAGACCCCAGAAAATGACATCTGGCCTCCGAATATCATGGGATCAACTGAATGTGAAGGAGGATTCATAGGCTCAATATGTCAGTTTGTCACCTCACCCTTGACATTCAACAGATCCCGTGATCTTTTGTGGCCAGATGTAATTTCATGGGGTCTAGTAGGACTTCACTATAGTGTAGAAAAACAAATCGCTAGAACATAATTTAGCCCCATGTTCGAATGGCCCCCGCCCATGTCAAAAATAGGTCAAATCGCTAAAACGAAAGAAAGCAGCAAATGAAAGAAAATATATGCTCATCTTTTACTTTCTCTAATAACCTAAAAAAAAACATGAACATTGGTTGAAAAAAATAGTCCAGAATTGTAAATGTATACTTAAGCAAAAGTACAAAATATTTGGTTTTAAAAATGTACATGAAGTACCAAAAGTAGAAAGTATAGTAATTCTACAGAATGTCCCATTACAAGTTTTCAAATGTGAGCTTGTAGATCGGCTACTTTTGTATACATGTATACAGGACTGAAGTGGTTAATGCATGTTTTGTAATAAATATTAAAAAAAGAAAAAAGTAACTAGTAACAAATGTTTTCAAATAAATGTAGTGGAGGTAAAAGGATAATATTTGGATCCGAGATGTAGTAAAAAATATTGGGGGAAAACTTTCAAGTGCAAATACCTCAAAATGTAAAGCACAACTTTAGTTTTTTTCAACCAAGGTTCATGTTTTAGGTTGTTATTAGAGAAACTAAAAGGTTTCATTTGCAGCTTTCTTTCGTTTTAGGGATTTTAGCAGTTTTTGACAGGGGGAAGGGGGCATTCGAGCGTAGGGCTAAATATGTATTTTTTTACAAAATGTTATGGCAATTTTTTTATTTTTTATTTACTATAGTCCTACTAGACCCCAAGAAATCTGGCCACAAAAGATCACAGGATCTACTGAATGTGACTCACATATTGAGCCTATGACACACAGTGTGGCTTCCCCCCAGTAGGCTACCTTCACATTCAGTAGATCCTGTGATCTTCCGTGGCCAGATGCAATTTCCTGGGATCTAGTAGGACTATAGTAAATAATACAAAAATAAATCACCATAAAATGTTGTACAAAAATACATATTTAGCCCACATGCTCGAATGCCCCCACCCCCCCTGTCAAAAAGAGCTAAAATCCCTAAAACGAAAGAAAGAAGCAAATGAAAAAAAAAAAAAAAAACATTCATCTTTTACTTTCTCTGATAACCTAAAACAGGAACCTTGGTTGATCAAAACTAAAGTTGTCCTTTAAGGAATGACCGAAGAACTCAAATTCCCTCGAAAACTGTTTTTAAGTGGTGTCACTCCCTTGGGTGGCTGGGTTTGAGCACCAAAACACCATGGTTTCTTCCAGTACAGTACAACAGTACAGTACAGTACAGTACAACAGTACAGTACAGTACAGTACAGTACAGTACAGTACAGTACAGTACAGTACAGTACAGTACAGTACAGTACAGTACAGTACAGTACAGTACACATTAGACTAGGGACCCCCATACGGTAACCATTTCGGACACGGGGCGGCACGCGGGAACCGAGCCAGCACCCTGGGGGTGTTGCTGTCGGTCTGGAACTTTTTGCGCAGTGAACACTGTAATAACATAACTGTAACAGTGTAACATCATTGTAATAACACTCACCGGTCTGCCGGGGCCACAGGCCGGGGAGAGGCAGGGAGCCAAATCTGTACCTCTCCCCCACGCCGTTCTGAGGAGGGTCTGGGAGAGGCAGGGAGCCAAATCTGTACCTCTCCCCCACGCCGTTCTGAGGAGGGTCTGGGAGACTGTACTGTACATTATGTGTTGCATGTCGACCGTTATAGGTGAGCCGCACTGTACTGTACTGTACATTATGTGTTGCATGTCGACCGTTATAGGTGAGCCGCACTGTACTGTACTGTACATTATGTGTTGCATGTCGACCGTTATAGGTGAGCCGCACTGTACTGTACTGTACATTATGTGTTGCATGTCGACCGTTAGAAGTGAGCCGCACTGTACTGTACTGTACATTATGTGTTGCATGTCGACCGTTAGAGGTGAGCCGTACTGTACTGTACTGTACATTATGTGTTGCATGTCGACCGTTATAGGTGAGCCGCACTGTACTGTACATTATGTGTTGCATGTCGACCGTTAGAGGTGAGCCGTACTGTACTGTACTGTACTGTACATTATGTGTTGCATGTCGACCGTTATAGGTGAGCCGCACAATACTGTACTGTACATTATGTGCTGCATGTCGACCGTTAGAGGTGAGCCGCACTGTACTGTACTGTACATTATGTGTTGCATGTCGACCGTTAGAGGTGAGCCGCACAATACTGTACTGTACATTATGTGCTGCATGTCGACCGTTAGAGGTGAGCCGCACTGTACTGTACTGTACATTATGTGTTGCATGTCGACCGTTAGAGGTGAGCCGTACTGTACTGTACTGTACTGTACTGTACTGTACTGTACATTATGTGCTGCATGTCGACCGTTAGAGGTGAGCCGCACTGTACTGTACTGTACATTATGTGTTGCATGTCGACCGTTGGAGGTGAGCCGTACTGTACTGTACATTATGTGCTGCATGTCGACCGTTAGAGGTGAGCCGCACTGTACTGTACATTATGTGTTGCATGTCGACCGTTAGAGGTGAGCCGTACTGTACTGTACATTATGTGCTGCATGTCGACCGTTAGAGGTGAGCCGCACTGTACTGTACTGTACATTATGTGTTGCATGTCGACCGTTAGAGGTGAGCCGCACTGTACTGTACTGTACATTATGTGTTGCATGTCGACCGTTAGAGGTGAGCCGCACTGTACTGTACTGTACTGTACATTATGTGCTGCATGTCGACCGTTAGAGGTGAGCCGCACTGTACTGTACTGTACTGTACTGTACATTATGTGCTGCATGTCGACCGTTAGAGGTGAGCCGCACTGTACTGTACTGTACATTATGTGCTGCATGTCGACCGTTAGAGGTGAGCCGCACTGTACTGTACTGTACATTATGTGTTGCATGTCGACCGTTGGAGGTGAGCCGTACTGTACTGTACATTATGTGCTGCATGTCGACCGTTAGAGGTGAGCCGCACTGTACTGTACATTATGTGTTGCATGTCGACCGTTAGAGGTGAGCCGTACTGTACTGTACATTATGTGCTGCATGTCGACCGTTAGAGGTGAGCCGCACTGTACTGTACTGTACATTATGTGTTGCATGTCGACCGTTAGAGGTGAGCCGCACTGTACTGTACTGTACATTATGTGTTGCATGTCGACCGTTAGAGGTGAGCCGCACTGTACTGTACTGTACTGTACATTATGTGCTGCATGTCGACCGTTAGAGGTGAGCCGCACTGTACTGTACTGTACTGTACTGTACATTATGTGCTGCATGTCGACCGTTAGAGGTGAGCCGCACTGTACTGTACTGTACATTATGTGCTGCATGTCGACCGTTAGAGGTGAGCCGCACTGTACTGTACTGTACATTATGTGTTGCATGTCGACCGTTATAGGTGAGCCGCACTGTACTGTACTGTACTGTACATTATGTGTTGCATGTCGACCGTTATAGGTGAGCCGCACTGTACTGTACTGTACTGTACATTATGTGTTGCATGTCGACCGTTAGAGGTGAGCCGCACTGTACTGTACTGTACTGTACATTATGTGCTGCATGTCGACCGTTATAGGTGAGCCGCACTGTACTGTACTGTACTGTACATTATGTGTTGCATGTCGACCGTTATAGGTGAGCCGCACTGTACTGTACTGTACTGTACATTATGTGTTGCATGTCGACCGTTATAGGTGAGCCGCACTGTACTGTACTGTACTGTACATTATGTGCTGCATGTCGACCGTTATAGGTGAGCCGCACTGTACTGTACTGTACTGTACATTATGTGCTGCATGTCGACCGTTAGAGGTGAGCCGCACTGTACTGTACTGTACATTATGTGCTGCATGTCGACCGTTAGAGGTGAGCCGCACTGTACTGTACTGTACATTATGTGTTGCATGTCGACCGTTATAGGTGAGCCGCACTGTACTGTACTGTACTGTACATTATGTGTTGCATGTCGACCGTTATAGGTGAGCCGCACTACTGTACATTATGTGTTGCATGTCGACCGTTATAGGTGAGCCGCACTGTACTGTACTGTACTGTACATTATGTGTTGCATGTCGACCGTTAGAGGTGAGCCGCACTGTACTGTACTGTACTGTACATTATGTGTTGCATGTCGACCGTTATAGGTGAGCCGCACTGTACTGTACTGTACTGTACATTATGTGTTGCATGTCGACCGTTAGAGGTGAGCCGCACTGTACTGTACTGTACTGTACATTATGTGTTGCATGTCGACCGTTATAGGTGAGCCGCACTGTACTGTACTGTACTGTACATTATGTGTTGCATGTCGACCGTTAGAGGTGAGCCGCACTGTACTGTACTGTACATTATGTGTTGCATGTCGACCGTTATAGGTGAGCCGCACTGTACTGTACTGTACTGTACATTATGTGTTGCATGTCGACCGTTATAGGTGAGCCGCACTGTACTGTACTGTACATTATGTGTTGCATGTCGACCGTTATAGGTGAGCCGTACTGTACTGTACTGTACATTATGTGTTGCATGTCGACCGTTATAGGTGAGCCGCACTGTACTGTACTGTACATTATGTGTTGCATGTCGACCGTTATAGGTGAGCCGTACTGTACTGTACATTATGTGTAGCATGTCGACCGTTAGAGGTGAGCCGCACTGTACTGTACTGTACATTATGTGTTGCATGTCGACCGTTATAGGTGAGCCGCACTGTACTGTACTGTACATTATGTGTTGCATGTCGACCGTTATAGGTGAGCCGCACTGTACTGTACTGTACATTATGTGTTGCATGTCGACCGTTAGAGGTGAGCCGCACTGTACTGTACTGTACATTATGTGTTGCATGTCGACCGTTATAGGTGAGCCGCACTGTACTGTACTGTACATTATGTGTTGCATGTCGACCGTTAGAGGTGAGCCGCACTGTACTGTACTGTACATTATGTGTTGCATGTCGACCGTTAGAGGTGAGCCGCACTGTACTGTACTGTACATTATGTGTTGCATGTCGACCGTTAGAGGTGAGCCGCACTGTACTGTACATTATGTGCTGCATGTCGACCGTTACAGGTGAGCCGCACTGTACTGTACTGTACTGTACATTATGTGCTGCATGTCGACCGTTAGAGGTGAGCCGCACTGTACTGTACATTATGTGCTGCATGTCGACCGTTATAGGTGAGCCGCACTGTACTGTACTGTACATTATGTGTTGCATGTCGACCGTTATAGGTGAGCCGCACTGTACTGTACTGTACATTATGTGTTGCATGTCGACCGTTAGAGGTGAGCCGCACTGTACTGTACATTATGTGTTGCATGTCGACCGTTATAGGTGAGCCGTACTGTACTGTACATTATGTGTTGCATGTCGACCGTTATAGGTGAGCCGCACTGTACTGTACATTATGTGCTGCATGTCGACCGTTAGAGGTGAGCCGCACTGTACTGTACTGTACATTATGTGTTGCATGTCGACCGTTATAGGTGAGCCGCACTGTACTGTACTGTACTGTACATTATGTGTTGCATGTCGACCGTTATAGGTGAGCCGCACTGTACTGTACTGTACATTATGTGTTGCATGTCGACCGTTATAGGTGAGCCGCACTGTACTGTACTGTACTGTACATTATGTGTTGCATGTCGACCGTTAGAGGTGAGCCGCACTGTACTGTACATTATGTGTTGCATGTCGACCGTTATAGGTGAGCCGCACTGTACTGTACTGTACTGTACATTATGTGTTGCATGTCGACCGTTATAGGTGAGCCGCACTGTACTGTACATTATGTGTTGCATGTCGACCGTTATAGGTGAGCCGCACTGTACTGTACTGTACTGTACATTATGTGTTGCATGTCGACCGTTAGAGGTGAGCCGCACTGTACTGTACTGTACTGTACATTATGTGTTGCATGTCGACCGTTATAGGTGAGCCGCACTGTACTGTACTGTACTGTACATTATGTGTTGCATGTCGACCGTTAGAGGTGAGCCGCACTGTACTGTACTGTACTGTACATTATGTGTTGCATGTCGACCGTTATAGGTGAGCCGCACTGTACTGTACTGTACTGTACATTATGTGTTGCATGTCGACCGTTAGAGGTGAGCCGCACTGTACTGTACTGTACATTATGTGTTGCATGTCGACCGTTATAGGTGAGCCGCACTGTACTGTACTGTACTGTACATTATGTGTTGCATGTCGACCGTTATAGGTGAGCCGCACTGTACTGTACTGTACATTATGTGTTGCATGTCGACCGTTATAGGTGAGCCGTACTGTACTGTACTGTACATTATGTGTTGCATGTCGACCGTTATAGGTGAGCCGCACTGTACTGTACTGTACATTATGTGTTGCATGTCGACCGTTATAGGTGAGCCGTACTGTACTGTACATTATGTGTAGCATGTCGACCGTTAGAGGTGAGCCGCACTGTACTGTACTGTACATTATGTGTTGCATGTCGACCGTTATAGGTGAGCCGCACTGTACTGTACTGTACATTATGTGTTGCATGTCGACCGTTATAGGTGAGCCGCACTGTACTGTACTGTACATTATGTGTTGCATGTCGACCGTTAGAGGTGAGCCGCACTGTACTGTACTGTACATTATGTGTTGCATGTCGACCGTTATAGGTGAGCCGCACTGTACTGTACTGTACATTATGTGTTGCATGTCGACCGTTAGAGGTGAGCCGCACTGTACTGTACTGTACATTATGTGTTGCATGTCGACCGTTAGAGGTGAGCCGCACTGTACTGTACTGTACATTATGTGTTGCATGTCGACCGTTAGAGGTGAGCCGCACTGTACTGTACATTATGTGCTGCATGTCGACCGTTACAGGTGAGCCGCACTGTACTGTACTGTACTGTACATTATGTGCTGCATGTCGACCGTTAGAGGTGAGCCGCACTGTACTGTACATTATGTGCTGCATGTCGACCGTTATAGGTGAGCCGCACTGTACTGTACTGTACATTATGTGTTGCATGTCGACCGTTATAGGTGAGCCGCACTGTACTGTACTGTACATTATGTGTTGCATGTCGACCGTTAGAGGTGAGCCGCACTGTACTGTACATTATGTGTTGCATGTCGACCGTTATAGGTGAGCCGTACTGTACTGTACATTATGTGTTGCATGTCGACCGTTATAGGTGAGCCGCACTGTACTGTACATTATGTGCTGCATGTCGACCGTTAGAGGTGAGCCGCACTGTACTGTACTGTACATTATGTGTTGCATGTCGACCGTTATAGGTGAGCCGCACTGTACTGTACTGTACTGTACATTATGTGTTGCATGTCGACCGTTATAGGTGAGCCGCACTGTACTGTACTGTACATTATGTGTTGCATGTCGACCGTTATAGGTGAGCCGCACTGTACTGTACTGTACATTATGTGTTGCATGTCGACCGTTAGAGGTGAGCCGCACTGTACTGTACATTATGTGTTGCATGTCGACCGTTATAGGTGAGCCGCACTGTACTGTACTGTACATTATGTGCTGCATGTCGACCGTTAGAGGTGAGCCACACTGTACTGTACTGTACATTATGTGCTGCATGTCGACCGTTAGAGGTGAGCCGCACTGTACTGTACTGTACATTATGTGCTGCATGTCGACCGTTAGAGGTGAGCCGTACTGTACTGTACTGTACATTATGTGCTGCATGTCGACCGTTATAGGTGAGCCGCACTGTACTGTACTGTACATTATGTGCTGCATGTCGACCGTTAGAGGTGAGCCGCACTGTACTGTACTGTACATTATGTGTTGCATGTCGACCGTTATAGGTGAGCCGCACTGTACTGTACTGTACATTATGTGCTGCATGTCGACCGTTAGAGGTGAGCCGCACTGTACTGTACTGTACATTATGTGTTGCATGTCGACCGTTATAGGTGAGCCGCACTGTACTGTACTGTACATTATGTGCTGCATGTCGACCGTTAGAGGTGAGCCGCACTGTACTGTACTGTACATTATGTGTTGCATGTCGACCGTTATAGGTGAGCCGCACTGTACTGTACTGTACATTATGTGTTGCATGTCGACCGTTATAGGTGAGCCGCACTGTACTGTACATTATGTGTTGCATGTCGACCGTTATAGGTGAGCCGTACTGTACTGTACTGTACATTATGTGTTGCATGTCGACCGTTATAGGTGAGCCGCACTGTACTGTACTGTACATTATGTGTTGCATGTCGACCGTTATAGGTGAGCCGTACTGTACTGTACTGTACATTATGTGTTGCATGTCGACCGTTAGAGGTGAGCCGCACTGTACTGTACTGTACATTATGTGTTGCATGTCGACCGTTATAGGTGAGCCGCACTACTGTACTGTACATTATGTGTTGCATGTCGACCGTTATAGGTGAGCCGCACTGTACTGTACATTATGTGTTGCATGTCGACCGTTATAGGTGAGCCGTACTGTACTGTACATTATGTGTCGCATGTCGACCGTTATAGGTGAGCCGTACTGTACTGTACTGTACTGTACTGTACTGTACATTATGTGTTGCATGTCGACCGTTATATGTGAGCCGCACTGTACTGTACTGTACATTATGTGTTGCATGTCGACCGTTATAGGTGAGCCGCACTGTACTGTACTGTACATTATGTGTTGCATGTCGACCGTTATAGGTGAGCCGTACTGTACTGTACATTATGTGTTGCATGTCGACCGTTATAGGTGAGCCGTACTGTACTGTACATTATGTGTCGCATGTCGACCGTTATAGGTGAGCCGTACTGTACTGTACTGTACATTATGTGTTGCATGTCGACCGTTATAGGTGAGCCGTACTGTACTGTACTGTACATTATGTGTCACATGTCGTTATAGGTGAGCTGTACTGTACTGTACTGTACATTATGTGTTGCATGTCGTTATGATTCCGTCATGGACAAGCTCACTGCCTAGTTGATGTGCAGGTTCTGGAGGGATGCTGGTATATTCTGTAACCTTGAGAGAAAGAAAGAGAAAGATGCTCATTATTAGCTAGTTGTTGTTCTCGCTTCCTGTAAATTGTTCTGGATTAAGGGCATCTGTTAAATGACTAAATTGTACATTGTTGATAAAAAAAATGATAAAAATATATACAGACACGTTGCTGTGTGTGTATATATTTAATAGTATTTAATCAACAATGTACAATTTAGGCATTTAGCAGATGCCCTTAATCCAAATAGTATAGGCAATATAGTTACCTTG
Organism: Protomyctophum parallelum; assembly: GCF_964188405.1. Classification (NCBI taxonomy): domain Eukaryota; kingdom Metazoa; phylum Chordata; class Actinopteri; order Myctophiformes; family Myctophidae; genus Protomyctophum; species Protomyctophum parallelum. Next base: position 52,951,088 of record NC_139703.1, on the reverse strand, counting down.
CCATGATGGGACCTCCAAGGAATGATGGGAAATTAAATAAATTCGCAGATTCTCTTGAAGAAATTAAATTCGTCAATCGTTTCATTGAATGAAACGCATGCACACACACACGCACGCATACACACATGCATTACCATGCACACCACCGCAACGTGCTAATAGCTATGTAGGGTTATACGGTACGGAGCTGCACTAATTAATATCTGTTCATTTATGTCACCTGAAAAGTACTACGAAAAGAGGTTAATCAAACAGAAAATACAACATTTGGACAACCTGACGGGAAGGAAACAACAAGTTAGGGAAAACTCACACAGCTTCAACACACACACGGCACACACATGCGCGCTCGCTCACACAGACACACAGGGGGGGGGGCGCTGAAGTCCCTCAGAGCGCCCCCCCCCGCCCCCCCCCCCCCCACACACACACACACAGGCCCATCACAATTACTACATAAGTATTTGTGATAATCGCAATACTTTTGGGATAATAGTCATAATCGTTCCCATGTTAGAAAGTAGTGGAAGTGGCAGATCTAGGAGCTCAAAACTGTTTTGATCTCGTAGATCTGATACTTTCACTATTCATGTATTTTTTTATTGTAATTTAAATAATTTATGAATACTTGTGACGGGCCTAATGTACCTCAATGTACCAGCTTGAGCGGTGCATTTGCATGGGGATTCCAGACAACATAGCGCGCCCACTATCGTTGCCCGGGCGGGGAGACCCCCCAGGCATCTCGACCCTATCCCCGGCGTTCGGAGCTCACTCCCCTGGCGTTCCCAAGGAGCATTCCAGACATCAAGGGCAGCCGGCATAATTTTCCTTAATAAATGATGCCTATAAATAAATAAAAAACAAAAAACAAGTGTTAGAAATGACTACACCTGTACGAAATACAATCTTTCTAACGGCAATGATGAATACTATTTAAAGGTATTCATAAGCAGTGTTGGAAAAAATACTCTTATTTCTGACTTGAAGGACAACTTTAGTTGTTTTCAACCAAGGTTCATGTTTTAGGTTGTGATTGGAGAAAGTAAAAGATTAGTGTTAATTTGTTCATTTTAATTTGCTGCTTTCTTTCGTTTTAGCGGGGGCGGGGGCATTCGAACATGGGGCTAAATACTTTTTTTTTTTTTTACAAAATGTTATGACGATTTCTTTAATAATATTTACTATCGTCCTACTAGACCCCTGGAAATGACATCTGGCCTCCGAATATCACGGGATCAACTGAATGTGAAGGAGGATTCATAGGCTCAATATGTCAGTTTGTCAACTCACCGTTGACATTCAACAGATCCCGTGATCTTTTGTGGCCAGATGTAATTTTATGGGGTCTAGTAGGACTTCACTATAGTGTAGAAAAACAAATCGCTAGAACATAATTTTGCCGCAATGCCGCATGTTCGAATGGCCCCCGCCCATGTCAAAAATAGGTCAAATGGCTAAAACGAAAGAAAGCAGCAAATGAAAGAAAATGTATGCTCATCTTTTACTTTCTCTAATAACCTAAAAAAAAACATGAACATTGGTTGAAAACAATAGTCCAGAATTGTAAATGTACTTAAAGGGACACTTCACCCTTTTTGCAAAAAAATATATGTTAATGACGTTTAGAAGCTTTAGAACACTTTCCTGGGGGGCTTTATGTGTGTAATATGTGGTTTTAGATATTTTAGATTGTAGCAGTGAGCCTGTTGTCTCTGATGTCATGGACACTGGGCTCACTTCCTTCCTGGACTACATGTTGTCTCAGTAAGACAGCTCTCCCCCTATCCGCAAGGAGGAGCAGTGCACCAAAGAATTTTGGGAATTGTAGTCCAGGAAGGTAGTGAGACCAGTGTCCATGACATCAGACACAACAGGCTCACTGCTACAATCTAAAATAACTAAAACCACATATTACACACATAAATACCCCCAGGAAAGTGATCTAAAGCTTCTAAACGTCATGAACATATATTTTTTTGCAAAAAGTGTCCCTTTAAGCAAGTGTCCCTTTAAGCAAAACTACAAAATATTTGGTTTTAAAAATGTACATAAAGTACCAAAAGTAGAAAGTATAGTAATTCTACAGAATGTCCCATTACAAGTTTTCAAATGTGAGCTTGTAGATCGGCTACTTTTGTATACATGTATACCGGACTGAAGTGGTTAATGCATGTTTTGTAATAAATATTTTTAAAAGATCTGCAAAGTAACTATAGTAACAAATGTTTTCAAATAAATGCAGTGGAGGTAAAAGGATAATATTTGGATCCGAGATGTAGTTGTAGAAGTAAAAGATATTGGGGGAAAACTTTCAAGTGCAAATACCTCAAAATGTAAAGCACAACTTTAGTTTTTTTCAACCAAGGTTCATGTTTTAGGTTATTAGAGAAACTAATTTGCATTTGCAGCTTTCTCTCATTTTAGGGATTTTAGCAGTTTTTGACAGGGGGGTGGGGGCATTCGAGCGTAGGGCTAAATATGTATTTTTGTACAAAATGTTATGGCGATTTTTATTTATTTATCATTTACTATAGTCCTATTAGACCCCAAGAAATCTGGCCACAAAAGATCACAGGATCTACTGAATGTGACTGACATATTGAGCCTATACACACAGTGTGGCTTCCCCCCAGTAGGCTACCTTCACATTCAGTAGATCCTGTGATCTTCCGTGGCCAGATGCAATTTCCTGGTAGGACTATAATAAATAATAAAAAAAAAAATCACCATCAAATGTTGTACAAAAATACATATTTAGCCCACATGCTCGAATGCCCCCACCCCCCCTGTCAAAAAAGAGTTAAAATCCCTAAAATGAAAGAAAGAAGCAAACAGTGTAACATCATTGTAACACTGTAATAACATAACTGTAACAGTGTAACATCATTGTAACATTGTAACAACACTCACCGGTCTGCCGGGGCCACAGGCCGGGGAGAGGCAGGGAGCCAAATCTGTACCTCTCCCCCCCGCCGTTCTGAGGAGGGTTCCAGACAAGGGTTGTACTGTACTGTACATTATGTGTCGCATGTCGTTATAGGTGAGCCGTACTGTACTGTACTGTACATTATGTGTCGCATGTCGTTATAGGTGAGCCGTACTGTACTGTACTGTACATTATGTGTCGCATGTCGTTATAGGTGAGCCGTACTGTACTGTACTGTACATTATGTGTCGCATGTCGTTATAGGTGAGCCGTACTGTACTGTACATTATGTGTCGCATGTCGTTATAGGTGAGCCGTACTGTACTGTACTGCACATAATGTGTCGCATGTCGTTATAGGTGAGCCGTACTGTACTGTACTGTACTGTACTGTACATTATGTGTCGCATGTCGTTATAGGTGAACAGTACTGTACTGTACTGTACATTATGTGTTGCATGTCGTTATAGGTGAGCCGTACTGTACTGTACTGTACATTATGTGTCGCATGTCGTTATAGGTGAACAGTACTGTACTGTACTGTACTGTACATTATGTGTCGCATGTCGTTATAGGTGAACAGTACTGTACTGTACTGTACATTATGTGTCGCATGTCGTTATAGGTTTACAGTACTGTACTGTACTGTACATTATGTGTCGCATGTCGTTATAGGTGAACTGTACTGTACTGTACATTATGTGTCGCGTGTCGTTATAGGTGAACTGTACTGTACTGTACTGTACATTATGTGTCGCATGTCGTTATAGGTGAACTGTACTGTACTGTACTGTACATTATGTGTCGCGTGTCGTTATAGGTGAACTGTACTGTACTGTACTGTACATTATGTGTCGCATGTCGTTATAGGTGAACTGTACTGTACTGTACTGTACTGTACTGTACTGTACTGTACATTATGTGTCGCATGTCGTTATAGGTGAACTGTACTGTACTGTACTGTACATTATGTGTCGCATGTCGTTATAGGTGAACTGTACTGTACTGTACTGTACTGTACTGTACTGTACTGTACTGTACTGTACTGTACTGTACTGTACATTATGTGTCGCGTGTCGTTATAGGTGAACAGTACTGTACTGTACTGTACATTATGTGTCGCATGTCGTTATAGGTGAACAGTACTGTACTGTACTGTACATTATGTGTCGCATGTCGTTATAGGTGAACAGTACTGTACTGTACTGTACATTATGTGTCGCATGTCGTTATAGGTGAACTGTAATGTACTGTACATTATGTGTCGCATGTCGTTATAGGTGAACAGTACTGTACTGTACTGTACATTATGTGTCGCATGTCGTTATAGGTGAACTGTACTGTACTGTACTGTACATTATGTGTCGCGTGTCGTTATAGGTGAACTGTACTGTACTGTACATTATGTGTCGCGTGTCGTTATAGGTGAACAGTACTGTACTGTACTGTACATTATGTGTCGCGTGTCGTTATAGGTGAACAGTACTGTACTGTACTGTACATTATGTGTCGCGTGTCGTTATAGGTGAACAGTACTGTACTGTACTGTACATTATGTGTCGCGTGTCGTTATAGGTGAGCCGTACTGTACTGTACATTATGTGTCGCATGTCGTTATAGGTGAGCTGTACTGTACTGTACTGTACTGTACATTATGTGTCGCATGTCGTTATAGGTGAGCTGTACTGTACTGTACTGTACTGTACATTATGTGTCGCATGTCGTTATAGGTGAACCGTACTGTACTGTACTGTACATTATGTGTCGCATGTCGTTATAGGTGAACAGTACTGTACTGTACATTATGTGTCGCATGTCGTTATAGGTGAACAGTACTGTACTGTACATTATGTGTCGCGTGTCGTTATAGGTGAGCCGTACTGTACTGTACTGTACTGTACATTATGTGTCGCATGTCGTTATAGGTGAGCCGTACTGTACTGTACTGTACTGTACATTATGTGTCGCATGTCGTTATAGGTGAGCCGTACTGTACTGTACTGTACTGTACATTATGTGTTGTGTGTCGTTATAGGTGAACAGTACTGTACTGTACTGTACATTATGTGTCGCATGTCGTTATAGGTGAGCCGTACTGTACTGTACTGTACATTATGTGTTGCATGTCGTTATAGGTGAGCTGTACTGTACTGTACTGTACATTATGTGTCGCATGTCGTTATAGGTGAGCCGTACTGTACTGTACATTATGTGTTGCATGTCGTTATAGGTGAGCTGTACTGTACTGTACTGTACATTATGTGTCGCATGTCGTTATAGGTGAGCCGTACTGTACTGTACATTATGTGTTGCATGTCGTTATAGGTGAGCCGTACTGTACTGTACTGTACATTATGTGTTGCATGTCGTTATAGGTGAGCTGTACTGTACTGTACTGTACATTATGTGTCGCATGTCGTTATAGGTGAGCCGTACTGTACTGTACTGTACATTATGTGTCGCATGTCGTTATAGGTGAGCCGTACTGTACTGTACTGTACATTATGTGTCGCATGTCGTTATAGGTGAGCCGTACTGTACTGTACTGTACATTATGTGTCGCATGTCGTTATAGGTGAACAGTACTGTACTGTACTGTACATTATGTGTTGCATGTCGTTATAGGTGAGCTGTACTGTACTGTACTGTACATTATGTGTTGCATGTCGTTATAGGTGAGCCGTACTGTACTGTACTGTACTGTACTGTACTGTACTGTACTGTACTGTACTGTACATTATGTGTCGCGTGTCGTGTCGGTGAACAGTACTGTACATTATTTCCAGACAAAGGCACCGGGCATCGTTTTCCTTTAAAAAATAAACAAAGAAAAAAGGATTAGACCTGAGGAAAATTCTACAAATGCCTCCTAAATCCTGACAGTTTTCTGAAAAACCTCATGTTTCTATGTCTGTGGTTCTCAAACATTTTCATGACAAGGACCCAAATCTGAAAATATGCTGTTCCAAGGGACCCCCCCCCCCTCCAGAAGCAAAGATTTGAGTTAAAAAAAAATCGATCTGAAATAATATATTCAAAGATTTGTGCCACATTTTCCACGATTATTTAAAAAAATAGCAGAACTACAAGCTCATAGCGCGGCACGTGAGCTTGTAGATCTAACATATTGCTTAACACCAAAAGGGATTCCCACCCTCAATGTGTAAAAAAATATATATCACACCATTTGAGCCACGGAACCACCGTTTGATGACATTTAGCCTCTCAGACCCATCTGAGCCACGGACCACCATTTGATGACATTTAGCCTCTCAGACCCATCTGAGCCACGGAACCACCGTTTGATGACATTTAGCCTCTCAGACCCATTTGAGCCACGGAACCACCATTTGATGACATTTAGCCTCTCAGACCCATTTGAGCCACGGACCACCGTTTGATGACATTTAGCCTCTCAGACCCATTTGAGCCACGGACCACCATTTGATGACATTTAGCCTCTCAGACCCATTTGAGCCACGGAACCACCATTTGATGACATTTAGCCTCTCAGACCCAAAACTAAAGAATATTTTGGTGTCGTTGGATGACATCATTGTCCATCATTCCATGCTGTATTGATGTTGGTACCATTAATGTATATTATTAATATGAATACATATACGGTAGGAGTCGATATAGCATTATGTATTGATGTTGGTACCATTATACTGTAGGAGATATAGCAGGCAGATGTTGATCAAAATAACAATTCTTCTACATTCTCTAATTGGGTAGACTTCTTGTAAATTAAGTAATGCAGATGTTTAACAATAATTTAACTCTTGAGAGCGTAAAATGAAACCAAATATTTGGTTTCATTTTACGCTCTCAAGAGTTAAAGATCTATAGAGCGTCGCAGTCCCGCTCCCTCCAGAGACCCGGATTCTGACCTGAGATCAGATTCATACGAGGTTTCCACTGGACACACACTGGTCTGATTAAATAAATACTTTTTGAAAAGTCTATGAGGAAAATGAAGGTTATTCTTTTCCGGGTCTCTCGTCGTCATTAAAAAACTGCAACGCTCTGTAAGGGTCCATTTGGTTACCAACTATCCATCCTTTAGCCGGGGACCACCTAGGGGACCACCTAGGGGACCACCTAGGGGACCACCTAGGGGACCACCTCGGGGACCACCTAGGGGACCACCTAGGGGACCACCTAGGGGACCACCTAGGGGACCACCTCGGGGACCACCTCGGGGACCACCTCGGGGACCACCTAGGGGACCACCTAGGGGACCACCTAGGGGACCACCTAGGGGACCACCTAGCTGGAACCCTCTCAAGGACCACTGGTGGTCCCCGGACCACTGGTTGAGAACCACTGATTTAGATCATTAGTACAAAACACACATCAACCACATTAAGCCCTATATACACTTTGAAAATTGCTGATCTACAAGCATGCGATGTGACACAATGTTGAGTTTGTATATAGATCTGCCATTTTCAAAATATCTGTATACAATTTATACATTTGAAAACGTGTGTGAAATGAGACATTCTGCATAATAATTGCGACCGTAGATTACTATGAAAACAGGCAAAGCCCGTGGCGTGACCCATCAGTCACTCCACCATATACGGGCGTCAGTCCGCCACGCCTCGTGACACAAGCGAGAACATAGAGCGACACGGAGGCTGCCGTGACACTCCATATATGGGCATTGCATTGGGACTGGATCACCAAGAAGCCCTGAGAATTAAAGCTGCTAGGAGCAATATTTCTCAAATTTTAAGGACTTTTTTTTCTTCTTTTTTTTTGGTATATTCAGAAAGCCAGATATGAGTAAAACGCTCAAAAACATATTAAGTCTCTGTGACACATGTAGGGGCCACAATTGGCATTCAAAGATGTTCCTAGACGCTTTGTCATTGGTCGAAAAGGCCCCAGTGCCCCTCACAAAATGACCGGAAAATGAAGGGAAACTTCACCCTTTTTGCAAAACAATATTAGTTTAGAAGATGTAGAACACTTTCCTTTGGGGTCTTTATGTGTGTAATATGTGGTTTTAGATATTTTAGAATGTAGCAGTGAGCCCAGTGTCTCTGATGTCATGGACAACTGGGCTCACTTACTTCCTGGACTACATGTTGTCTCAGTAAGACAGCCCTCCCTCTATCCACAAGGAGGAGCAGTGCACCAAAGCATTATGGGAATTGTAGTCCAGGAAGGAAGTGAGCCCAGTGTCCATGACATCAAAGACACTGGGCCCACTGCTCAAATATTAAAACCACATATTACACACATAAAGACCCCACGGAAAGTGTTCTAAATCTTCTAATATAATCTTCTAATCTTCATTAACATATTATGTTTTTGCAAAAAAGGGTGAAGAGTCCCTTTAACCCATTTAGGCCTGACGTCGAAATAAATAAAAAGTCTTCTGAGAGAATATCATATTCAAAGATTTGTGGAGCATTTTCACAATTTTTCAAAAAATAGCAGACCTACTAGCTCGTAGCGCGCCACTCGGTGGCGCGCTACGAGCTTGTAGATCTGCTATTTTTCAATAGCTAAAGCATAACGTAATGCTTAGTTAAAACACCAAAAGGGGTTCCCGTCCAGAATGGATTCATATTCACCAAAACCAGAGCAACTGGAACTCCCACCACGAGACTCTGGCAATCAATCAATACAGTTGCAACAACTATATTAATTAATGGCAAGTATTTCATACAGCTCAAGTTAAAACCATTGTGAACTATCCGTTTAAGCAAAAGCATCAATGCTTCGATGTCGAAAAATATGGTCCGGATTTCAAAATGTACTCGATTAAAACAGCGTAGACATGTTATTTATTATGAGCTACTTTCTGTCAAGAAATGCTGTGCAGGTGGCGCTCGTTTCAAGTCACTGAACGGCCCTGCATATCACCCGTTTGAATTTGCACACAATGCAGGAGGCAGCAGCGTGGCCCGTTAACAACAACGAGTGCTTCCAAACTCCCAACACAATCTGACCCGTCTGAAGTGAGTGGTACAGTACTGTATCTGTCTGTGTGTTAAGGCCTATTCATAGTCTGGATTTACGGGGGTGAGGTGACCACCGAACTACAACATGACGTCACTGAGGTGACCACCGAACTACAACATGACGTCACTGAGGTGACCACCGAACTACAACATGACGTCACTGAGGTGACCACCGAACTACAACATGACGTCACTGAGGTGACCACCGAACTACAACATGACGTCACTGAGGTGACCACCGAACTACAACATGACGTCACTGAGGTGACCACCGAACTACAACATGACGTCACTGAGGTGACCACCGAACTACAACATGACGTCACTGAGGTGACCACCGAACTACAACATGACGTCACTGAGGTGACCACCGAACTACAACATGACGTCACTGAGGTGACCACCGAACTACAACATGACGTCACTGAGGTGACCACCGAACTACAACATGACGTCACTGAGGTGACCACCGAACTACAACATGACGTCACTGAGGTGACCACCGAACTACAACATGACGTCACTGAGGTGACCACCGAACTACAACATGACGTCACTGAGGTGACCACCGAACTACAACATGACGTCACTGAGGTGACCACCGAACTACAACATGACGTCACTGAGGTGACCACCGAACTACAACATGACGTCACTGAGGTGACCACCGAACTACAACATGACGTCACTGAGGTGACCACCGAACTACAACATGACGTCACTGAGGTGACCACCGAACTACAACATGACGTCACTGAGGTGACCACCGAACTACAACATGACGTCACTGAGGTGACCACCGAACTACAACATGACGTCACTGAGGTGACCACCGAACTACAACATGACGTCACTGAGGTGACCACCGAACTACAACATGACGTCACTGAGGTGACCACCGAACTACAACATGACGTCACTGAGGTGACCACCGAACTACAACATGACGTCACTGAGGTGACCACCGAACTACAACATGACGTCACTGAGGTGACCACCGAACTACAACATGACGTCACTGAGGTGACCACCGAACTACAACATGACGTCACTGAGGTGACCACCGAACTACAACATGACGTCACTGAGGTGACCACCGAACTACAACATGACGTCACTGAGGTGACCACCGAACTACAACATGACGTCACTGAGGTGACCACCGAACTACAACATGACGTCACTGAGGTGACCACCGAACTACAACATGACGTCACTGAGGTGACCACCGAACTACAACATGACGTCACTGAGGTGACCACCGAACTACAACATGACGTCACTGAGGTGACCACCGAACTACAACATGACGTCACTGAGGTGACCACCGAACTACAACATGACGTCACTGAGGTGACCACCGAACTACAACATGACGTCACTGAGGTGACCACCGAACTACAACATGACGTCACTGAGGTGACCACCGAACTACAACATGACGTCACTGAGGTGACCACCGAACTACAACATGACGTCACTGAGGTGACCACCGAACTACAACATGACGTCACTGAGGTGACCACCGAACTACAACATGACGTCACTGAGGTGACCACCGAACTACAACATGACGTCACTGAGGTGACCACCGAACTACAACATGACGTCACTGAGGTGACCACAGAACTACAACATGACGTCACTGGTGAAGAGCAAACCACCGCCACCACTCAACTCAAAATACAGACTATGACTAGGCCCTTAGGCTGTGCAACAGTGACACCTGGTGGTGAGCACACTATATATTTAAACACACACACGGCAAGGTGCTAATGTGCAACTTCCCATAGGCAGCATATTCATCCAGACAGAAAAGTCCTCTCTGATCGTATTAAACAAGGTCAAACTCACCAACATTGCAGCTGTACGGAAAGCTTGAATTATTCTCTTTCTATCCTCAAAGTGTTTGTTTCCTAAAAAATCCACTGTAGACATTAGTCAGTAGTTACGAGCTACTTTGTGTCCTTGCACAGGTGATTATTTTTCTAAGTGCTGGACTGGAGTTTGGGAGCGCTCGTTATAGATATCACTCAACTGTGCTGCGTACCACCTGTTTTGAATTAGCACATAATGCAGGAGGCAGCAGGACGCTGCTCTACTGAAAACGAGTGCTTCCAAACTCTGATGGAAACTCTTTTGCCATCCGAGTTTGGAAGCACTCGTTTTCAGTAAAGCAGCGTCCTGCAGCAAATTCAAAACAGGTGGTATGCATGGGCTGTTGAGTGATATCTAACATTCTAACAAGCACTTCCAAACTCCAGCACTTAGAAACATAATCACCTGCAAGGACACAAAGTAGCTCATAGCATGTCTACAGTGGATTTTTATGAAACAAACACTTTGAGGATAGAAAGAGGATAATTCAAGCTTTTTCATACAGCTGCAATGTTGGTGAATTTGACGTTGTTTTAATACAATCAGAGAGGACTTTTCTGTCTGGATGAATGGGCTGTCTATGGGAAGTTGCACTTTGTTCAATGTTGTTTTCGTCGACTAAAACTAAAAACGAAAAATGTTCGTCGACTACCTTTTTCCACTGACGAAAACTAAATGGAAACTAAATGAAAACTAAGCTATGATGACTAAAACTGAGGCTAAATATACTGACAATTTCGTCAACGAATAAAAACTAGACTAAAATGTTAGGAAGGGACTAGTGGACAAGAGATCCAGTGCAAGTCATTTTACACTTGGTTGCATGCTGAAAATAGCCGATCTACAAGCTCACAACGCGTCGCAGTGCGACGCGTTGTGAGCTTGTAGATTGGCAATTTTTCAGCAGCGCACGCACACACACACACACACACACACACACACACACACGCAGCGGGCCACGCACATGTAAGAGTACAAAACTAAAATGGGAAATACATACTCGGCCAATAAAAGCTTCATATCACACAAAACAATACTTAGTTCTAACTAACTAGTTGCTGCTTTATCAAGAAACAAAGTGAAATTACACGCAGGCAATTCCATCAATTCCTTTAATGAAAATTAAGCAGTTAATTAATAATTAGCTAAGCCAGTGCACCATCGGTCGGCTGGTCCCCAGCTAAATGAATGATTGTCATTTTGATCAACGTTTGGCCTGTCATCTCTCCTAATAGGTGGTACCAACATCAATACAGAATGGATGGAATTGTGGACAAATCTAGTCTAAATGTTCTGATGAATTGAAGACGGTGGACCCTATTGTAAACAAGTGTAATGCTGTCCACAGCAACAGTCTTTGCATTGAGTTGTGCTTTCATGTGAAATGTAGCCATGCTGCAAAACTGTTACTTCAATCAATCTTATCCAACGACACCAAAACATCCGTGGCTCAAATGGGTCTGAGAGGCTAAAATGTAATCAAACGGTGGTCCGTGGCTCAAATGCCGAATAAATAGGCTAATGGACCTTGATATAAAAACGGTTGAAAACCACTGAGCTAAATAAGCCAACAGAGGCCCAACACCTGCAAACACTGAGTGACTCACCTGATAGTTTGATAGACCGCAGACTGAGGACTTTTCGTTTCCACAGCTTCTTGTAGAAGCTTTTTTTTGTTGTATTTCTCCAGCCTGGTAAAAACACCGACGGCCTGATCGATGTCCATGTCAATGAAATGTTATGTTTACGAGTTATTCATGAAAACAAACGGCTTGTTGTACAAACAAACACTACAGCAGCGTGGTGGTGGTGAGGTGTGTTGGCGTGGGGTGTGGTATTGATTTTACCAAAAGGTGGCGTGCCGTGTGCGCATGCGCTGCTGCGCATTACCGTGCACCGTCCGCAGCTCAAGGACCCCCCCCCCCTCCGCATGCACGCACAAACGCACGCGCGCGCACACGAACACGAACACACACACACACACACACACACACACACACACACACACGCACAATTTATGTATGCATTTATTCATTCATTGATTTCATGACAGTAAAACTGATAGGGCTGCATTGAAGTGTATATGATTCAACTTTGTATGGTTTATATTAAACTGTTTTCAAATGTTAGTAATGTCATATAGTAGGCCTATGGTAAAAAGGCATGACGAAATATTAAATAAGAATAAAGCTCCAGTTGCCACGTATTGCTGTACTGCAATATATTTTTATGAGAAATATTTTTTGATGGAGGGGAAAGGAACTGGTTGGAATAACGTGTTCCTTCCACGCGCTACGTCCAACCAGGGAAACTCCCCCTGTCAGGTGTAAAGGAGCAACTTGGACACTCAGGCATGAAGGAAGCATGAGTTCAAGTCCGTTGCTCTCCCCTTGTCCCCCATATATGGGGACTAGGTTGGTCTCCCCTTGTCCCCCATATATGGGGACTAGGTTGGTCTCCCCTTGTCCCCCATATATGGGGACTAGGTTGGTCTCCCCTTGTCCCCCATATATGGGGACTAGGTTGGTCTCCCCTTGTCCCCCATATATGGGGACTAGGTTGGTCTCCCCTTGTCCCCCATATATGGGGACTAGGTTGGTCTCCCCTTGTCCCCCATATATGGGGACTAGGTTGGTCTCCCCTTGTCCCTCATATATGGGGACTAGGTTGGTCTCCCCTTGTCCCTCATATATGGGGACTAGGTTGGTCTCCCCTTGTCCCCCATATATGGGGACTAGGTTGGTCTCCCCTTGTCCCCCATATATGGGGACTAGGTTGGTCTCCCCTTGTCCCCCATATATGGGGACTAGGTTGGTGGAGGGTGTGTAGAGCCCAGGATCACATTAGATGATTGACACAGGGGTGAAAAATGGGTTACAAAATCGTGGGATAAAAAATATATTTAAAAAAGAAATTGAACAAGCTCCATCCCTACTTATGGATCTTTAACTTGTGAGGTCTCTGAGGTCATCAAGAGGCGGGACAAGGTATTGCAGCACTTTCAAAACGCTGTTTATTTCAATTAGCACAGTAAATAATAGAAGAGCAGCAAAATCATACAGTATTGTTTGCTTGCTGGAGAAACCCCACATAGGTCTCCCAGCACACACTATATTCCAGACAAGATTACTCGTTTCACAGGCGTCCTCTCACTGCCTGGAGAAGGATGAGAACAATATATTAGTTTCAACTCAGCTTACACAGAGTCTCATGTACTCTCCTGTAGCTCGCTCCTCCCTGGAGAGCTCTGGCCATCAATAAACAATATACAGTCTCTGATGGCTCCGGGTTAACAGATAGTGATATACAGGTGACGTCGATGCCTTGCTTCGTGACGTCATCAGTCCCCATCTCTATCTGTAGCGGCGTCCAGCTCCAAAAGAGCGCAAGTCCCCAAGCCGCTCCGGCGTATAGAATGAGCGCCTGTTTGCTAGACAGGCCCCAATGCAATGTCTCAGAATTATGTAAAGAATTAATAGGTTTCTTTTCCGACCTGATTATCTGTAGTTTCCTCGTCCTCGTCGCTGTGGCGCGTTAGCCTCCTTCCTGCAGCGCGGTCCATGGAAACTGGGATTCCTGTTCTGTATGCCAGACAGAACTCAATGTTATAGAAAGAATTATAGGCTTCTTCCCGACCTGGTTGTCTGTAGTTCTCACGTCGCCGTCGTTGGCGGGGCTGGCTCCGTCCCCGAGCCCGATACATGAGAACTCGATCCTCCGTCCTGTGTGCCTGACAGAACTCAATATTATATAAAGAATTAAATGCTTCTTTCCGACATTATCAACTGTGGTTCTCACGTCGCCGTCGCTGGCGGGGCTGGCCTCGTCCCGAAGCCCGATACATGAGAACTCGAACTCAATGTTACTGAAAGAATTAATATGTTTCTGCCCGATCTCACTGTCTTTAGTTCTCACGTCGCCGTCTGTGGCGGGGCTGGCTTCTTCCCGGAGCCCGATACATGAGAACTCAAACTCACTTTTATATAAAGAATTAGAGGTTTCTTTCCAACCTGATTCTCTGTAGTTTCCTCGTCCTCGTCGCTGTGGCGGGGTGGCCTCCTTCCCACAGCACGGTCCGTGGAAACTGGACTCCTCTTCTGATTATCTGTAGTTTCCTCGTCCTCGTTGCTGTGGCGGGTTAGCCTCCTTCTCGCAGCACGGTCCGTGGAAACTGGGCTCCTCTTCTGTATCCCAGACAGAACTCAATATTATATAAAGAACCAATATGTCTTTCCGACCTCACTGTCTGTAGTTCTCACGTCGCCGTCTGTGGCGGGGCTGGCTTCCTCCCGTAGCCCGATACGTGAGAACTGGAACTCACTGTTATAGACAGAACTCAAAGTTATATAAAGAATTAATAGGTTTCTTTCCGACCTTACTGTCTGTAGTTCTCACGTCGCCGTCTGTGGCGGGGCTGGCTTCCTCCCGTGGCCCGATACGTGAGAACTCGAACTCAATGTTATAGAAAGAATTAACATGTTTCTTCCCGACCTGGTTATCTGTGGTTCTCACGTCGCCGTCACTGGCGGGGCTGCCTTCCTCCCGCAGCGCGGTCCGTGAGAACCGGAACGCCTGTTCCTATATTTCGTTGATACAGTCCGGTGGATTCTGTCGCTCGGACATAACCCTGGACTGATCCTGTGTGTCCTTCATCCAGTCCTGTGGATAGTGTCCCTCGGACACAATCCTAGACGGATTCTATAAACCCCCCCCCGACGGTGTGCGTGCCTCCTGGAGCGTGTGTGTGAACCAGCCGCTTTCAGACGCACTACTAAGTCTCCCTTTTATCTGACGGGTGTGGCCGCTTGCTGATTTGGGTGCGGTCCGTCAATCAGCTCAATCTGGCGGAGGAGGGCGTTCCTAACGGCCCGAGGCGTCTTCTGTCTGACAGCGTGCCTGGTTGCCCTGGCAACGCACTTACCATCGCGGGGGTCGCTCACCAGACCCCACAAACTCTTGAGAAGTGTATATAATATAATAGGTTTTTTTCATGAGGGGAGAAAAAGTGCATACTGTACAGCAGGCCGATATCAGTGTTTTAGTTTTGATTTAGTTTTTAGTCACATTTTAACCCATTCTGACCTGAGATCAGATTCATACGAGGTTTCCACTGGACACACACTGGTCTGATTAACCCATTCTGACCTGAGATCGGATTCTAGAAAGGTCAGTCGCTCTTCGATTTTTCAAAAATAGCAGACCTACAAGCTCGTAGCGCGCCACTCGGTGGCGCGATATGAGCTTGTAGATCTGCTATTTTTCAATAGCTAAAGCATAACATAATGCTGACACCAAAATGGGTGCCCGGTCAGAATGGGTTAAAGTCACCTGGAATGTTTTAGTGTTAGTCTAGTTTTAGTCGACTAAATATCATAAGATTTTAGTTGACTAAATCTACAGGTGATTTAGTAAAAATGTGTTTTGGCGGGTCTTGATGCCGTCATAATTACTGTTTTTACACTTGCTGAAAATAGCCGGTCTACAAGCTCACAACGTGTCGCGCTGTGACGCGTTGTGAGCTTGTAGATCTGCTATTTTCACCATGCAACCAAGTGTAAAATGACTTATACTGGATCTCTTGTCCACTAGTCCCTTCCTAACATTTTAGTCTAGTTTTTATTATAGACTAAAAGTTCTCTCCAAACTTCCTGCAAAAGTTCGAGTCCTAAAAAAAGGGCTATACTAGGGTACAGCCTTAGTATATAGTAAATAATAATAAAAATAAATCGCTATAAAATGTTTTAAAGAAATACATATTTAGCCCCATGCTCGAATGCCCCCGCCCCCCTGTCAAAAACAGCTAAAATCCCTAAAACGAAAGAAAGCAGCAAAAAAAAAAAAATAATTAAGACTCATCTTTTGCTTTCTCTAATAACAACCTAAAACATGAACCTTGGTTGGAAAAAAAAACTAAAGTTGTCCTTTAAGTCAACACAACAGATGTGCCAGCATCTTTCAAAATAAAGGCGCTATTCGAGTGCCAGCAGATATTCCAGCTTTTACTCTGAAAAGCCATAGTCCATGTGGTATAGCCTGATTCATAAGCATCTAGACTCTTTCTCATATCTATGTTGTAAATTAACCCATTCTGACCGGGCACCCATTTTGGTGTCAGCATCATGTTATGCTTTAGCTATTGAAAAATAGCAGATCTACAAGCTCATATCGCGCCACCGAGTGGCGCGCTACGAGCTTGTAGGTCTGCTATTTTTTGAAAAATCATTCATTTTTAGAGTCTGATCTCAGGTCAGAATGGGTTAATCGTTGTAACTGCACTCTGCTGTCCACCAAACCAAATTCATAACATGTTTACATGTCATGGCAATAAAGGCTTCCCATTCGGATTCGGAAGTAATATTACTTATTTCTAAAGTAACTAGTAATAGCTAATATGTAATGTGACTCTGTTTGATACAGAGACAGTCATGGCGGCAATACTAACTGTTCAGGTCAGTAGAGAAAAACTTAACAAATATATAATAAAGATAATAGCACAGGCAGAACCTTCACATGCTAGAGCATGACTGAAATAAATGTCAGAGCTGAAATCGACATGTAATAAATGCTTACACATGTAGCTAGGTGTAATGTTAGAGTCCACAGAAGACATGTAAATATGAAATAAATGCTTACACATGTAGCTAGGTGTAATGTTAGAGACCACAGAAGACATGTAAATATGAAATAAATGCTTAAACATGTAGCTAGATGTAATGTTAGAGACCACAGAAGACATGTAAATATGAAATAAATGCTTAAACATGTAGCTAGATGTAATGTTAGAGTCCACAGAAGACATGTAAATATGAAATAAATGCTTAAACATGTAGCTAGGTGTAATGTTAGAGACCACAGAAGACATGTAAATATGAAATAAATGCTTAAACATGTAGCTAGATGTAATGTTAGAGTCAACAGAAGACATGTAAATATGAAATAAATGCTTAAACATGTAGCTAGATGTAATGTTAGAGACCACAGAAGACATGTAAATATGAAATAAATGCTTAAACATGTAGCTAGGTGTAATGTTAGAGTCAACAGAAGTGAACCATCAAGTCTGTTTTCTAAACTCGTTTTCTGCAAGACATTTCTCCATAAGCCATATCTCCAAAACTGGCGGGTCAAACTGAACAATGTCAATTTGAAGCTATGATTCAATGACTTAGCCTTAGAAACGGTCACATTATGTTACCATTTTTGAGTAACTTTTCCAACTGTGATAGAAGGGCTGTCTGGGGCATGCATGCAAAATATCTCCATGATCAGTGGCGTGCACAGACATTTAGAGGGGCAGGTGCTCAAGTGAAAAAAAGGGCACCTTGTGCAGCGCATTTTGGGGCGGGAACCCATTTTGGTGCTTTAGCTATTGAAAAATAGCAGATCTACAAGCTCATCGCTTCGCTTGCCACCGAGTGGCACGCTACGAGCTTGTAGGTCTGCTATTATCTTTTTTTATCAAAGAACCACTGACATAGAAACATAGCTTATAGATTGTGGGGGGCCTAAATAATATAGAAGCGTTTTTATCAAGATTTGATCAATGTCACCGCATGGTCCACAAACAGAAAAAAGAAAACGTTTTATTTTATTTTATTTTTTAGCACATTGCCATAAGGGCAGGTGCTCTAGCGCCCCCTAGTGTCTATCTGTGCACGCCACTGTGTAGCTTGAATGACCCTCTTTCTGTTCTCATACTGTGATCTATGATCTATAGATCTATGATCTATGTCAGTAGAGGAAGCGGCTTTTCAGATGGATTTTCTTAGCTAGATTTGCTATATGGGTAAAATAATCAATCAATCAAATCAGTTAGACAGGTGAGGAACAAGTAGGTTGACGTGTGCTTCCATGAAGTAGGCTACTGAAGAAAAAAACAAACAGTCAATCAAGTCAATTTATTCATTATTGCTGAATCAGTTTTCTCATGGCACTTCAAGACCGTACCTACGTCATTCACCCAACAGTTCCAAGGACAAACTGTCCTTTTCACAATGCATTATGGGACAACTTCAAGGTATATAGGCCTAAAGGGTAGTGTGATATTCTTTGGTTAAAACAACAAAAACAATGTTAAAAGGTTAAAGCATTATATTGTGACAGTAATCATTGCTATAGGGCAGTGGTTTTCAACCCTTTTCATAGCAAGGTCCATTACTTATTTGGCATTTGAGCCACGGAACCACCATTTTATGTTTTTTAGCCTCAATATTTTGTCATCATAAGATTTTGTCCACCATTCCATGCTGTGTTGATGTGGTACCGTAGGAGACAACAGGCAAATAACACTTCTTCTACATTCTCTAATTGTAAATTAAGTAATGCAGATGTTTAACAATATTTTAACTCTTGAGCGTGTATCCAAATGAACCCATACGGGTCCATGTGGTTTCATTTTACACTCTCAAGAGTTAAAGATCTATAGCCTAAGGGTCCATTTGGTTACCAACTCTCCATCATTTAGCTGGGGACCACCTGGAACCCCCCCAAGGACCACCGGTGGTCCCCGGACCACTGGTTGAGAACCACTGCTCTTCAGCTCTTTAATAAACAGAAAATAAATTTTCAGGTAAGTATATATTATTATATAATTATTATACATTTTTCATCAAACTTAATTTTTTTTAATTTTTTTTAACATATTTCTTAGTCTTAGTCCTAGTTGTACAAAGTAGTAGTAAGGTTGAAATCTATTTTTTGCAAGTAGAAATTAATGTGGGTGTTAGAGGGTTAATAAACAGAAAATACATTTTCAGGTAAGTATATATTATTATATAATTATTATACATTTTTCATCAAACTTAATTTTTTTATGTTTTTTTTTTTTTTAATATATTTTTTATCCCACGATTTTGTAACCCATTTTTCACCCCTGTGTCAATCATCTAATGTGATCCTGGGCTCTACACATCCTCCGCCAACCTGGGGAGAGCAACGGACTTAACTCATGCTTCCTTCATGCTTGAGTGTCCAAGTTGCTCCTTTACACCTGACAGGGGGGAGTTTCCCTGGTTGGACGTAGCGCGTGGAAGGAACACGTTATTCCAACCAGTTCCTTTCCCCTCCATCAGGCGCCCCGGCTGGCCAGGGGGAGGCAGTTTAGAGACCAGGATTACTGCATGTTTTTGTGAGGGTATCTACCCTAGGGGACACGGGGAGAACATGCAAACTCCACACAGAAAGGCCCTTTCGCCAACCCCGCCTTCGGGTATGGGCACTGATGACGCGGAGGAGGAAACACGCCGCCAGCACCCACAGCGCCCCGAGCGGGAATCGAACCCAGGACCTTCTAGCTGTGAGGCGACAGCACTACCAACTGTGCCACCGTGCCCCTCTAATTTTTTTATGTTTTTTAACATATTTTTTAGTCTTAGTCCTAGTAGTACAAAGTAGTAGTAAGGTTGAAATCAATTTTTTGCAAGTAGAAATTAATGCGGGTGTTAGAGGGTTAATAAACAGAAAATACATTTTTCGGTAAGTGACACATTTTCAGCCAATCAGGTCAGGATATAGAGAGAGAGAGGGGAAATGAGATATCTGGCTGGAAAGACCTTGGCAACTAGTTAGAGAAAATTAGCGAAATATCAGCCAAATCTTGAATTATCACCATAGTCATATTCATCCTCCACAAGGACACTCTGTGTCCTGCATGGGGCTCCTTGGTGATATATGCAGCTAGAAATCCATTCAACATATAGGTGGACGTTGGCATAGATGCCGGGTGTCGCAGCACCGCATGTGGCGTTCCCCCCGCTCACCAAGCCTGCCATGTAGTAAACCCCATCGTCCTTACACATCAGGGGTCCGCCCGAATCCCCCTAAGAGACCGGATGTAAGGACAGAACCATTATGAACAGTGGCGTGCACAGATAGACACTAGGGGGTGCTAGAGCACCCCCTGCCCTTTTGGCAATTTTGCTCTTGAAACCATGGACCATGGTGACATTGATCAAATCTTGATAAAAAAAACGCTTCTACTATATTATTTAGGCCCCCCACAATCTAAAGCTATGTTTCTATGTCAGTGGTTCTTAGATACAATAAAAAAGCAGACCTACAAGCGCGCTATGAGCTTGTAGATCTGCTATTTTTCAATAGCTAAAGCACCAAAATGGGTTCCCGCCCCAAAATGCGCTGCACAAGGTGCTCTTTTTTTTCACTTGAGCACCTGCCCCTCTAAATGTGTGTATTGTCCGGAGCTCCTCTGGAAAAGTATTATAAAGTAGGCTACACTAAAAAGCTAACGTGAGATTTGTTCGTTTTGTGTTTGTTGCTCACGTTGGTTGTATTATTTATAGGGCCGGGACTAATTGCGATTAATTTAGATTAATTAACTACAGAAAAATTAATCGCGATTAACTACAGATAAATTAATCGCACCTTTCTTTTTACCGCGGAACGTTTCTCACTGGGCGCTACTGAAAACTGGAAATAATAAAAAGTCACCCCATTTTGTGTTGCCTAGAACTGGAGGCCTGACAAAAAACAGTAACAATATGAAGTAAGTACAGCTTTGTGATGTCACTGAGATGTACTTGTTACTGTTACTATTTTTTTCAGACCTCCAGTTCTAGGCAACACAGAATGGGGTGACTTTTTATTATTATTTCCACAACAGGTATATTAATGACAGTAAAATGTTGAAAATGAGTGGTATCCTGTAGTCACTATTCGTTGATTCACTGGGATACCAAAAAACATTAACAAAAAAGGTTTCTCGCTGTTCTCGGGTTGAATATTGATATGCGATTAAAATGCGATTAATCTAGATTAATTAATCGCAAAGCCTCTAATTAATTAGATTAATTTTTTTAATCGAGTCCCAGCTCTAATTATTTATTTACGGTCACCTCACCTGTAATGTTAGTCTATACCTAGTGTGTGTGTGTGTGTGTGTGTGTGTGTGTGCGTGTGCGTGTGCGTGTGCGTGTGCGTGTGCGCGTGCGCGTGCGCGTGCGTGTGTGTGTGTGTGTGTGTGTGTGCATGGGCGCGCGCACGCACACTTGTTTATGGCGGTGGTGGGGGGCCTACATAATATTCTCGCACCGGGGCCCACCATGAGCTCACTACGCCCCTGGCTAAACCAATTATGTTCTGTGTTTGAAACCACTCATTTGCAGGTAAATGTTGCACTACGTTCTGTATTAAGTCAGATATGTTTACAAGTTCATATTGTATAGACGAATGCACAGAGGGTTTCCTGGGTGCGGCCATTACTGAGGTGTACCATTAAGCACAGCAGCACTGATTAGCCACACCTGGCCTATGCAGCACCTGCTCCATGGATTACCCCTCAGTAATGGCCGCGCCCAGGGCACCCCTCTGTGGATTCGTCTATTGTGGACCGCGGACACCATTTTAGAAGGATCGCGCCTTAACGTGGTGCCGACTGTATTTTCTGTGTACCACCAGAGGGTGCTGTTATGCAGATTATTAAATCATTTTGGCTACCGTCATGTATTTCTGTCTTTTCTATTTAATTTCAATATAAAAAGGATGTTGTAGGTTAAAAGCAAGTTAAAAACAGATTGTATTTGAATTCATTGTAAAACATTAATGTCAAGATCACATGTTAAAGAATACCATTGTAAAAAGACATCTGAATGCATTTAATGTAAAATGTAAAGTATTTAAGATGTTTGTACTAGACAGTCTGACTAGCTCTCTGCTGTGACGTCAATACCAGTGGAGGAGCTAAACCAATTATGTTCTGTGTTTGAAACCACTCATTTGCAGAGCTACACCAGTAAAGAACCTCAACATCCAACCCAGTGCCTCTGTGTGTGTCTTTCATGACGGGACGGGTACACAACCGTTACACTGGAACCGCAGAATTATCGATTCATTGATTAACAATTAACTATTAACATCCCTAGTACGTACAGAGTGGGGAAATCACCTACTCCCTTAAATGGCCTATTTAAGGGAGAAGTGATTCTTTCCTCTCCCTTGGGCCTGCTGAAAGGTGGATTTTCAGGCCTGTTTTAAAAGATGTACGTTTTTTTTTAAATATTTTTTATCCCACGATTTTGTAACCCATTTTTCACCCCTGTGTCAATCATCTAATGTGATCCTGGGCTCTACACACCCTCCACCAACCTAGTCCCCATATATGGGGGACAAGGGGAGAGCAACGGACTTGAACTCATGCTTCCTTCATGCCTGAGTGTCCAAGTTGCTCCTTTACACCTGACAGGGGGGAGTTTCCCTGGTTGGACGTAGCGCGTGGAAGGAACACGTTATTCCAACCAGTTCCTTTCCCCTCCATTAGGCGCCCCGGCTGGCCAGGGGGAGGCAGTTTAGAGACCAGGATTACTGCATGTTTTTTGTGAGGGTACCTACCCTAGGGGTCACGGGGAGAACATGCAAACTCCACACAGAATCGAACCCAAGACCTTCTAGCTTTGAGGCGACAGCACTACCAACTGTGCCACCTGTGCCCTCTGCATTTTTTGTATTGATGGAGTTTCTGAAGTAGTGTGTTCAATGATTAGGAAAACATTTAATTTTTTCTAAAAGTCTATTTTTTTCATAAAACTTCTGGTCTGTTCAATCAAAATTCTTCTTTAGGTGTGTATGTGTGTGTGTGTGTGTGTGTGTGTGTGTGTGTGTGTGTGTGTGTGTTCTTTTGGGCACATAGCGGAGGCACAGCGGAGGCGGGAGCGCCACATTTTTATAATAGCCTACTCCCATAAACATGATCCAATCATTATATAAATGTATTATTAATACAGTTTATAGATCATAGATCATGCTGAGCTATGTGTTAATGTATCATTAATACAGTTTATAGATCATAGATCATGCTGAGCTATGTGTTGAAGTTTGAAGTAGGCCTATAGGCTATTTGAAGAAAGTCCCCACTCGGATCCCCACACACAGTGACAGCGCTCCATACGCACAGACGACACAGACCAAATATTCTGTACACTGCAGTGTTTTTTTGTTTCCTTAAAGGACCACTTCACCACTTTTCAACCTATCTTCATAATTATAATAGGTCCTCACTAATAATCATGATAAAATGGCATGATCTTTTTCTACTCAGTCTGTGTCTCATAGGAGGGCTGTGGGCAATTTAGAAACCGTCTTCCAGTGACATCATCATTAGCAGATTTATTTTAAAAGATAGATAAAATATTTTGATTCTCATTATCGTGAGAACGATGGCTTCCATTTTCGCATTGCAACTTTTCAGGACTAGAAAGGTTTCTGAACTGCCCACAGCCCTCCTATGAGACACAGACAGAGTAGACAAACATTGCGCCATTTTTTCATGATTATTATTGAGGACCTATTATATGAAGATAGGTTGAAAAGTGGTGAAGTGGTCCTTTAATGGATCATTGCCAGTGCTATAGTGGCCGCTAGCACGCCAGTGCCAGACGGTTTTGAAAAATGACCATTCATTTTAAGTTGCAGTATAACATCCTATAGTGTGAAGGTGACCTAATACACTCACGCACCCACGCACACTTACCCTACAGGAGCCAACTATTCCCAACTTGTCTCCTGCACAGATCATGGTGTCGTCCATGTAGCCATGGAACTCCTCACAACGCTTGTGAGACATCACGGAAAGCTGGCCATGTGACATGTTGTGTGGGTGGTCAGCTGAGGAAGAAGAACACACACACACAGACAGCTCAGCTAAAAGTCCTTCTAGGACATTAGAAGACCTATAATAATCTATAATGAATAGAAGAACACACACACACAGACAGCTCAGCTAAAAATCCTTCTAGGACATCTAATTTCAGCTTTTCGTCCCATGTATTGTTATATGGAGCATATAGGGCCAGGGCATAGCAGTGGCGGCAATTTTATGGTGCCACTCACAAATAGGCCATTTAATAAATAAATGTATATATATATATATATATATATATATATATATATATATATATATATATATATCTTATATATAATAATAATAGAATAAAGGCAATTATACCTTATATAGACTAGTGCAGCTTTTATTTAAGGTGTGATTAGTGGTTGGATACGTACCATCTTTAGTTTCGCCCCATCCAGCGACCACACACTCCTTTCCATCGGGGAAGAGCTTGTTTGGCAGACAGGCATATTTAACATAGCTGGTTTCCTTGGCACAGAATGGGTCATCGGTGAATTCCAGCTGGAGTAATGCTGAGACACAGGAAACAGAATAGAACAGTAAATAATAATACGGCGGTGGCTCAGCGGTAGAGTGACTGGATCGTAAACGCAAGGTTTCCAGTTCGAACCCGGGGGTCAGGGGATCTTAGTATAATCTGATCGACAGAAGGAATTGACTTTAAATGTCGTGAGACTTGGCTAAAGCATTTCCGGGGGTCCCCAGTCCAAAAGGTTGAGAACCCCTGATCTAGATAACATCACCTGTACCACTTGTTATCTAGACACCAGTAAGACGCCCTGAGGGCGAGACGCCGAGAAGCCACCTCGCTCTAAAGGGCGAGGTCTGCATTTTCGGGCCTGTTAAGAATTCTAGTTTTCGCCGGCTGCCGGGCACGGCTGCACTAATAACTTTGGGGCGGGACCGTCTAGTTTAAATGGACAGGTATTCAGTCAAAAGGGAGACATCGAAGAGGAAGGATGGGTGGGGAAGGATCAACATATGGAATGTTAGAACAGGTCAGCTCCATATACAGTATGGAGATCTAAGGGTTTGAGGTCAGATGTAGATTTGTTGGCTAATATTGATGACACCAGGGATCTCCATATATGGGCTTAACAATGTCACATGATGTCACATGCTCCATCCCTGATGATGTCACGTGCTCCATCCCACCCGGCTATGCAATACCTGTTGTACCCGTGTCAGAGAACCCGTTGTACCCGTGTCAAATTTCTGTGTCAGGGTTGCCCAAATATGGAGTGTTGTTGTGATGTCAGAACAGGCCAGCCGACTCGACACCGGGCACTGCCCTCCCTGTGGGGGTGTGGAACGACACCGGGCACTGCCCTCCCTGTGGGGGTGTGGAACGACACCGGGCACTGCCCTCCCTGTGGGGGTGTGGAACGACACCGGGCACTGCCCTCCCTGTGGGGGTGTGGAACGACACCGGGCACTGCCCTCCCTGTGGGGGTGTGGAACGACACCGGGCACTGCCCTCCCTGTGGGGGTGTGGAACGACACCGGGCACTGCCCTCCCTGTGGGGGTGTGGAACGACACCGGGCACTGCCCTCCCTGTGGGGGTGTGGAACGACACCGGGCACTGCCCTCCCTGTGGGGGTGTGGAACGACACCGGGCACTGCCCTCCCTGTGGGGGGTGTGGAACGACACCGGGCACTGCCCTCCCTGTGGGGGTGTGGAACGACACCGGGCACTGCCCTCCCTGTGGGGGTGTGGAACGACACCGGGCACTGCCCTCCCTGTGGGGGGTGTGGAACGACACCGGGCACTGCCCTCCCTGTGGGGGTGTGGAACGACACCGGGCACTGCCCTCCCTGTGGGGGGTGTGGAACGACACCGGGCATTGCCCTCCCTGTGGGGGTGTGGAACGACACCGGGCACTGCCCTCCCTGTGGGGGTGTGGAACGACACCGGGCACTGCCCTCCCTGTGGGGGTGTGGAACGACACCGGGCACTGCCCTCCCTGTGGGGGTGTGGAACGACACCGGGCACTGCCCTCCCTGTGGGGGTGTGGAACGCGTGTGGCGAATCTGAAGTCGGGGGGGCGGAGCGGTTCTCGAGTTACGTGCCTTACAGCCGTCCGTACACACCAGTGTTGTTTTTGGCAGCAAATTTCTATTTTAGTTTTAGTCAGTCTCTTGATTAGTTTTCACTTAGTGAATTAGTGTTGGTTTAGTTTTAGTCGACTAATTGTCATGAGATTTTAGTCGACTAAATCTACGGTCAATTTAGTCGACTAAAATGTATTTTGTCGGACCTTGATGTCTTGAGAATAGCCGATCTACAAGCGCGACGCGTTGTGAGCTTGTAGATCGCAAGTTATGTATATAACTATGGTTCTATGAATACCGGATGACCGCCAGAGGGCGGTGTTTTCAACACCTGGATATACATCGCGCGCATGCGCAGAGGTCGAATATTAATACCAACAATGTCACTCCCCAGTTCACAGGGTTCATCCTCATGAAATCTTTTCGTCAGGATTCCGAGTGACAATGAACTCTGGCGGTCATCCGGTATTCATAGAACCATAGTTATATACATAACTTGCGTTCTATTTCATACCTACTGACCGCCAGAGGGCGGTGTTTTCAACACCTGGATGACTCATACCAACATGGTCACGAGGAATCTGCGCTTACCGAGGTCGGTTTGCAGATCTAATGGACAGCCAAACAGCCGTCACCACAGGGTGAGGGAGAGTCCGGTTGGCTGACTCTTGGCAAAAGCCCAAAACAGATGGAGCCCATTTGGCTGCACTGCAGCACAGATGTCCACCCCCTGGTCTGGCATGTCAAAATGCCTCTGGGGAGGCCTTGAGGCCTACTCAAGAAATCTACCTCAACGCAACAATCAAAGTACCTCTAAGTGTTGCGTTTGTCTCTGTTGAATCAAGGCACAGCCCTTCCTGTGCCCTTCATCACAGACAAAGAACAACAAAACAGCCATCACAGCTATGCCGTGCCACGGAGCCCAGGCAGGGCACAATAGGCAGGTACTAGAATGTACCATGCCTGGCTGTGGAGCAAACTAAAAGTGATAGGCTAGCCAACGTACAAGGCAGAAAGTCCTTGACGACATAAGAGGGATTGGTGAATGGTAAACCCAGACCCATCGGCATCCCAGTCTCAGGCACTGGGAAGGGCATGAAGACAACCTACTCACTTCCGTAGGGTAGCAGTGAGGGCAAATGGTACTTCCAGATAGCCATTTGATTTTGAGAACGGCCCGATCCAAGGGCTGGGGACAACGTCCACCCAAACCTGGTAGCATCAGCGCTGGAAGGGGGGTGCGGAGGGTGCTCCAGCACCCCCTGCTGGTGGAGAGGAGATTTTTTTGACATGTCTATCAGAGCGTGCTGAATGCAGAATGCACAGCGAGTGAGTTGACAGACAGACACAACATGACGAGACAGCAAAAACCTATTGTAGTTTTACTTTCACCTGCACCAGGTTTAAAGAAATCTAACCCAAACAACAACACAATAAGAGTCACATACTGTTATTATGATTAACTCGGTTAACTAGGTCCTAAATAAGTTATTATTAGGCCAATTATACCTGAATAAGACCCGAAATCTTTCGAGCGACCTCGCTGCGCTCGGCCGCATTTTCCCTTCCACCTTTCAGCCCCCCCTGGTATAAATACCTTCCAGCGCCCCTGCCTGGTAGAGTTGTACCTCGTACCAGATGGCGATTACTCGCCCCGTCAGCGTGGCTGATGGCATAACCACAATAAAGTGTGACAGGCGCTGTCCAGAGAAAGTGCAAAATTTATTAGAGCCATCATGGCCAACGAAGAGCCGTTCTGACCACCAAGTGCACATGGTAGGTCTAACATAATAGGCTCTCCGTACTGGGCACAACAGTTCTCAATCACAATTACTCTCCTGGTGGAGAGGTTAAGGCTGCCAATATCACAGGCAGGTATCATGAAAACCCAGAGCAGCACGGTGGTGCTTTGTCTCAACTAGACCACAGGCAGGTATCATGAAAACCCAGAGCAGCACGGTGGTGCTTTGTCTCAACTAGACCACAGGCAGGTATCATGAAAACCCAGAGCAGCACGGTGGTGCTTTGTCTCAACTAGACCACAGTTTACCCGTGTTGTCGTGCAACGCCCTGGTGCAGGATGCACCAGAATCAAGTAGGGTTCGGACAATATGCATGATTGTCAGTGGTCAATTTACGCAGCTGAAGGTGACCCGGGTGAGAATGCACCCTCTCCCTAAACTGTGACAGGGGATTCTGTCTCTGTGGGGAGGCCAAAGCACTTCATCGAGAAGCTGCAGTGGATGATTTGGCTGCAGTGGTAACCAAAAACAAGCCTCTAGTCGCTATAGCCCGCCCAATATGATAAACAAATTGAGGCGGAAACATGGAACCTCATACTTCCTGACCGGTATGGTGGCACCATACTACTGTGCGACTGCCTCTGCCTATCCTGTGAAGGACACACGACACCAAAAGTGGCAGCGTAGAGAAGACTTACAAGAAGTGGCCTGGCCAGGGGTGGGCCAGAGTGTCCTGCCCTAACGGTCAGCGCCGGAAGGGAGAACTACAGTTGGCCACGCGCCAAGCGCTCAAGGCCAAAGACCCTGCTCTGCCGTACATATGCCCAGTGATACGAAACATCGGATCCAAGAGGCTTAAATGGGAAGCACGTCCGCCGCCTGGACTGTATACCCAACAAGAGCATTGCTATGAAACCAGCAAGATGAGGCAAGACCTCCTGCAGAGACTGACTGGATCGAGCGACCCCTTAGTGGGTCGGAAAATCGACTGTTGACATATTATTATTATATTACGAACAAAGTCTAAAAAGTCCACTGCACACTGGCCGTGTACACCACAGACACTGGCTGGAGGTGGTAGGCAGTAGAGCGAAGCACGCTCTTACTTAAATGCCTGCACATAACTGAAACAGTAACCCAACCGTATCCACGGTGGTAGGCAGAATTCCGGGGTTTGAGGCCCAGAAATTATAGACAGGACATGTAAAAGGGTGCAATGAAAGCAGCCCTAGAGAAGCAACTGTCTATGTCGCTTCGGTGTGCCCAACAACCAGAGGGACTGGCTGGCAGCACTGTACTCGTCTAAGACGAGACAGGTCCGTGGAAGCTGTCCGGCAGCCTCCCATTAACTCTAAGAGTTTAAGCAAGGCCATGCTCGCAGATCATTCTCAATCTGGCACCGCCTGGAGCACATCCACTGTGCCCAGCATACATGACCAGAGGCAGCTGGTAGGTCTGAGATCGAGGATCAGGCGAAAACCACCACCGTCATCAGTCACAACATGAATCAAGGAGAAACCTTCAGTTGAACCAAGCTGCTTGTTCACTGTGCACTATGCTGCAAGGTCTGTTGGGTAGCAGGCCCAAACATCCGGCCTGGAACGACAGGCAGAGTGTTAAGTGTCCCACTGTACTTCCCTGGAAGTGGGGCCCGTTAGAATGCTGAGCCTATAATCGATGTGCAAGCTAGCTCAGCTGTACAGTTGCACATACGCGACATGTGTCCCTTGCATTTACCCATCGTATTGCTACTAGGAGCAATGAGCAGCCATTATACAGCGCTCGGGGAGCAATTAGGGGCTCAGACCGCGACACACATGGACACATTGCTGGCCGGATCTGGCATTGAACCCTGGACATCCAGGGGCTCTAGGTCGCCAGGCGGGCTCACTAACCCGCCATGGCCGCCCCTCGGGGCCACACTAGGCCCCAACATCTTCAGGGTAGTTAGTTACCACGTAAGCTAACGCCTAGAACAAGCATCACCCATAGGTGCCGTGCCATCCAGGCCAGAGGGCCAGGATGAGGTGACCATTAAGAGACCGTTTAACACGTCCCAGTACAGCTGCCATGGCATGGATCTAATTGGCAGACCAGTGACTCTACACTGCGTGCGGCCATGGGCAATAGCCATACTAGCTCGAAGGCTTCATCTAGTGAGACCACCAGAGAAGCAATGCTGGCATTAAGTCCAGGGTTAGGGACCCTGTCTCGGTCACCCACAGAAGGCAATCTAAAAGGTCAGTGCTACTCATCACAGACCATGAGTAGCGGCTCTGCAAACGGCAGTGAAAAGAGCAGCACCCATTTATCAATCCATTAAGACCGGAACAAGTCTGGGTTGCCGCTGCTATGTAAGTATATATCCACATGTATACTCTTCTCAATTCTTCAAATAGACATTTGAAATCATTCAGAGACCTAGGTCAGGATTCTGAAGGTGTTTACAGCATCGGCCCTAAATGGGTTAATTAAGAAGTTCTCAACCTGAGCAACTTAGTGGCCAACAGTATATACCACCTTGAAATTTCCCCTAGTTGAGAGAGCATCATCTCACAAGGGCTCAACGCTAGCATCCCCGTGGGAGGCAAATCAGCCACCACCACGGCCAGCACAGTTGACATACGTGCCAGCAGTATGCAGCCACAACAACATCAATATCTTCAGAATGGCCTTGGATCACCTCGGGATCCCCCAGAATGGACCTCCTCTGTGGGACCAGAGAGGACCAGCATGTTGCATTAGTGCAACATGCTGGTCCTCTCTGGTCCCACAGAGGAGGTCCATGAACGGCAGCAGAGCGAGACACTAAATACTACTGGTTATGTAGTTGCAGCGAAAGAGCGAGAATCACTCAAGCTACAGTGTCAAGTAGTGCCCTAGTATAGTGGCAAAGCCAAACACTTGGACCGTCATATACAACCATTTTAATACCAAGCATATTATTAATATCTGAACAGCAGCAGAGTGATGTACACTCAAGCTATGACAGCAAGCAGTACGCTGCACATGTCGAAGCAGTAGTAAGTACCAGGTACACAATGTCGTGGTTATACGAAGATCTAGCCCTATGCAGTTCGCTATGGGACGCGTCCAACTTGGGCGCGGGCAACAGAAGCACTTATAGCACTCTCACATTCTATTAAGTATATAAGAGAATGGGCCTCTTTTGAGTAATGACGTAGTACGTGCCCTCCTGAGCGAGGGCATACAATCACATAACCGCACATGCCTCACTTATATCTTATATAACCACGGTTACTGCGTAACCTCCAGATAATGGCAGCAGAAGGACACTCTCTTAATGCCTATATGGGCACAGTGCTTATACTAGATGAAGCGGTGGAGCGAAACACTCTCAGTGCTTATACTAGTCGACGGCACACCGTGACAGTAGTTCCCATGCTGAACCACGACAGCAGGCAGCGGAGCGAGGGACACTCTCTTAATGCCTATATGGGCACTACGGCAGCCTTCACGCTGAGACACAGTGGCAGGCCGCAGAGCGTAAAGCACTCTCAAAGCCTATATTAATGCCAATTAGTGCAGGGCAATTAATAAGAATTAAGTTAACTCAGCACTTGGCGTTGAATGAGTTAACCGGATACCACAAAGTATTCACACCAGCAGCCTTCACGCTGTTATACGGTGGGAGGCAGCAGAGCGAAACACACTCTCAATGCCCGTGATAACGCCACCAAGCATCTGTACACAGTATGCCATTAGTACTATACCGACAGGGCGAAGAGCAGGGGTCACTCAAGCCCGTGTCAAGTGCACAATATGACAGTGGCGGGGCGGAACATGCCCTCGGTGCTAGTGAAAAATAACCATCAGTACACAGTATGTCAACAATACTATGTATGGCGAAGGCCACTCAAGCCAGTTTCAAGCACACAGTATGACTGCAGTGGAGCGAAACACACCCCCAGTGCCAGTGATGATGCAGCAAAAGAGCATGGATCACTCAAGCTACAGTATCAAGTACACTACATATGTACTAGTCAATGTATTCTGTTGTCTTGTCAGGGCAGTCGCTGCAAAGGCAGCTAATGAGGACTAGTCCAAATAGGAATAAGCACAGCATTATATGCCTATTGTTTATCAGTACATGTTATACGAAACGCGTACGTTTGTTCACTCTCATCAGAGGTAAATAAAAATCATGCAAAGGACATACAATGAGTGCTGGCATTTTCTTCACCTCAACTTATCAGTACATGTTACCAATACTATGCAGACGTAGTTTGATAACCACGCAATGGTAAAGCGATAGAAGCTTGAACCATTATATTAGTAATTATACTGCCAAGCACAAACGGGTATTACCCGAAAAGCAGCTGAGCGGATCACACTCAAGCTATGAGATACAAGCACTGTGTGTATCTCAGATAGCAGTATACATTAAGTTAAGCTGTGACGTTAAGCACGCTGCACACAGTGACAACGAGCAAAACAAACTAGAAAGTCAGCACTGAGCTGCGTTTACAACTTGACATGCATTTTGAAAAAGTTTGTTCCTTAACCAGAAATCGTCTGGGGAGGAGCGCTCATTAACGTCACGACCACACAAACCTCTTCTTGGTAGGCATCGTTGCAAGTGCAACCAAGCGCCACATACATGTGGTAGATTGCACGTTCTGGGACAGAACGAAACACACTCTTCTTGCAGAAAACACGTGGAGAGGAGTGGTCATTCAACATGATTAGCGTCGCGGCAGTCGCTCTATCGAGGGCACAAGGCAGCTCCTAACCGTGTTGTTTTCGAGACACAAAGCGTAGCTGTTTCAGTTTCAACGACCTGCGCTTTTTCGAGGCGAAACTGCTAACCCTTAATGCATTTAGTCGGGAGGATGGACGGACAATGCCGGCACCGACAATTCAACAAATCATACAAGTTGGATTTCAGCGAGCAAACACTGTCACCAACCCAATGTACCGCCACACAGCAAAGCGAAGATAACGCAAGGCTGTAGCAGGCACGCCCGCCGGGCAAGTAAAGTAACACAACTTACCTGTAGAAAACAAAGTCCAACATAATAGTTGGATCAGGGAGCCCGGCGGGGAATTATCGCCGCCAGCCATGCCGCCTCTGGAGGACGCAAGGTAGCTCCAACCGAACGGTTTGAGGCTCCGTAGGCATGGCCCGCGTCGAGAGCCCCCGCATGCAGCCTCGAAGGGCTAGCAGGAGCTCAATAAAATAAATCGACCTGCGCTCAAAGGCGAAAAGATGAAAGAGGATGAACCCTGTGAACTGGGCACCTATATCGGTACGCCAGCAGGGGGTCACGAGTGACATTGTTGGTATTAATATTCGACCTCTGCGCATGCGCGCGATGTATATCCAGGTGTTGAAAACACCGCCCTCTGGCGGTCAGTAGGTATGAAATAGAACGGCTATTTTCAGCATGCAACCAAATGTAAAATGACTTATACTGGGGGCTCCAATCTACATTGACATTGACAAGCTTGTAGACTGGCCATTTTAACTATTCAAAAATGTTTTGCAAAATAGTAAAAAAAGGCAACGAAGTTTAGGGATAAGGGGTTTAGTGCTGACGAAAATGGAGGCCTGGGTCTCTTATCCACTAGTCCCTTCCTAACATTTTAGTCTAGTTTTTATTTGTTGACGAAATTGTCAGTAGGTACTTAGTTTGTTTTAGTCATCATAGCTTAGTTTTCATTTAGTTTCCAATAGTTTTTGTCAGTGGAAAAAGGTAGTCGACGAACATTTTTCGTCTTAGTTTTAGTCGACGAAATCAACACTGGTACACACGTACTGTACAGACAGACGTACAGACAGACAGACGTACAGACAGACAGACAGACTTACAGACAGACAGACAGACAGACAGACAGACAGACAGACAGACAGACAGACAGACAGACAGACAGACAGACAGACAGACAGACAGACAGACAGACAGACAGACAGACTTACAGACAGACAGACAGACAGACAGACAGACAGACAGACAGACAGACAGACAGACAGACAGACAGACAGACAGACAGACAGACAGACAGACAGACAGACAGACAGACAGACTTACAGACAGACAGACAGACAGACAGACAGACAGACAGACAGACAGACAGACAGACAGACAG
This sequence comes from Protomyctophum parallelum, assembly GCF_964188405.1. Lineage (NCBI taxonomy): Eukaryota > Metazoa > Chordata > Actinopteri > Myctophiformes > Myctophidae > Protomyctophum > Protomyctophum parallelum. The sequence goes on along the minus strand of NC_139703.1, from coordinate 52,916,759 downwards.
ACAGACAGACAGACCTAACCGCAAGCACGGGAGCAAACCTAAACCTAACCGCAAGCACGGGAGCAAACCTAAACATAACCGCAAGCACGGGAGCAAACCTAAACCTAACCGCAAGCACGGGAGCAAACCTAAACCTAACCGCAAGCACGGGAGCAAACCTAAACATAACCGCAAGCACGGGAGCAAACCTAAACCTAACCGCAAGCACGGGAGCAGACCTAAACCTAACCGCAAGCACGGGAGCAGTGCATGTTCGGACTAACGGGACTTCGGATCTATGGGCAGTTTCCGATATAACACCAGATTAAGGTAAGAAATCAGCTCGTCTGGAAAATAAGACATACAGTAAATTAATGGCCTCACCAATGTCATTAGTAGCAACACCAATGTTGCCTATTATCCTGTAACCCTTATAAACAAAGTCTCTCTTCACGGGGATGACCTGGTCTGACTCTTCTTTGCTCCCGATGTCCACTCCCCCCACGACCACCTGCATGTCCTTGGCGTCGTCACTGGAGAAACAAGCAAGTCAGTAATTAAGACCACCTGTGCATGTTAGCACATGTTAGCATTTAGAGCAGCTCATGTTAGCACATGTTAGCATTTAGAGTGGCTCATGTTAGCACATGTTAGCATTTAGAGCGGCTCATGTTACCACATGTTAGCATTTAGAGCGGCTCATGTTAGCACATGTTAGCATTTAGAACAGCTCATGTTAGCACATGTTAGCATTTAGAGCAGCATTACCACATGTTAGCGTTTAGAGCAGCATTACCACATGTTAGCATTTAGAGCAGCACTACCACATGTTAGCATTTAGAACAGCTCATGTTAGCACATGTTAGCATTTAGAGCAGCATTACCACATGTTAGCGTTTAGAGCAGCATTACCACATGTTAGCATTTAGAGCAGCACTACCACATGTTAGCATTTAGAAACGCTCATGTTAGCTCATGTTAGCATTTAGAGCAGCTTACATGCAGTGAGCAGCAGTGAGGACCCAACAGGACGCGATGAGGACGCCTCCACACTGGTGTCCGAACGCCTTAGATGAGTTTTTGGCTCTGTGCTGCAGGGACACCTGCCACGGATGGTCTCCAGGACGGGACAGAGTGCCTCCGCTGATCCTGAGTTCATAGTCGGTCGGGTCTGTGCGCCTGCCGCACTGGCCTGGGTCAAATGGAGACAACTAGAGCATGAGAGCCAGGGAGAGAAGTGTGTGTGTGTGTGTGTGTGTGTGTGTGTGTGTGTGTGTGTGTGTGTGTGTGTGTGTGTGTGTGTGGTACATGAACATGCATTTTGTAGGCTAATGTAGGAAATTCAATTTGTTTTTATCGACCATTATTTGGGAAATGATCTGGTCTGATGCAGTCTGACATATCGATGTTGTCAGTTACTACTGAGTAGAAATGATCTGGTCATGTATGATGCAGTCTGACACATCAATGTTGTCAGTTACTACTGAGTAGAAATGATCTGGTCATGTATGATGCAGTCTGACACATCAATGTTGTCAGTTACTACTGAGTAGAAATGACCTGGTCATGTATGATGCAGTCTGACACATCAATGTTGTCAGTTACTACTGAGTAGAAATGATCTGGTCATGTATGATGCAGTCTGACACATCAATGTTGTCAGTTACTACTGAGTAGAAATGATCTGGTCATGTATGATGCAGTCTGACACATCAATGTTGTCAGTTACTACTGAGTAGAAATGATCTGGTCATGTATGATGCAGTCTGACACATCAATGTTGTCAGTTACTACTGAGTAGAAATGACCTGGTCATGTATGATGCAGTCTGACACATCAATGTTGTCAGTTACTACTGAGTAGAAATGACCTGGTCATGTATGATGCAGTCTGACACATCAATGTTGTCAGTTACTACTGAGTAGAAATGATCTGGTCATGTATGATGCAGTCTGACATATCGATGTTGTCAGTTACTACTGAGTAGAAATGACCTGGTCATGTATGATGCAGTCTGACATATCGATGTTGTCAGTTACTACTGAGTAGAAATGACCTGGTCATGTATGATGCAGTCTGACACATCAATGTTGTCAGTTACTACTGAGTAGAAATGATCTGGTCATGTATGATGCAGTCTGACACATCAATGTTGTCAGTTACTACTGAGTAGAAATGATCTGGTCATGTATGATGCAGTCTGACACATCAATGTTGTCAGTTACTACTGAGTAGAAATGATCTGGTCATGTATGATGCAGTCTGACACATCAATGTTGTCAGTTACTACTGAGTAGAAATGATCTGGTCATGTATGATGCAGTCTGACACATGGATGTTGTCAGTTACTACTGAGTAGAAATGATCTGGTCATGTATGATGCAGTCTGACACATGGATGTTGTCAGTTACTACTGAGTAGCCGGATGTCAAGAACTTCCACAGAAAAGGTAGTTCCTTTCAAGGGAAAGTGTAAAATATTGTGTTACCGCGGCGCAGTGTTTTATCGCCTGGTAGAGACAGATATGATCAATTAACAGCCATTAAGTCATCAATAATGTTTTTAGAACATAGTGAATTCTAAGTAATTGTAACTTGGCGGGGATTCATCGTTTGGCAAAGTTCCGTTCACTATTTAAAGGTATATTCAGTGATTTCACTTAATTCAAATATCACTTATTTATTTGTTTTGTTGTGATAATCCTCTCTACTATAGAGTGTGCTGACCATATAAGGAGTTCCTCCCTGTCCCGTTAACCCCTGGGGGTCAAAAAACCTTAGGTTTCGCTTTTGGCTCTCTATCCTGATTGGATGAAAGGCTTTGCCTCCTAGCCAAAAACGAAACCTAAGGTCTTTTGAGTGAAATCACTGAATATACCTTTAATATGCAGGATTTACACACTGCTTTAGCTCGTATTCATTGCCATTTTAAACTGTATTTTCTGTACGTTTGAAACAGCTATGGTTTGTGTTGTGTGTATAAACACTGCATAATAATACCCCACTTCCAAACCAATGGTGTTGGTAGCCTACTTGGAATTTGTGTTCTATGAACATCGTTTATTAATTAATGGCTTTTTAAGCGTGGAAGGCAGAAGGTTATTATATGTGTGTATGTATGTATGTATGTATGTATGTATGTAGTTCTTATTCCAGGCGTTATGGGATATTAATTCATTGTATTGTTAATTGTGTTGAATCATGTGTTGATGTGTTATTACTGTGTATTTTTGTTCATGGATTATTGTATCTTTGGCTCTGCTCTGGGGAGTCGTTGATATCAGAGCTGTGTCTCAGTGCACAGATAATCAGATAATGTCTCGGTACGCAGATTATCCGATATCACATGAGCAGAGCCACACCGCCATACTAACATGCAGTAGCTTTGCAATAAATGGTTCATGGTCAACCTGAGCTGAAGTGTGTCAATGAACTTTGATGATCATATCTATAGAAAAGTGTCTCTTACCAAGCAAATATATCAGGCCATTGTGTTGTGTTGGATCATGTCCAGCAGTCAAGGAAAACATTGCTAGGCTTGTTTCATTTTCTAAAGTAGCGTTCCTTGTCGAGTGGCAACAAGGATCTGTGCCTATGATCTGGCAATCCATGACGCCTACTTTTAAATTAGTATATATTATTTTTTTTATCCCATGATTTTGTAACCCATTTTTCATCCCTTTGTCAATCATCTAATGTGATCCTGGGCTCTACACACCCTCCACCAACCTAGTCCCCATATATGGGGGACAAGGGGAGACCAACCTAGTCCCCATATATGGGGCACAAGGGGAGAGCAACGGACTTGAACTCATGCTTCCTTCATGCCTGAGTGTCCAAGTTGCTCCTTTACACCTGACAGGGGGAGTTTCCCTGGTTGGACGTAGCGCGTGGAAGGAACACGTTATTCCAACCAGTTCCTTTCCCCTCCATCAGGCGCCCCGGCTGGCCAGGGGGAGGAGGTTTAGTGACCAGGATTACTGCATGTTTTTTGTGAGGGTACCTACCCTAGGGGACACCGGGAGAACATGCAAACTCCACACAGAAAGGCCCTTTCGCCAAACCCGCCTTCGGGTATGGGCACTGATGACGTGGAGGAGGAAACACGCCGCCAGCACCCACAGCGTCCCGAGCGGGAATCGAACCCAGGACCTTCTAGCTGTGAGGCGACAGCACTACCAACTGTGCCACCGTGCCCCCTTAAATTAGTAGTATTTTAAAGCATCTGCGTTTGAAAACCCAACACCCCACTGTGGTTGGGAGAACTCGGAACTTTACCCCTGATGACACAACGCTGTGTGTATGTATCAACACTGGTACTGCCGACGAACGTACACTTACCTTCACATGTCAGAGTTAAAGGCGTCCATTTCCCAGCCACACACCTCACGTAGGGGCTTCCTCCGTTCATAGTATATCCCACTATGCACTCGTACAGCACCGTCTCTCTGGGTGCGTACCTGGTCTTCATCCGGCTGATCATGATGCTGTTGGAACGGTAGACCTCTGGAGGGTCACAGTGCGTTGGAGGCTTCGGAGCTGTGGAGAGATGTGTATTTTTATTGTGTATTATGTGAACGTCTCATTACTAAATCGCCGCTACCTCGCGGTTACGCCTCCGATGACTTTTAACCCATTCTGGACGGGAACCCCTTTTTGGTGTTTTAAGCATGAAAAATAGCAGATCAATCTCATAGCAGCCGCACTATGAGCTTGTAGATCTGCTATTTTTGAAGAATCTTGAAAATGTAGTGCAAATCTTTGAATATATATTCTTTCACAGTGAACGTTTTTAACTTGAATCTTTGCTTCTGGGGGGGGGGGGGTCCCTGGGACAACATATTTTCACATGGGGTCAGCGGCTAATTACATTATATTTGTGGGGGTCCTTGACATGAAAATGTTTGAGAACGACTGACATAGAAACATGGGTTTTTTCCGAAAACTGTCAGGATTTAGAAGGCATTTGTAGAATTGTCCTCAGATCTAAATGGGTTAAAAAGACAGTAGCCATTTTAGCTTTATTCGATTAGACTTCCGGTTAATTTCGCAGTGAATTTTGGGGTCTTATAAAATACAGAGTATCTATCTGGCTGCACATTTTCATGACGGGTATTGCAGCTGTTGTTTGTTGTCTGTAAAAACTATAAGATGTTTTATTTTAGTTCACTTACGCTGAACTTCTAGAGAGTGTTTTGTTGACCTCTGGGATCCATGTGTGTTTTTCACCAGACAGAAGTACCGTCCAGAGTCTCCAGGAGACACATTGTTCATCACCAGCTGAGGACCAGTGGAGATGGATCTGCGGTCTTTGTACCAGGTGTAGGTGTTTACTGGTGGGTTGGCTTCGCTGCTGCAGGTCAGAGTCACTGTGCTGCCCTCAACAACGCCTCCTGGTGGACTCACTGATACTGAGGGAATTTCTGGAGGGTCTGTGGAGGAATAAACATTGATGCACTCAATTATAGCACTGTGCTGTGTATACAGCATTTTACACCAATATCAATAACAATAATTCATGTGTAACATTACATCAACTTAGGTTAAAATAATAACACTAATGTAATTATTTTAGACACTAAAGTAATCTAAAAACACTTGATGATATTTATGTTCATGCATAGCCAATACACACACGCACGAACATCATTAATATAATTGTAATTCAATTAAAAACTCACAGTGGACATCAACAGTGACTGGAGGTGAATCGACTGTAGCGATGTCGTTAAATGCCTCACAGTGGTATCTTCCGCTGTGACTGGGCTGGACGTTAGAGATGCTCATTGTGTTCTTCTGTGCCACGACCGTGTTGTCTTTGAAAAGGATGTAGGCCTGGATTGGTGGATGTGACCCACTGGCGCTGCAGGTCAGAGTGACTGAGCTTCCTTTGACAACATCTCCTGGTGGATCTACGGCCAAAAGGACATTCTTGGGTCCATCTGTTGGAGAAAGATGTCTGTTTTACAGTCCTCATCAGTTGTTTATGTTGTTTACGTGCTTCCTTGGCCCGGACCAACCACTGAGATCTCTGAGAAACTAGAAATATAATTCACCTGCAACACTGTCTACTCACTCGGCAGTAAACAAACCGACACACAGTATAAATGTGTACAGGCTATCTGAACATTCATAAAGTGACAATGTAATGATTCTAAAGACCAAAGTGTCAAACTTTACCTAAGAAAGAGGCAAACATTGTGAAAATAGGCGATCTACAAACTCACAATGCCTCGCACTGCTTGCAGGTGGGGGGTTGAACTATTGTAGATTATGTTTAAACGCATCTTTATACATCTTAAATAATTATTATTACTTATCATAAGACATCACATGAGCCAATCGAATCATCACAAATGTCATTCACTTTTCTGCCCTCACTTTTATCCTCAATATTGCTCAGCCAATCAAATCATCGCTATGGGATGATCAGTCAATCATTAACCAATGTTTGTGTCCACACAAAACTTGTATTCTCTAGTGTAGAGGTAGTTTACCTTGTGTAGTAGACAGCGTAGTGGTAGGTGTTGTAGTTGTTACTGTAAAAAAGGAAAACAACAGTCAGGCCTACAGCGCTACCGCAAAAGAAAAGAGTCCGAGTCGGACTTGTGCGGCCCTCGTGTTCGATCGGAAGCTCGCGAGGGGGTTCAGGGGGGTTGTTGTTTTTTGAACATTGAACATCAACAGTGAGTGGAGGTGAATGGACTGTAGCGATGTTGTTCTGAGACTCACAGTGCTGGTGACAGCATAACCTGCAGGCCCAGCCAGCGTGCTTTCTGGTCTAGAGGAGCGGGTGGTAGCCTGGCCCAGCCAGCGTGCTTTCTGGTCTAGAGGGGCGGGTAGCCTGGCCCAGCAGCGTGCTTTCTGGTCTAGAGGGGGCAGGTAGCCTGGCCCAGCCAGCGTGCTTTCTGGTCTAGAGCAGCGGGTGGTAGCCTGGCCCAGCCAGCGTGCTTTCTGGTCTAGAGGGGCGGGTAGCCTGGCCCAACCAGCGTGCTTTCTGGTCTAGAGGGGTGGGTAGCCTGGCCCAGCCAGCGTGCTTTCTGGTCTAGAGGGGCGGGTAGCCTGGCCCAGCCAGCGTGCTTTCTGGTCTAGAGGGGCGGGTAGCCTGGCCCAGACAGCGTGCTTTCTGGTCTAGAGGGGGCGGGTAGCCTGGCCCAGACAGCGTGCTTTCTGGTCTAGAGGGGCGGGTAGCCTGGCCCAGACAGCGTGCTTTCTGGTCTAGAGGGGCGGGTAGCCTGGCCCAGACAGCGTGCTTTCTGGTCTAGAGGGGCGGGTAGCCTGGCCCAGCCAGCGTGCTTTCTGGTCTAGAGGGGCGGGTAGCCTGGCCCAGCCAGCATGCTTTCTGGGGTCGGGCTCACATGGAGCACGCGCTGGAGTATTAAATATTGTCTCGAACATTGTGTCTAATAGGTGGTTGCTAGGGTACAACAGGTGGTTGCTAGGTTACAACAGGTGGTTGCTAGGACCTAATAGGTGGTTGCTAGGGTCTTAAAGCAGCTGTTAGGCTCCACTGTAGCTAAATGGCATTTCCCCATTGAAATGAATGAATGTGTGCGTGCGTGCGTGCGTGCGTGCGTGCGTGCGTGCTAAGGCTGTACCCTAGCCCTTATTTTAGGACTCGAACTTCGGCAGGAATTTTCGAGTGAACATTCGGACCATTTGTTTCTAATTAATTTAAAAAATAACCGTCTCGATCAGAGCGTCTGAGTAGCAGTTTTCGGAAGGGCGGGGGAGCAGTCGGTTTGGGGGGGTTCCCGACGGCTGCGCGTCGCTTCCTCCTCTGACAGAGGGGAAGCGAGTAAGCGACGCCGTCAGAAGCCCCCTTGCTCTGGAAGGCCCCCTCACTCAGACACACAACGTGTGTTGTTGCGACAATAACATACAGCCTACCGGTATGTAAGAGGAATATAAACACAAGACCGTAGCGCAAAACTTCATATTTACCCTGCTCTAATGCAACAAAAGTGTGTTCTTCCACACT
>NC_139703.1:52891300-52901300 GCF_964188405.1 Protomyctophum parallelum | reverse complement strand
CTCACCTGGGCCCGGTGGCTGACGCCCCGTATTTAAGCCTGTCTCCCCAGTCCCTTCCACACCTGGGCCCGGTGCCGACGCCCTGTATTTAAGCCTGTCTCCCCAGTCCCTTCCTCACCTGGCCCGGTGCCGACGCCCTGTATTTAAGCCTGTCCTCCCCAGTCCTTCCTCACCTGGGCCCGGTGCCGCCGCCCCGTATTTAAGCCTGTCTCCCCAGTCCCTTCCTCACCTGGGCCCTGGTGCCGACGCCCTGTATTTAAGCCTGTCTCCCCAGTCCCTTCCTCACCTGGGCCCGGTGCCGACGCCTGTATTTAAGCCTGTCTCCCAGTCCTTCCTCACCTGGGCCCGTGCCGACGCCCTGTATTTAAGCCTGTCTCCTCAGTCCCTTCCTCACCTGGGCCCGGTGCCGACGCCTTGTATTTAAGCCTGACTCCCCAGTCCCTTCCTCACCTGGGCCTGGTGCTGACGCCCTGTATTTAAGCCTGTCTCCCCAGTCCCTTCCTCACCTGGCCCGGTGCTGACGCCCGTATTTAAGCCTGTCTCCCCAGTCCCTTCCTCACCTGGGCCCGGTGCCGACGCCCCGTATTTAAGCCTGTCTCCCAGTCCCTTCTCACCTGGGCCCGGTGCGACGCCCCGTATTTAAGCCTGTCTCCCCAGTCCCTTCCTCAGCTCTGTGTTATTCAGTCCTCTTTTGCTCTCTCCCACCATGCACTTTTCCATCATTTGAGTTAACACATACAACACGCACACACATCTCACTCATGCATACACGCACTACACTACTGACTACTGATTTCACACCTCATCTGTTTGACCTTGCTTTGGGTATGATTTGACTTAATCCATATTTTTGATTACTTAAATAAATTAATATTTCATTTGAGTACTGTGTCTCCCCTTTATTTTTGTTGTTACTGGCTCCCCTAGGCCAGGTATCTAACATTGTATATCAATATCTACAAGGGACGTTCAATATTTAGGGACGTTCCAATTCCCCTTGACACTCATTATGTAGGGACAAGGGGAAGGGCAAGGGCTGAGGGGTAGGGTTAAAAAGGAATTGGGAAAGGGCCATAATACTATCTCTCTCTCTCTCTCTGTTTCTGCAAACAGCGCCCCTACTGGTACTCATAGTCAATATACTGGGTGCTCATGGCCCACATAGCTACATAGGTCATAGGTCATAGGTCATAGGTCATGGCCACATAGCTACATAGGTGAACACGGACATTGCTGTTCTTGGAGTGGTTGCACCGCTCAATAATGCTATGCAGCTGTTCTGTGTGCATGCCGCGATGCGATGTGCACATGCACGCACGTGCATGTGCACACGTGCACGCGCGCAACACGTTCCGTGGTAAATAAATCACCATGTTGACACCACTGACTACAGGAGTCTTTTCTTTATTTTAATCGACTGTCATTATTATATCGTTGTGGCTTTCACACTAAACGATTGGTCGCCGACTAGGAGTCGAGTCCACACTACACGGAGTTTTTATTACAATTCATTTTGACATCTCACACACCTCTCTCTCTCTCTCTCTCTGCATGCCACACACAGTCTCTCTCTCTCTCTCTCTCTCTCTCTCTCTCTCTCTCTCTGCATGCCACCACAGGGTCTCTCTCGCTCTCTCTCTCTGTCTCTCTCTCTCTCTCTGCATGCCCACACACAGGTCTCTCTCTGTCTCTGTCTCTCTCTCTCTCTGCATGCCACACACAGGTCTCTCTCTCTCTCTGTCTCTCTCTCTCTCTGCATGGCCACACACAGGGTCTCTCTCTGTCTCTGTCTCTCTCTCTCTCTGCATGCCACACACAGGTCTCTCTCTGTCTCTGTCTCTCTCTGCATGCCACACACAGGTCTCTCTCTCTCTCTGTCTCTGTCTCTCTCTCTCTCTGCATGCCACACACAGGTCTCTCTCTGTCTCTGTCTCTCTCTCTCTCTGCATGCCACACACAGGTCTCTCTCTGTCTCTGTCTCTCTCTCTCTCTGCATCACACACAGGTCTCTCTCTCTCTTCTCTCTCTCTCTCTTCTCTCTCTCTCTCTCTCTCTCTCTCTCTCTCTCTCTCTCTATCTCTCTCTCTCTATCTCTCTCTCTCTCTCTCTCTCTCTCTCTCTCTCTCTCTCTCTCTTCTCTCTCTCTCTCTCTCTCTCTCTCTCTCTCTCTCTCTCATCTCTCTCTCTCTCTCTCTCTCTCTCTCTCTCTCTCTCTCTCTCTCTCTCTCTCTCTCTCTCTCTCTCTCTCTCTCCACGTGCGTGCATGCACAGTTGCACACGCACACACGCATGCACGTGCACACACACACACACCACGAACACAGAGAGCGCACAAGGTCCAAAATTTCTCCGATGCGGTTTTATCAACATTATTCAAGTGAAATGAGTTGGTTTTATAGACTAACAGCAACATTGGGCTAATATGTTGAGATTTGATGTCCTCACTTGTATGTAATACTGCACTGTTCTATATGATGTGCAATGTTATGGTTGTGCCACTGGGAGGCGCCAAGACAGCAAGGCATGCCTGCCTCCTATAGCATAGTCAGGTCACATGACCACTACCTGATGTAGTCAACCACTCAACAATCAATGAATAGCTTTACAACCACCAGATTAATGATATAGATTAATAAAGTGGTCTATTAATCTAGTCCACACATCTGATCTAACACTTTAAAGAACACAAGAGTAAAAGTGCAGAAATGTCCCGTTTCAAGTTTTCAAAATGCAATCTTTTGAAAAAAGCCGATCTACAATGCTCACAAGGCCTCACATTGTGCCACATTGTGCGCTTGTAGATCTGCTATTTTCAAATAGCCTATACCCTTAACACATCATGACATCATTCTAAAACAGGACACTGGCGTTTCAGAACAAACAGCGAAAAAACACAAATTAAATAGTAAAAAAAATAATGATTTCTTCACAGTGGTGTAAAGTACATTTACTTAAGTACAGTGCTTAAGTACATTCTTTTAAGGTGATTGTAGTTTACGTGAGCATTTTCAATTTCCAATACTTTTACTTCTACTCCACTGCATCTCAGATCTAAATACTTATTAAATACTTTTACTTCTACTCCACTGCATCTCAGATCTAAATACTTTTACCACTACTCCACTGAAACTGCTATTGGGGTTAATGCTGCAAGGAGTTTTGTGTTGCATGGAGAATGAGTATTGTGGATTAGGGCATAATGCAGTTACAATTGTGACACATTATGGCTTCTAGATCAGCTATCTTAGCTGCTATTAATTTATTGGAAAATGTTGTACATATAATAAACAAGCATGATTATAATGCTTAAAGTTTATATTCTTTGGGAAGAATTTGAATTTGGCTGCATAAAAAATGAAAGTAACTTAAAAAAATCTCAATTCTTTATTTATTTACTGAATACTTTAAGGCATTGGGCCCAATTCACTAAGCTGGTCACACCCTAGCCCTGGAACATGACTGCCATGATGATTATCATGACAGTCATGCAGTAACTTTGCCCTGTTTTTGGCACTCGCTGCATTTACAAGATTTCCGTATATATAAACATTCAGATTTCAAATTTAAAGTACTCACAAAGTGTCCCACGGGTGTTAGTTAGTAGCAGCGCCAGCGATTAGAATTGCTGCGTCCCGCGTTGTTTAATAAAAAGCATTTTTGTCCGAGCTCCCCGGCTACTTTTTTCAAACGGGGTTCGTTTGTGAAATCCACAGTTGCACACCGGGAGCGCACTCGCCTATTAGTCTGTATTGGCAGGGCGGTCAGCGTACCTATATCGAACACACCGAGTGCCACCCTCCTCCCGACCGATAGGGGCGCGTAGTTGAAAGCCAATGGCAAAATAACACCTCGGATTAAAATGCTTTTTATTAAACAACGCGGGATGCAGAAATTCTAATCGCTGGAGCTGCTACTAACACACACCCGTGGGACACTTTGTGAGTACTTTATATTTGAAATGCGAATGTTTATATATTTTAATTATTTGTAAATGTAGCGTTCGCAAAAACCAGGGTGAAGTTACGTCATGACTCTCGTATGAATACGAGAGTCATGTTCCAGGGCTAGTCACACCCATATTTTGGGTGCAAAGGAATTGTCTATAGGCTACTTCCCACATTATTAGTCTGATTCAGTTAACCTTTTTTTCTGTGAATTGACTCTTTCTCAAGTCTGCTCGCATTCAGTCTTATGTGGGACCTTGTTGTATGTCATTACAATGCCTTATTCTAGAATTCTAACATAATAATTGGTATTTGTGTTGTTTTTATTGCAGAAGCTGTTCGTAAGACCTTTCCTGGGGCCTGTTTCACGAAAGTTGGATTAGAGATTAAGCCGGGATTTAACACATATGCTGGTTTAATATATCCTGGATCAGCGATTAACCGGTTTCATGAAAGCTGGTTAATCTTGCCAGATTAATTTAACCAGTTAACCTGGATATGTTGAGGCTTGTTTCGGTTTCATGAAAGTGATGCTACATTAGTTACCATGGAAACTAATGCTTTGGATTTAGCCTGCTCCGGACCAGGCTAGCCAGGTTTAACCTAATCCTGATGTCTTTACTGTTCATTAAGCAGTCAAACTGATCACAAACCAATGATGTTTTCCAGACTTATTTAATTATTATGGGTTTATGTTGCCTTATTTGTATCCGTCTGCATTAAAGGACTAATTTAAGCACTATATAAAATCAAATAACCAAAATATATAGGCTGCACAACATCATGACAGCTTGTGAGCTTGTAGATCAGCTGCTTTTGTTGAATGTTCCTCAGAATAGGTTTGCTGTCGTGCAAGTGCACGGTTAAGAAGAATTATTATATTATATTATTTTTTGTAAAAGTGAACTAAATATTACCATTACTCATTGTTTTACAACATATTTCCATTGTAACGTTTCACCCACTATTGGACCCATGACCCACAGTTCACCAGTCTGGCCCCTGTCTGGACAACAACCCCCTTCCCCAAAGGTAGCTCCCTCAGAGGAGGGAGTTATGGCCAAATATCACAATGCCACAATATCATTATGCTTACAATATTAAGAATTCTGTTTTAAGTTAATAGTAGTGGTAAAATGTAAACTATATTTTTGGGGTAGTTAATCATTCAGTCTATCCACTATTGAGAGTATGCATGTTCTTGTTCTCTCTTTAATTACAGCAGCAGTATTTATTTTAGAAGCTTAAGTCCTTGTATCAGTACATCTTGAATAGATTAGTAAAGATACAGAGATATACAGAAGGGGGCAGTAATGCAACTATTAAGGATGCAAACTGCCATAATACCTAGAGACAAAAAGCCAGGCTGTCTATTCAGCCAGGCTTGCTGATCCCGGCTCGCCAAATCCGCCAATTCTGAGCCTCGCTTGGCTTTAGTGGAACGGAATAAACCAGGCTGTAAAGACCAGGATTTAAAAAGCCTGGTTTTGGCCTAAATCCTGGATTAGTTAATCCAAGCTTCATGAAACAGGCCCCAGGTGCAACAGAGGCCGGAGAAGCAAAGACCGTACGGGCGACACCATGTTGCTTCATGGAAGGAAAGGAACATGCACAGTTTTGTGCACATTTGTGCATGTACAACTTCCTGGTCTCAACTGTGCATGTTTCTTTCCTTCCATGGACTGTGATATTACCTGCCTCAGTCTCAATGCACTTGTTCTATGTTTTCTTTGTAAAACTCAGAGCTTAATGAGTTTTAAGGCCTTATTTCTAAAGAAAACATCGATCCAGACAGAAAAATGTCACATATTCTCCAGATTCTAGGTCCCAGGAACAACATTTTCAGATGGGGGTCAGTGGCCAAATATATATAATTATGGGGGTCCTTGAAATTTCCTAGACAGAAAAAGACAAATTGGTTAAGGTCTCATTTCAAGTCCTTTCCCTTCTTTAGTTTTTGTCTATTTAATGTCAAAGACCCCCATAAATATATATATTTGGCCACTAATATATATATATATATATATTGCCACTATATTTGGCCATTGAAAATGTTGTTCCAGGAATCTTAATTTTTCTTCTGGGTCAAAGATAAGAGTTAAAAACGTTTGCTGTGATGCACACACAACTAGCAGATCTCCAAGCTCGTAGCGTGGCACTCGATCGGTGAGCTTGTATATATGCTGTTTTCCATGGATAAAGTTTAGGCCTGACGTCGAAATTTATTTAAACGTCTTCTAAATTCATATTCCATACCTCATGTTTCTGTATCATTGGTGCTCCATATTTCATGTCAAGGACCCCAAAAATGATATCTAATTGGCTGCCAACCCTCATCTGAAAATATGTTATTCCAGGAACCCCTCAGAAGCAAAGATTTGAGTTAAAAATGTTCGTTCTGAAAGAATATATATTCAAAGATTTGTGCTGCATTTTCACGATTTTTCAAAAATAGCAGACCTACAAGCTCGTGCCGCGCTATGAGCTTGTAGATCTGCTATTTTTCAATAGCTAAAGTATAACATTAAAAAAAAATCACACGTGTCTGTTGTTTTAAATCCAAACCAAATGTTTTGCAGTTGACATTGCAGTAACTTGTTTTTTATATTTGAAGTTTGATTTGTTTTAATGTGGAACAGTGTATACATATTTTAATTATATCCAGTGTTAAAATAAACATGACATGAGTGTTAAACTGAAGCCAAACTAACCAAATTGTCCGAACATCCTGGGATTGCATCAAGGTAAGTTGGGTCAACAATATGTGGAGCAATACTGATTTCTTGTGAATAATTAGATTTTTTAAAATGCATAGTGTATATATTGAGTAGATATTGTTTAAAAGTCTATTTAGTATGAGTAGCCTTTAATATCTAGACGTTTACTATATGTCTAAACAACGTCTAGACTCTGACGTCTAAAATATAGACTAGTTTTAAACGAACTAATAGTGGTTATTTAAGGGGCTAAGATTAGATGGGAAGTCTAGCAGTCAACGTCTATTAGACGTCTATCAGACGGCTATAGAGTCTAAGCTTAGACCTCTAAAAAACGTACACTTTTAGCCCAGTGACATACCGATATTAGCCTAGTCGGCTATCAGTCTAAAATATGTCTAATAGACGTATTTTAGACTGATACCCATGTAGCCCACCCTACGTGGGCTGCAGCGAGATTGGACATTAAATCTTGATTTTCATGAAATAATGAACTCTCCGTCACTCTCCGTGCATGCACGCACGCGCGCACGCGCACACGCATGCACACGCACACACACACACGCACACGCACGCACACACACACACACACACACACACACACAGAGAGCGCACAAGGTCCAAAAGTTTATATTATTTCACTATTCAAGTGAAATGAGTTGGTTTTATAGACTAACAGCAACATTGGGCTAATATTGTTGAGATTTGATGTCCTCACTTGTATGTAATACTGCACTGTTCTATATGATGTGCAATGTTATGGTTGTGCCACTGGGAGGCGCAAAAGAATCAGGTACAACTGTTGAGCAGGTGTCAGAATGAGCTATATCTAGCTGAATTGCATTCTGGTGGGCTACCAAGATGAGACAAAATTATATTTATTTCATCATAACCACAGCAATGTTATATTTACGTTCCATCTCTTCTCCCAAAATAGCCGATCTACAGCTTATGGAAAGTGGTTTCCAAAGTGGGTTATGGGGACCCCCAGGGGTCCTTGAGAGAGTTCCAGGGGGTCCCCAGCTAAATGATAGTTTGTACACTCTCAGAGTTAATTAACATTGATTTTACAATATAAATGGGGGGTCCCAGAGACATAAATGCCATCAAATGGGGGTCCATGGACTAATGCATGTCACACTGGCTGTCTGTGACACTGCTAGATTCTTAAAATCTATGGGGTCCCTGGCATATCTCTTCAAATGGGGGTCTGTGGGCTAATTAGTGTCAATTTGAGGGTCCTTGACATGGAAAGGTTTGGGGACCACTGGCCTGTACTCTCTCTCTGCATCTCTCTCCGCTCGCACACGCATGCACACGCACACACATTGGGCTAATATAGCTACCATGACACAGGCTGCAATTCGAAACTGGCCCCCGTAAAATCTGAATCCCCCCTCCCCTCCCCCTTTTTCCCCTCACTGTATATGTTTCTTTTCTTTTCTGAACCCTGTTGTAAACAAGTGTAATGCTTAATTGGGTCGTCCACTCACAGTTAACATTCTTTGTATTGAGTTTTTGCTTGAAATGTAGCCTACTGTAATTCTGCAAACTGTTAATAAATATCTCAATCAATCAATCAAACAGAAGTCAGGACAGGGATTTACCCAAGGAATAAAGATTATATATTATCAGCTGATCATCTATCCAATCCATACAGTCCACACGACAGGCAGACAGACAGACAGACAGACAGACAGACAGACAGACAGACAGACAGACAGACAGACAGACAGACAGACAGACAGACAGACAGACAGACAGTATCAGTATCACCAGAAGCAGCACAAACAAATAGTTCCATCATGTGACAGAGAGGTCAAAGTTGAACCAACGTTGTGAAATAGCAGGGTTGTTTTTCACCACCTGTGTGCAACCTAACACACACACAAACACACGTGCACATATTAACTGTATATATGGTGATTTTGGGTGTGCCAGTACAGTACAGTGACAGTACAGTACAGTAGAGGGACCCCCACACGGTAACTCTGTCATTTATCTAGCGTTTCGGACGTGGGGCGGCTCGCCGGAACCGGGCCTTGGTCCTGTGGGTCTGGAACTTCCGGGGGGCCCCCACACGGAGTTGCACCACTCACTTCACACAGGTGTGATCTTTTTTCAATGAGTGAACCCCAAACCCCCACCACCACCAAATGACCAGAACTACTTAATATTCACCAAAACCACGGGACTCAACCAATCAGAACTCCCACCACGGGACTCACTCAACCAATCAATGAATACCTTTACAACCACTAGATTAACGATATAGATTAATAAAGTAGTCTATTAATCTAGTCCACACATCTGATCTAACACTTTAAAGAACCAAGAGTAAAAGTGCAGAAATGTCCCGTTTCAAGTTTTCAAAATGCAATCTTTTGAAAAAAGCCGATCTACAATGCTCACAAGGCCTCACATTGTGCCACATTGTGAGCGTGTAAATCTGCTGTTTTCAAATAGGTCTACCCTTAACGTAAATGTACTCAGTTACTCTACACCACTGTTAATGAAATGGCATGACATCATCATAAAACATGTTAATGACATCATTATGACGTCATTATAAAACATGTTAATAACATGGCATGACGTCCTTATAAAACATGTTAATAACATGGCATGACGTCATTATAAAACATGTGAGTAACATGGCATGACATCATTATAAAACATGTGAGTAACATGGCATGACGTCATTATAAAACATGTGAGTAACATGGCATGACATCATTATAAAACATGTTAATAACATGGCATGACGTCATTATAAAACATGTGAGTAACATGGCATGACGTCATTATAAAACATGTTAATAACATGGCATGACATCATTATAAAACATGTGAGTAACATGGCATGACATCATTATAAAACATGTGAGTAACATGGCATGACATCATTATAAAACATGTTAATAACATGGCATGACGTCATTATAAAACATGTGAGTAACATGGCATGACATCATTATAAAACATGTTAATAACATGGCATGACGTCATTATAAAACATGTGAGTAACATGGCATGACGTCATTATAAAACATGTTAATAACATGGCATGACGTCATTATAAAACATGTTAATAACATGGCATGACATCATTATAAAACATGTGAGTAACATGGCATGACATCATTATAAAACATGTTAATAACATGGCATGACATCATTATAAAACATGTGAGTAACATGGCATGACATCATTATAAAACATGTGAGTAACATGGCATGACATCATTATATAAAACAGGACACTGGCGTTTCAGAACAAACAGCGAAAAAACTCAAATGAAATAGTAAAAATTACTTCTTTCTTGACAGTTATTATTT